>NC_036240.1:20653617-20789316 GCF_002742605.1 Olea europaea var. sylvestris | reverse complement strand
TCTTAGTAACTGAGTTGTCAGGACAAACCTAATCCATATGTGAGCGAGAACAGGTTTGAGGTAATCCAATAACAGAATATAGCCTGTAAAAATCATAGATAATTGATGTAACTAAACATTTACACAAATTCCATTAAGAAGTATTCCCAACCAATGGCTATTGATCAACATGTGGGACTATGGTGCGTTGTAGTCCTTGGTGCAACATAAAAAAGGTAAGGAAATCTTCTATCAGGCATGCTTGACGGATAAAAGTTTCCCCTAGATCCCTAGAAATAACATGGCAAGATCCTAAAAGTAATATTTCTCTTCAAAACCATCTAGCAGAGCATCCAGATCATGAGCATGCTTGGCTGAGCTTTAAAATACGTTAAAAGTCTAAACAATATTTTGTTTCCAAACATGTTTAGATAAGTTACCTTTTTTGTACTTTTAAGTATAAAATACTCGGTTTGATACCAACTCGTATCTTGGCCCCTGTTTGACCCCCTTTAAAACAAAACAATTTATTTCTCATACTTATTTTCAACTATACATTCACAAAATAAAATATTTTGCACGTAAACCCAAAACTTTTCCCCACTTTTTAAACACATATTATCCAAAAAACGCACTATTCAAAACATCATTTTTATACAATAATGGCCATCAAACAGAAGCTTAGAATGTCAAACTAAGTAACTTAATTCTAATTTTGATCAATAACATAATTATTTACTTCAAATCATTCTTAAGCTTAGCCAATTCAAAAGTGAACTAAGCCGCATTCTTGATCATCCTTTCAAGTTTTTCTCATTTCACAGCAGCAAATATGATCGTTTTATCTTTTTTCTTATGTTAAAAGAATGCTTCTATACATTGATATTAGTTCATATTGCTATCTCAATAAAGTTCGCAATGCAACCTCCTCAATTTTCCTTTTGTAAAGAACAATCAACAATGAAGTATCCTAAATTCTGAATGAGAGAAAATCAAAGCAAAAGCAATTTAAACCATGATTGTGAATTTACTCTTGGCACAGGAGTACATTCAATGCGCAAAAACAAACTTTATATATAACACAAACATTTGTAGAAGTAAATGCTGCAACATGTACCTTGGGAAAACCTGCAGTAAAAGGAATTGATAGGGCAGCAAAGACCCTTGAAACATTCTTGATGGTGTTAGCAGCGGGATTTCCTTCTAGACCTTCTTGGGCGTTGCACTGGGAAGAGAACAAACAGGACAAAAATTCAGTGAGCCACATCTAAAAGGAATAAAAAAATTATTTTAATGCATGAGAAAAATCTAGTGATAATCAAAATCCATAAGAATAATTTAGCTGGACCTCACACAAGATTCAGGAAAAGACTATCAGTGTAAATCTATTAAGTGACACAATATGCACCTCACAGGTCAAGCCATTGTTGGATTTAAAAAGAGAACATGCTTCACAGGTAAAGAAATTTATCCAAGTGGGTCGCATTATCACATAAAGTACGGCTAGGATTCAAAAGGTCAAGTTGGATAGGAGTTGAGACTGAAAAAGAATAAATACTAAACAAAACAAATATGCTGAAAGTACATCCTTCTAAACAGATAATGTGACTAGTTAATGCCATAGTAATAGATTAATCAAAGTGATAACAGTTAGTAATTGACATAGGACCATGTTTTTCTTTAGGAAAACAGTGTTTGTTTTGACGCAATAATAAATCTCCTAAGGAGCACTGGAGAGTGAGAAGAAACTTCATTGTGTTACAAGATTACATGTATCTATAGCCAGTAGAAAAAATTGCAAATCTCTCAACATCAAAATGTATATTGGGTGACTGGAGAAATAATGCTCCTTCCAACTTGTTTTAACATTACAAGACCAAAACATCAAACATAGTACCAAATGCCGAATTCAACTTAAAGCTATAAGCTGTCATTATTTTATTTTTTCGCTTCACATTAACAATATCCAGGTATCTACCACAGTAAAAATCAACTTTATATGACATGTCCTAATAAAAAATTTATAACTACCCAATAAATGATCATGTAATAGAGTTTTGCTGGAGATGTAGCTTTAAAACATGTAGCAGAGCCACTGGTTACTCCCTCAATCTTGACAGAACATAGAGTGGAGTTTGACATACTAAGGAAGCCTGAGTGCTATGGATTTTCTATGATTAGGGATCCGTTTATTAAATATAATAAAGCCATAAGTGAAGAAAAGGAGCTCAATGAAACCTCAAATCGTCAATAATCCTCAAAATAAGTCATAGAGGTAAAACTGAACATAACTAGACAAATAAAAGAAATAAAAAGTGATTAGAGATACAGAAAAGGGTGCTAACCTCCACTGTTATCCAAAATGTCAATGCCGTCAAAACTGGAAAGATATACATGCTATCTGGAGTTGTTAAATCAGTAAACCAAAATGCTCCGCCATGTTTAAAAGAAGGAACCTTTTCCACCATATTTGTAATCTGCAAATAAACAATGATGAGATGATAAACATAGAGAAAGAGTAAATAAAATTCTTCAACGTATAGTAACATGGAACGCAGTCTTACAGCAAGGAAAAAACTGATAAAGATTGGACCTTGAATGAAAAGTCCCTTCATCGGTGTAAATGGTGTAACACCATATCTGCAACACCAAATAAAATAAATGGAACGACATTGTTCATTCAAAATATTCACCCAGAAAGTTGAAGTATCATAGATTGTAGCTTGACCTCTTCAAATATCCTTGATCAAGAAAAGGTATTTTTTATTTTTTTCAGGAAAAGGGGGGGAATGGATAAGTTGAACAATCTTCAGAAGTCCATGCAAAGCTCAACTTCAACTCAAGCTAACTTTTTGAAGTTACATTCTAGATTGTAGCTAGAATCTATATAGTGCTCTACTCAATCTATAAATGAAGCTCAAATTTACATATAAAGCTTTTTGTTGTTTCCCAAGTTCTCTACCAAAAAATAACTAAATTCCTTTACTGAATAGAATATCATCCTAGATCGTAAATTCAGAATTATATAACTGCAGAATTCATGTAGAAAATTTAGAGGTGCAAAGATGCATATTCATATAATTAAGAGAAAATCATAGATAAGTACATTTATTAATAGCGATATGCACAAAACTAGGTTTAGGTGGAGGGGTAAAAGCCCAGCTTAATCTTAGCTGGTATTTTAAAAAATAAAAAATCATACAATAGTACATATATAAATAAAAAAAGCATACACATATATTTATACAATTTCTATGTACATTACAAACATGTACATATATTATGCAAATATTTATGGACATTAAGATATCATTTAAAAGAAAAAAACGAAGCACAAAATCATGAAATAAGCTGCTTTCCGTATAAACAGTTGTTACATATCAATAAGCAAAAATAATGAGTTCTGATCTAATCCAACAAATCGTCTAAGCAATTATTTATTTATTTATTTATTTTCTAATTTTAATGAATTTGGACCCTATATCCAACTATAGAGATACCATGATGACTGTATTTATCACTGACAAGGAAAAGTTGCATACTCCTTGAATAGTGCCTGCATCTGTGCCTGACCTTCAGCAACAGCTGAGGGACTCATGCCCTGCAAAACAATGTCCAAAGCAGGACAATAGAAAAAATAAGGATTACTGATAATTGTGGAAGGCTGGCGGAAATGGAAACTAAATTTATCTTTTCCCATGTTTTTTAAACTCCAGGAATTATCATAATTCTTACATTATTACCAATAGACTAGAACTCATTTCAAAGCATATGGAACATAAGTAATGTCTGTAGTCAAGAATCATATACATCCACTGTCTAAATACAGAAGTCGTCCAACATTTTTATTTTTGGGGAGATCACAAAACTAAGTCAAATAACGTCATGACTGGCCATTCTAGAAAACAAGATCTAGAAAAACAACGTAAAACCAGTTCTAGAAACATTTTTCAACAATCTTAATACCATAACAAACATGAGTCCAATGGACGTACCCTATTTTGCATATCTTCTTTGATCTCCTCCAATCGTGGCCTCAAAAGCTGCATAAGATGTACATGTCACTAAAAACATGCTTGTATTCAGAAATTTTTAAGCAATATTATAAGCAAGTTCATGTGTTACAGCTTTGACACCATGAGACAAGAACTAATATTGTATAGAAACTCTGCAAAATGACAAAAGCAATCACAAACATATACAGGAAAATTGCAGTGGGGTCTCCAACCTAAGGTTGTTGTAGCAAATAGGTCCCTAACCTGTCAAGTTTGCAATGCCAGCCCTTGGTTCCTAGCCAACGGGTTTCCATGCAAATTGTTATAAAGGTAAGTGAAACAACGTTTGATTGGAAGAATAGGTATACTAAATAATGTAAGGAGAATTTTTTTATAAAAAAAAAAAATGAAAGATAAGAGAAAATAGCAACCTGCCCCACCAACCCCTGCAGCTGCCCCACACCCAATTCCCAGCCCCCCTACCCTACCCTACGCTGGTTTCCCCACCTTTCCAACAATTCAGCCCTACCTAGCTGGATAGCAGATTTTTTATTTTTATTTTTATTTTTTGGGTGGGGGTGGGGTGTTATTTATATATATTTGTTTGTTTTAATCAAGAACAAGGGTTATAAAATACATAGAAAGTTCAATGTGATAGTGAAGTTACAGGAATGATCAAATTTAATATATTGTGGAAAAGATGGAAGGACACAGATATGACAACTAATGTCACGAATAGATACATAAAATGCAATAAGCATGTGCAGAACCTTACAGTAAATTTTGAAGTGGCTTTCAGCTGATTTATCATAAGAGGAAGAGTTACGCTTCGAATCAAAAGAGTTGTCAAAACAATTGATGCCCACCTAAACAAAATTAAATTTCAAAAAGGACCATGAATTTAGCTACCCTTAAGTATTTAAAAACAATACAAAGCACAACCAACTCAATCTACATTCCGAGCATATACCAAAGAACCAAATTATTGCATCAAACACAATCTGTCAGAGCACCTTAAAATGGTCGCTGTCCATTGCAGACTAATACAATTTAGAAGACGATAACAGTATCCAATGTTACACCAAAACTTTAATGCAAGTGTGTGGATGCAACAAGGAACAGGCATGCATAGCCCCCTGTTCATTTTTCATTTACTCATAAGCATATCCAAAATCAATCAAATCTCTAAAACGCACACACAAACCACTTATGGATTGGATGCTAGGCCTGGCTGAAAAGAGAATAACTATTCCAACAAATTATATTTTGCACATTTACTCACCAAATTTTACAATGTATTTCAATTAGTCATACTTTTAAATTATCATTTCTTCAAAACAGTAGTATTCATAAACAATGAAAACAAATTAAACACGGTGATACCATGGACAATGGTCCTCACCAGTTAACCCCGCTGATACTATGGACATAATCAGTCAAGTACTGGAGCGCTGCCACTGGAAAGTACGAGTCTGCAGCTGCAATTGCCACCTCATTGACCATTGGCCCAGCCTGTGCAGCCACCTGAGCAGTATTTTCCACAAACACCTCCGCTACGTCGCTCATAATCTCAATATTATCCATTGCCCCTTCACCAACACTCGCACTCGACATATATCTCCCCAAAACTGGCCAATAACCCACTGGAATCACAAATCTCCGGTCTTGAAACAAGTTTCTCGACGCACTGAAAGTGCTGAAATCATTTCCGGTTCTGAAAAACTGCCCTCGAAATTTTTTACCTATATTTCGATTCCCTATAATGGGGACGTCGCTCAGGGTTTTACGCTCATCGTCATCGCGATGAGTACAAGCAACCGAAGGAACAAAACGTTGCCTCTGTTCATAAAGCAGCTTCCCTCGAGCTGTGATACTACGCCTATAAGCCATCAATTTCTCTCCCTACAATAAAGAAACAAATAAATACAAATTACTTTGCTTTTTTTTTTTTTTTTTAGTTCGAAAATTAAAAAAGAATAAATCTTTACAAAATGACTGAAAAGGGTTTTACGATCTCTGATACTAACAGAGAGGTTAAAGTGAATTTCAAGATACAGAACTTACTTCAAGATTACGCAGATCGATTTGTGGACCAAATATGGAGAAGAGGAGAAATCGGGTTTTTCCCGTTTGAGGGTTTTGGAAGAGAGAGGGTTAGCGTTTGCGCTGATACCAACCAGCGTAGGTCTGTTAGAAGCACGAGGACTTGTGTGCTTTATTTTTGAGAGTATGGGACTACAAATGTAATTTTTTAATTTAAAAGGGTAAATTGTTTCTTTCCAACCTTTGGCATATGTCAGTAGGGGTAGGCGTGGGTTAGGTTGGGTCGGTTTTTACCCCAACCCTAACCTAACCCAACCCAACATGATCGGTTTGACAAAAAACCAACCTAACCCAACCCACGAAAATATTAAAACCCAACCCAACCCAATCAAGTGTCGGTCGAGTTGGGTTGGGTTGGTCGGTTTGAACAAAATTTAATTTATTACCATAGTCCATAATATGTTCAAACAAAACCAACCCAACACGTCATCCAAATAACTAAAATACAATTAATATTTAATACGACGTACAAGTTACAACCATGCAAATAAAAGTTCACCCAAATACAATTAATTCAGTTATCCATTGTCAAAAAACTTGAAAATTAATAAACTTGTGGCAGCTACATAACTAATTCATCGGACACTGCATCTGAAAAGCAGTCTGGGAAATGCCAGCAAGTCACAACTTAGTTTCTGTCAATTTTTCTTGACTGCAGATAGTTGAATAGCCTTGAATTTAAATTGGGATGACTGGTATGAAAACTCAATTAAGAGAGTTATCAAATCACAGTTGCACTTGCATTGTTTAATTCTGCAAGTAAATAATTCAAACAATAAAGACAAGTTTGAAACACATGAGAAACACCACACTATTTTTCTTAATCTTCACAGACAGTACAAGACAATATCAGAGACAAGGGAGTACATACATATGATAAGAGAAGCTAAACTCTTGTAGCACATACATATGAAGGAGTGGTCATCCAAATAGTTGGCATTATAATGATGCCAACAAGAATAATAAAACTTTGTCTTCCACAGAAATTTATTTCAGCAGCCAAAATTAGAAACCCAGTGGCAACTAACCCAGTGGCAACTAAGTACAGTGCAGGATAAGTACAAAACATTAATTTTTACATAATCTAATATTTTAAATCTACTAATTTAAACAGAAGAGAACAAGAATAAAACAATAAGGTCATGCCCTAGAATTTGTTCTACAAAATATTCTAACTAAAACATTTATTTTTACATAATCTAATATTTTAAATCTACTAATTTAAACAGAAGAGAACAAGAATAAAACAATAAGGTCATGCCCTAGAATTTGTTCTACAAAATATTCTAACTAAAACATTTATTTTTACATAATCTAATATTTTAAATCTACTAATTTAAATGTAATTTAATTTTTTTTTTTTAACATTTTAGTCAATGGGATAATCTCAAGATTCTTAACATTTAAAATGGAAATTTGCATAGTATGTTGAGAAATGTTAAAGCTGATTCTGAATTTAAAACGAAATCCCAAAAGATGTTAAAAGTTAAAACCAAAGAAGCATCAAGAACAAGATTGAGTCAAGGATGTTAAAACTGATTCTGAAGTAGCTAAAACTAATTTTGAATCTACTCATAAATCCCAAAAAAATAGAAAACACAAGGCTTAGGTGCTTAACTTTCCCCAGCTAAAACTAATTCTGAACTTTCCCCAACTTCCTGATTGATCAAAGAAAAACTCACAAGCAAAAACTAGATTTTTAACAAATCAACATAAATCACATGGCTTAGGTGCTTAGAGAAATCAGTTCATAACATGACTTTCAATCAAATCTCTAGCATGATAATGCAAATATTGGAGAAGTACTCCTTCTAGGCTCAATGATTACTTGTTATTTCAGAGAAATGCAAACTTAAGATGCCTCATAGGATATCAAATCAACAAATTATGTTATTGTTGTGCATTAAGGACATGGTTAGTTGGACAAGCCAAGACTCGTAAAGAAAATTTTCAGCTGTCATGTCCCAGTAGAACACCGTAAATGTATGTACTAACTCTAATTTCAACCATATTACGATTACAAAGATTTCTAAACTAATATGCCCTAATAGCAGAATTTATTGCCGTAGGTGTAGTGTAACCAAACTCGACTATGGAAACTCCATTTGCTGGCAAGAGAATGTAAGTTGACCAAGCATTTCCAATCGGATTGCTTAACAGAACAAGACAAGCATAATATGAAACTAAATTCACATGATTCAAGTTGGAAGTTGGAATTCCAACTGTACAATGCTTTTTTAATCAACAACTAAAAGGTCAAAGCCCTAGAAACTCAACCAACCTCATCGATTGCTCTCCAATCGGAGTACATAAGCAATTATTTTTAGCACATATTATGACAAACCAACTAGATACAAAATGCTTTTCACAATTTCCTACTCTAAGCAAACGAAAACATATATTTCATCCTTGACAGAGACCAATGTTGTTTGGTACAAAAATTTTGCCTTAACAAAAGAAAAACGACAGAAATACAGTTGGAAAATGAAGAATATACTTACCCGGTTACCCCCCTAAGACAAAACGATGACCAGCAGCAGCAAGGATGAAATTGGATGACGAAATCGCCGTTGATCTGGGTCGGCGACTCGGCGGTGGTAACTAAGGCGCCAGACGGCCCAGATGAGAAGAGAAGTGTCCTTGGAGTTGGAGTTTAGATTAGGGTTTTTAGTTTTTACATCGTTTTCGAGTGTTTTTTTTTTTTTAATGTGGGCGGTTCGGGTCGGTTTTGTTATGTTAACCCACAACCCGAACCGAACCGACCCAATTATTCAACCCATGGACCGAAAAACCGCCCAAAAAAAAACCGACCCAACCCGGCCGGTTCGGGTCGGGTCGGGCGGTTTACTCGGGTTGGGTCGATTTTT
This sequence comes from Olea europaea var. sylvestris, assembly GCF_002742605.1. Lineage (NCBI taxonomy): Eukaryota > Viridiplantae > Streptophyta > Magnoliopsida > Lamiales > Oleaceae > Olea > Olea europaea. The sequence continues at coordinate 20,780,372 of NC_036240.1, read as the reverse complement.
GCCCCACTCCTATATGCCAGTCATACACCCATCGTTTTTGGCTGGGTATAACCCCCCTAGCCCTTCTCTAACTAAGTGCCTGTTTTCATTCTTTTCCTATTTAAATAAAAATATATATATATATATATATATAACTGTTATCCATTACACCAAGTCATTATATTTAAATTTCTATTTCTTGTGTGGACTCCATAACGATTATATTTTTCATTCTCATTTTTACATAAATAGGAAGCACACAGTGGCACAATTTTTGTGCTTTTAGATTGTTTCCATCCATTATCCATCAATAGACCAACTTAACAGCAAAATGGATCGAAATCATCAAGAGGAATAAATCTTGCTAATTAGTAAAATGTTAGGTGTTAAAAGGGGCAAAAACGATGGTTTATTGTAGCTTATTTTTACGCATTGACTCTTTGAAATAAAAAATATCTTTTATATTTAGAGTCTTTTTTAAATACTCTTACATGTTATTGGTTATATTACACATTAATTAAAAATCAATGTATAAGAAGTCGGGCTGCTCCTCTTAACAATGAACCCATTAAGATATCAAATTTCATTAAATTTATGTAAGCAATTTGATCTATTAAGCCTCAAAAATTTAAAAATCTGAACCATCGTCTAGGAATCCCTATGCCGCCTCCATGTTTTACGAACTTGAATCCCGTTGGTCAGCAAACATTGTCATATTGTATAAAATTTCAGCAACAGTTTGCATCCTGAGAAAATCAAAGTCACTTGCCAAACAAAAATATTTGGTAAAGGATAGAGCACTATAATTTTCTTTTGACCAAACATATGTTTTTGCAAATGAATTTAGGTTCAAATTAGGTCAAACATGGTATTTAGGCAAAGTTTAATCCGCATGAGCTTGATTAAACACAATATATAAGATTGGAAATGGATTAAAATGTAGTATGTAAACTACAATAGAAATCAAAACTAAAGAAGAAGGAAAATATGATCCGAGGCAAGTAAATTTCCACTCTTTGCTTATAATTGCCTCGCAACGGCGCTCGCAGATCATGACACTTGTCTTCCAATATATAAAGGATTCAACTTGTGGTAGAAGCACTTCAAACCACAAGCTACAACGAACTTTCGACGGAGTTTCCCTCTACACGAAGAAAATGGTTTTGAATGAATTTGGGAGAAATTTTACAAGAGATTTATCATATACTTATTCCAAAACTTAAACATTTGTTTGTCCTCAAACAAAACTATCATCTAAATAACTACGAAGACACAAGCGTGCAAAAAATAATGGTTAGACAATCAAGCTTTTTATCTCAGGATTCGAGATTTTGATGTTTATTTCACAAACATGCTTCAAAGTCAAGATACCAAAACAATATATACTCTTCCAGTGCAAAATCGACACGTGTGTGTGTGTGAAGAATTAAGTGATCAACCATGACTGCACACGTTGTTTCAATTCTCGACCCTCTGTGGTCAAATATATCCTTACATTTCTCGTGCGATTCACATACCCCAAAACTTAATCTTTTTCACTCGTTCCCAGCATGTAACCTAAAGTTAGATATTTTATTTCTATTCTTACCCTCTCAAGTTCAGGTGGACGTTACTAGTTGCAAGTCAACACTTCACTGAATAGGATTTCTTCAATCATTTGATTGCTTCAACCGTCATGACCTAACTAGTTAATTATCTTCCATTCAAAGTCAAATTCCCTCAAATAAGTGTTGGGGCTTCAACCAAGGTATTCAATATTTTTGCTCTTTTTATGCATTTGCTTTTTCTGTTTTTCACAAGTTTTTTTTTTCCCATTCTTCCCGTTAAGCTTTCTAGGTAACCCCTGTAGCAGGTTTTAGGCCGATAACTCTCCAATCAGATGATTTTAGGGTATCAATTTTTAAACACCCTTACAGGCTTACTGACCCGAGTAAAAAATGCTTCGAAGAGAACCAAATTTTGTTTCAAGTGCAACTTCATCTTTGATTGCCTTCTAAATGACCCTAGCGAATTTTAAGTCGATGACTCCCGAATCAGATGATTTTAGGGCACCAGGTTTTAAGATACTCTTGCAAGCTTAATTACTCAAGTCATGAAGAATTCAAAGAGAAGTTTTTAAATTTCAAATGTATATGCCTTGATCAGTGCAATGCCTCTTTCACACACTTATAAAAACAAACCGACATCCAACTTAAAACTTTCGCCTAGTTTTATCATGTTAGTTTAAGATACTCCACACATAAGTTTTCACACAAGGAATCCAAATCCACATCCGCATCTTCCTACAACTGTGAAGTCATCCCCAAACTGTGTTAAATTTGGTTTAAGGATAAATAATTTACTATAGTTTAAGTAAAGCATCTATGTCCAATTAAATCAACTCATCAAATAGATGAATTAACTTGTTTCATCACAGTGTCAAATTCAATTCTAGTGCACGTATAATATCAACTTTTGCAAAGATTAAGTTTCAATCAACCTAGCATGCATCATATCCATAGTTCAAAGATTCACACCAAATCTCAAAGTAAAACATAATTGTAAGCCAAACTATCCAACATACACGAAAAAAATTAGGTAGGCAATTAATAATAATACACTCCCCCAAACTTAAACTAAACATTGTCCTCAATATGAAACTTCAAGGAAAATGAGGAGGCTTCTTGAAATGTCCGTGTTGCCTATAATTTTGTGGTACCTTTGTGTTGCATTTGATCAATTCTTTTTCCATATTTAACCCCCAAACTTGAGTTTTGTCTCACTTTTCTCCATATCGATGTTGGTTTGAGTATTCTGTGACATCGTATTCCTTAAAAATCAAAATTGAAAAATTAAACTCATGGAACAAGGGTTACTTAGCTCAAACATTTAATAACCAACTTAATTATTCAATGACTCCTAAATAGACTAGGAAATAAATTAAACTCTCCTATAATTTGAAAATAAAATAAATAAATAAAAAGAAAGAAAGCTTGGGTTGCCTCCCAATATGTAACGCCCCGAATTCTCGAAACCCAAACGTCTCGAATTCTTGGAACCCAAAGCGTTAAAATAATATTCGTTTCTTTATTTGATTTGACCCCTTTGACGTTAGCCAAAGTATTTTATAAACCCAGTTTTTATTTTAATGTATAAAAATATAACGGAAGGTAGTTATCCATATAAACTTAGGCAAATGTAGCAAAATTTGATTTTTGTAGAAGATTTGAAGGCAAATCGACAATTACGGATTTAACAACAGCGGAAGGAAAATATATTTGACCTAACAAATGTCTATTAAAATGTATGAAATTTTTACATGGACTAAAGCATTCATATATGTACTACAAATAAAAATTTGGGGTTTCGACGATAACGTTTGTAGCACAAAAATATTACTCGAATATGCTGGACAGGAATCTTGAATTCGACACGACGCAGTTTACTAAAATGGGCATAACTTTTTTTTAGATAATATTTTTGAGAAATTCAGAAGGCCACTATTAGAAGACTTATAGACCTTTCAAATCCTACTGATTTCACTTAAAAACATACAACGTAGCCCAAGTTATACCATTTTCAAATAGGATGACAGAATATGAAATTTAACCCAGCAAACTTCATACATATTCAATCCACCACCTCTAAATTCTAGTTAACATGCATCGTCTATGAAACTAGACAAAATATACGTTGAAACATTTCTAAAAAGTGTCATCTAAGTATCCATAAAATGTTTACATAAATAGAAATATTTACTAGAAATTGAAAGCATTAGAGATCGCTGAACACTTGTCACTAGGCCAACCACTGTCATGCCGTGATCTTAACCTGTAAAATTATTTGTAGGGATGAGTACTATTAATAATATTCAGTAGAAAGCACTTAAGTAAATGGTAAAAATATATATTTTCAGAAATGCAAACTTTAATTGATTGTGTCACCGTCAATTTCAAGCGAATTGGTGATTAGTCAAGTCCGCTTACTTGTAGGTTTTGATAACCCCATTTCATTTATCATAATCATTTCTTCATCTCTTGTTTAAACCACCAAATGGTGATTTCATCATGAGCAAAACAATAGTAAGTTTAATACAAACGAAAACATATAAGTCTTTCATCACTTACAAAAGCACCGAAACACCCCTACCTTAATGCTTGGAATTTGAATACCGTTTTGCGTTCAATAAAAAGTAAAAATACAGTGTACTTCCTTGCCTTTTCTTCAAATAAAATTTTTTAGATATAAGATGCTTTATGTCTAGGGAAGAAGGGTAAAATAATTTTATGCGGTTAAAGGAGGTGAAATTTGGCTTTCACAATCCAATATGGCTTGTAAAACTAAAAAGGGACATGTTTCTGTATTTTTTTTTCTCATGGTGTGGCCGTGTAGAAATTTAAAATGGGAGTTACAAATTTTCAATTGCAATGGTGGTGGGAGTTGTATTTAAAATTGGAGGTTACACTTGAGGAAATGGATGATTGAAATTTTAACTTCCAAATGGAATTGGATAGGGACGTGTAGGTTATCATCCCAATAACCAAAAGGCAGTTTTTTTTATTTTTTTATTTTTTTTATGGCTAATAAAAAATGGGGTTTAAATAATAAGGTAAGTTGGGATGGTTAATGCACTATACAATAGGTTTTCTAATCTAACTTTTAAAGATTTAATGGATATACAATAAAATGTGTGTCGTCAAAACAAAGTAACAAATAAAATTTGTCGTCTAAAGAAATTTTGACACCTTACAAATTTTTATTTTTTTAAAAAACAAGTACGCGAAACTTTACTATCATGACCAAAACTTTAATTTGAACTATTAAGGAAGTGTCATAGCGACGTAATAATATAACCCAAATTATATTTGAGTACTATAATTTTATTTTGGAACGAAACAAAACATTTTTTTTCGATCACTACAACTCTCCCCACTTAAAATAATTTCGTCCTCGAAATTTAACTTACTTGTTTTAAGGAGATCGGGGTACTTGGCTAAAATGTCCTTTTCTCGTTCCCAAGTAGCCTCATCCTCACCATATTTACTCCACTGGACTTTGACTAGTGGAACCTTTCGATTTCTCAAGACATGGTCCTTTCTTTCCAGGATCACTGCAGGAGCTTCTTCGTATGTCATATCACTCCGTACATCCAGTGATCGAGCATTTACCACATGATTAGGATCCGAAATGTACTTTCTCAACATAGAAATGTGAAATACGTTGTGCACTGTTGAAAGCTCGAGTGGCAATGCTAATCGATATGCCACATTCCCAATCTTTTCAAGAATCTCAAATGAACCGATAAATCTAGGGCTTAGCTTCCCTTTCTTTCCAAATCGTAGTATTCCCTTCATTGGTGCCACTTTGAGAAATACTCTCTCCAATCTCGAAAGTTAATTCTTTTCTCCTTTTGTTAGCATAACTCTTTTGACGATCTTGGACAGTCTTAATTCTTGATCTAATTTTATATATATCCTCCATAGTCTTCTCGACCAACTCTGGGCCCAAAATTCTCCTTTCACCAACTTCATCCCAGAATAATGGCGAACGACATCGTTTACCACACAAAACCTCATACGGGGTCATGCCAATAGTGGTTTGAAAGCTATTGTTGTATTCAAATTCAACCAACGGCAAATGATCTTCCCATTTACCACCCAAATCTAGGACACAAGCTCTCGACATATCTTCAAGAACTTGTATAGTTCGTTCAAATTGTCCGTCAGTTTGAGGATGATATGCAGTACTAAATGTTAACTTGGTACCCATAGCTTTCTGAAGAGCTATCCAAAACTTCGAAGTAAACCTTGGGTCTCTATCTGATACGATAGAAGTCAAAACACCATGAAGTCGCATAATCTCCCTGACATAAATTTGTGCAAGCTATTCTAAGCTGTAGGTTGTCCGAACTGGCAAGAATTGAGCAGATTTTGTAAATCGGTCCACAATTACCCAGATCGCATCATGACCTTTCACTGATCTAGAAAACCCAATGACAAAATCCATTGCAATCTTTTCCCGCTTCCATTCAAGTATGTCCATGGGATTCAACAGTCCCGACGGCCTCTGATGTTCAACCTTCACCTGTTGGCAAACCATGCATTTGGACACAAACATAGCTATCTTTTCCTTCATATTTCTCCACCAAAATGTATTACACAAATCCCGATACATTTTAGTTTCGCCTGGGTGGGCGACGTAAGGAGTTGAGTGAGCCTCGGTCATAATTTCATTTCTCAATGCTTCATCCTTTGGCACACACAATCGACCCTTAAACATCAAGGCTTTGTCTTCGGCTATTTCAAATCACTTCCTCTTCTCAGTTTCTGCATCTGATATTTTCCAAAAAAGGATCATCTTTCTGAGCGACTATTATTCTGTCCCTGAGTGTCGATTTCATAGTAAAACTTGCTAACTTCGCCGATGTCCTTACTGGTGACGTTAATACTTCAATTCTCAGGTTTTCAAAATTTCTTATTAAATGATCCTGTCTTATACATAGTGCTGATAACTGTCTCATGTTCTTTCTACTCAGTGCATCAGCAACTACATTAGCTTTACCCGGATGGTACAGGATAGTGCAGTTGTAATCTTTCACTAATTCTAACCACCGTCGCTATCTCATATTCAACTCCTTTTGGGTGAAGAAGTATTTGAGATTCTTATGATCAGTATAGATCTCACACTTGCTCCCATATAGGTAGTGGCGCCAAATCTTCAAGGCGTGCACTACCGCTGCTAGTTCAAGGTCATGCGTGGGATAATTCTGTTCATATTGCTTCAACTGCCTCAAAGCATAAGCTATCACTTTTCTATGTTGCATCAAAACACATCCTAAATGAAGCTTGGATGCATCACTGTAAATCATAAAACCTTCTGAACCATCGAGAATAGTCAAAATCGACGCAGATACGAGCCTATCTTTTAACTCTTGAAAACTTTGTTCACATTTCTCCAACCATATGAACTTAGTACCCTTTCGAGTCAACTGTGTCATAGGACCTGCAATCTTGGAAAATCCTTCTATAAATCACTGATAATAGCCAGCTAACCCTAGAAAGCTCCGCACTTCTCCAACATTTGTAGGTTTCGGCCAATTTGTTATGGCCTCCACTTTGGATTGATACACTTCAATTCCTTGTGCTGAAACAGTATGGCCTAGAAATCCCACTCGATCAAGCCAAAATTCACATTTCTTGAATTTGGCATACAACTTTTCGTGACGCAGGGTTCCCAAAACTATCCTCAAATGTTCTTCGTGTTGCAGGGAATCTCTCAAATATATCAGTATGTCGTCAATAAATACGATGACAAACATGTCCAAATACTGATGGAACACTCTATTCATCAAGTCTATAAACATCGTAGGGGCATTCGTCAAGTCAAAGGGCATCACTGTAAACTCATAATGCCCATACCGAGTCCTAAATGCCGTTTTTGGTATATCGACCAACTTAATCTTCAGTTGATGGTAGCTCGACCTTAAATCAATTTTTGAGAATAAGGATGCGCCCTTCAACTGATCAAATAGGTCTTCAATCCTAGGAAGAGGATACTTATTTTTGATCGTCAACTTATTCAATTCACTGTAGTCGATGCACAACCTCATAGTACCATCTTTATTCTTTATAAAGAGTACCGGAGCTCTCCATAGAGATACGCTCGGTCTAATAAACCCTTTGTCTAGAAGTTCTTCTAGCTACATTTTTAACTCTTGTAATTCCTTTGGTGCCATTCGATATGGAGCTTTAGACACAAGAGTAGCTTCAGGTACCAAATCTATCGTGAATTCCACTTGTCTATTGAGCGGAATACCCGGTAGATCATTGGGAAACATGTTAGCATACTCCCGTAATATTGGCACATCATTCAATATTTTATCTTGAGATGAGGTGCCGATAAGACTGACAAGATACCCTTGGCAGTCAGGCTTCCTCAACATACTTTTTGCCTTCAAAGCTGAGATGACGCGAGGAAGTGCCTTAACTTTCGACCCATAAAATCTGAATTCCTCTTCTCCCGATCTTTGAAAAATCACCTCTTTCTCAAAACATACTATCGTGACTCGATTTTTACCTAACAAATCCATGCCTAAAATAATATCAAAGTCTCTCATCTTTATAACGTACAAGTCGGCTTCTAACATCAGTCCATCAAAATTTATTTGTACCCCCGTCGCTATCCTATCTGTATCAATAGTTCCTTCTGATGGCATACTAACCTCTAGTACATTATCATTATTCTTACATGAAGCATTAATCTTAGCTAAACATTCATTAGATATGAACAAATGTGTTGCACCGGAATCAATAAGGACATAAACCGGAATTCCAAAGATGGATAAAATACCTGCGATTACTTCCGAATTTTGGGCAACCTCATCGTGAGTCAGAGCAAACACCCTTGCTTTTCCTTTCTTCTCTTGTTCGGGTTTCTTAATCGATGGACATGAGAAAACCACGTGGCCAGGTTGGCCACACTTATAGCAAGTATACTTTCCATACAGACATTCTACTCTGTGAAACTTGTTACATTTAGAACATTGGGATGGAGGATTACTTGACTGGCCCACAAGTGTTCGCTTCTTAAACTGTCCAGAATTTTTATTCTTATCCTGCCACTTCCTTTTTCCAAAGTCATTACGCTGTCCCTGAATTATCAACTTCATCTCCGAATAGGTTACTATTTGAGCTTTCTTCACAACTTCCTGAAAAGTGGTGAGATCGTGTGAACTCACAATCTGCCTGATCTCTGGGTACAGGCCCCTCTCGTAACGTTTTGCCTTCATTAGCTCAGTACTTACAAGATGTGAGGCATATCGAGACAATTCCTCGAACTTGCTCTCATACTCGAAAATTTCCATATCTCCCTGTACCAATCTTAAAAATTCTGCCTCCTTATAGTCTCGTAGAGCTTGTGGAAAAAACTTCTCCGTTAGCTCCATTTTGAACTGGTCCCAAGTTAAATTACGTTGTTCCTTCTCGGTGCGAGTACGTGATGAGGATTCCCACCAATGGCTTACTCTTCCAACTAGCATAAACTCAGCACATAATACTTTTTGATTTTCTGGATAAGAGATGTGCCGAAAGATTTTCTCAATAGCACGCAACCACTCTTCAGCTGTCAGAGGGTTTTTCCCTCCATCAAAGGTAGGAGGTGGATATCTGCAAAACTATTCTACCGTCGGAATAGACAGTATATGTGGATATGCTAATGGCACTGGAGGTGCTGGTGGGATTGGTGGAGCTGAAGGCGCAACCTGAGCAGCTAGGGCCTGTTTCAACTCATCAATCTCTCGCCTTAATTCCTTAATTGTCCTTGCTCACGCCATAGTCCTATATACCATCATAAATGTAATCTCATTCAGAGAAGTAGACAGTACTTGCACAATATAGGGAAGAGATTTATAGCTTAAAATCTTTTATTATCATCTAAGTAGAATCCTTTAACGGGAATACAAAGCAATTACAGAGCGTCTGACGCTATTCAGCGGGAAAAACAAAGGGAATCCTACTAGACATCAACAACAATTAAACCTAATAAAATCTACTAAAATTTTGATTCTTTATTCATCGTCGTCACTAATCCAGCCTCCATAAACCCTAGATTTCTTAGAAGGTTGTGCCTCGTTGTCTGAAATACGTGGTGGTGCATCATCATGAATGTACATCTCAGTAGGTACACTATCATCCTCAGGGATCGCGAGTCGGGCCAACTCTCACCGATCAATCAGCTCCATGCAAAAGGCCTCATAGTTAATCTCTCGAGGCAAAGTAGGCACAACAATACCCCATAAATAATCATAAATCGATTCGACAGTCTCCAGCCACTCTTCTGGCAAGGTATCAATAAGAAGGCGGGTGGCTCGACGACCAGTGACCATATAGCCTAGTTGTCTCACCTCTCTCCACCTTACAAGCATCTCCCAAATGTGCTCACGCATATTGTGTGTTGGATTCCACCTGTACTCTTCATACTGTCTCATGATTTCACATCGACGACGCATCAATGAACTCATCTTCCTACCAGTTATTCAAAGTCCAATTAGTGGGTACCTAATAGGTTTTAGTTAATTCTCCAGGACTTAATAAACATTTAATATGGTCACGTTCTCAAAATACTTTGCAAAATAATGATTATTCACAATAGGTATTCAACTCAAACATATATTAATATTCATAAATACATTTCAAATGTTGTATCTGAAATAACTATTCCATAATCATCACATAGATACAAGCATAATCATAAAACTTTCTTTACCTCAAAATTGGCATGGCGCGTCTATGGCGGCATAGTGCTCAGGATCCTCAAAATTTTTTTTTTCAACTTTATATATGACACAACACTCCTAAGATATAGTTTCTATTGCAAGTCTGCAGAAAAATAAACCTAGGCTCTGATACCAAGTTGTAACGTCCCGAATTCTCGAAACCCGAAGCGTTAAAATAATATTCGTTTCTTTCTTTGGTTTGACCCCTTTGATGCTAGCCAAAGTATTTTATAAATCCAAAATTTTTTTTAATATATAAAAATATAACGGAAGGTAGTTATCCCTATAAAGTTAGGCAAATGTAGCAAAATTTGATTTTTGTAAAAGATTTGAAGGCAAATCGACAATTACGGATTTAACAACAGCGGAAGGAAAATATATTTGACCTAACAAATGTCTATTAAAATTTATGAAATTTTTTCATGGACTAAAGCATTCATATATGTACCACAAATAAAAATTTGGGATTTCGACGATAACGTTTGTAGCACAAAAATATTGCTCGAATATGCTGGACAGGAATCTCGAATTCGACACAACGCAGTTTACTAAAACGGGCATAACTTTTTTTTTAGATAATATTTTTGAGAAATTCAAAAGGCCACTATTAGAAGACTTATAGACCTTTCAAATCCTACTGATTTCACTTAAAAAATGCAACGTAGCCCACGTTATACCATTTTCAAATAGGAAGATAGAATCTGAAATTTAACCCAGCATAAATTTAAACTTCATACATATTCAATCCACCACCTCTAATTCTAGTTAACATGCATCGTCTATGAAACTAGACAAAATAAACGTTAAAACATTTCTAAAAAGTGTCATCTAAGTATCCATAAAATGTTTACATAAATAGAAATATTTACTAGAAATTGAAAGCATTAGAGATCGCCGAACACTTGCCACTATGCCAACCACTGCCATGCTTCGATCTTAACCTGTAAAATTATTTGTAAAGATGAGAACTATTAATAATACTCAGTAGGAAGCACTTAAGTAAATGGTAAAAATATATATTTTCAAAAATGCAAACTTTAATTGATTGTGTCACCGTCTGTTTCGCGCGGGTAGTCGCTAACAATTAAAAAAGGGATTAGACGATTATGGAAGGAACAGACCTCTTGAGACAAAGTCCCAAAAAGGAGTGTTTTATTGGCAATGATTTACAATTGGAACTTAAACAGAATGCCTCCAAGGGGCGCAAGTACACGAATGCTAAAAGAAATGTTTAAGTTTAAACTAAGAAATCAAAATTACATATTCTCTGTTTGAGAGTGTTTGATCCGGGGTTCCTTTTCTCTATGTCTTCTCTTCCTTTTATATTCCTTTGATGATTTCTTTGTGACAACTGCTTGGAAACTACTTGATTGCTTTATAACTACCCACTTTCTTTATAGTGGCTAACTTGTAGGGGAACTACCGTCCCTAACTGTCGTCATTACTCTTTGTCGTTCAACTGCCTTCAACTGTGCTCCTTGATTCGTGGAATGTGATAAGACCACTCAATAACTGTTTCAATAACTGCTATTCTAGATAATTATAATGTTTTATATTTGCTAAGATCTTGGGCGATTTGAAGGTTTGGGCGAGAACGTGGTCATCGCTCTGGGCGACCGTAAGGTATGCTATTCGCTCAGATTCTGGGCATCTTGCAAGCTTAGGCGATAATGTTACCGTGTTCGTGGGCTTCCACCGCATTCATCAATAATCCTGTTTGGACCTTTATCCTGGATTCTCAATTGGGCTTCACTCTTTGGGCTATTTGATTTGGGCTGCACTTTTAGTGTATCTACAATTACCCCCCAATATGGCAGAATTAATACTAATTATTAATCTTTGCCATATTCACTTTGTATTTTCCAGCAATATTTGAAATTCTCAAGAATTTCAATCATTATTTTCTTCTAAAATATGAAAAAGTGCAACGTTTCAAACCCTTATAAACCAAAAGGACACGCCATTTCATTGCACCACTCAACCACGTCTATATTTCGCGCTTCTTCCTCACTATTTTACTGTTCATCTTCTTGCTTCTCTACCACATTACCCAGGCAAACCTTGTCAAAACTGTACTTTGTTTCCAAAGGCGACTTCACAAACTCAATCAGATGATTCCTTTAGTTTCGAAGATTTTCAAAAACTCCTTACTAGGCCATATGTAAATCCAAACTTCCTTACACAAGTTAGTGCTGACCTCAATGAATTCTACTTAGGTCCATCATTCAATAATACCAAAGCCGTCGGATAAGTGGCGGTGGGCCAGCTGTTCCCTTGCACTCAAGGTCCTCCGTTCCTGAACTCTCTGCCATTGAGGTCGATTCACGAAAAAGGTATTCGCACTTGGCCCAAAGCTGATGTTGTTTTTCGTAGATGGCATGGACGTCTTATGAATCATGGCCCTGCTAAGGCGATTTTTTATCGTGCTAGGATTTTAGATTTATTAAAAATTACTCTTCAACCCCCAATTTTTGACCCAGTACTTTTTCCTATTACTTTGAGTTTTTGGTCTTCTAAGTATAACACTTTTGTTTTTCCTCTTGGTCCCATGTCTATTACTCTAAGGGACGTTGGAACCCTAGTAAATCTTCCGTCTTTGGGCGATACCATCTTTCCTGGTATTTTGATTTCCAGTGTTGCCTCGAAATTTGACAAGAAACTTACTGAGTCCTATTCAAGCCTACAAAACTTTTATAATCACTCAAGCGCTGAACCTTCCCATGCTGAGCGTGTGGCCTTCCTTCAGATTTGGCTTTGTAAATATATTCTTTGCATGCCAAGTATGAAACCTTCTATGAGCTACTTACCCATAGCGCATGAATTGGTGGGTGGTAGGCCTTTTAACTTATGTTCTTTCTTTCTAACCGCCCTTTATAGAGGCATGGCTTCCCTTCAGTTTCAACTGAAGAATGGTGCATCTCCCACTGGCAGTGGCCCCCTTTGGTTCACTCAGCTGTGGTTGAGAGCATATTTTCCACCACTTGGTGCTCCATCCATTTCCAGTCGTTTTGCTAGCTGCTATGGGCTAGCCATTGATCCACTGACCCCTGTAAATATGTCCAGTAGGGACATTTTTTCATTCTTTTATTCATTAAATTTGATTCCTTCTTTCTTTCCTTTTCTTGCTCATTTGACCCCAGATTATGTGCAACCTCCATCCACCCTAGACAGTGCAAGTGCCTCTCTGCTTGTTTGGGTTCAATTTTTGATTGAGAGGGAATTGTTCCACAATATCTTAACTGAAACCAATGCCTAAGCTGGAGTTGAAATATATGCTCCCCAATTTTTTGCTCGCCAACTTACTTTTGGCCAAATTTGGCCTATCCCTCCTTGTTACTCTAAAAATTTGACAGACCGCTTTCACACCATTAATAGGGCAGAGGCACAAGCTATAGATACTCGCAACATTCTTTTAACGAGCAAGTTTTCATTAGCCCTTTTCAATTCTAGTCGTGCTGTCCATCCTCTTTTTGAACAACTTTGGCCATCAGTAAATCGCTGATTGTTTGCAACTGATGTTAATCGTGCCTTCCATTTACTGGACGAGCCAGGCACTCCCTCTACTTCCCCTGCTCGTGCTAAACATTCTATCTATCCATCTGCTTCTCTACCTGTCAAGGCTACTGCAGTTAAAAGTTCCTTAAGCCGCAAATGGTCAGTTTCAGCATCTCCCACTTTGTAGGATAATGATGATGATGATGCTCCCCTCATCCCCAGGAGAAAGGTAATTGAATTTGTTTATTTCCAAACATACTTTTCTATGTACTAATGGTTTATCTGAATTCCTTAGAAAAGTTCAGCCTCACCTTCGAAGGCTTTGGTTCTGGCAGCCCCTACTCCATCACCTTCGGTTGAAGCTGCTTCGTCCAAGTCAGTTGATAAAGGGATTATGCTTAAAGAGAAATCCTTAGTCCCGGAACCTTCATCACAAACAGTAGAAAGGCCACCTTCTTCCCAGGGCAACGACCCCCCAAACATCAAACCAAAAGGTAATACATATTTTGATGTTTTACCTTTGCTTGTGCTACTGGTTTCTGATTCGTTGCTTCTTGAATTATGTAGAGGCTCCCGTGGGCCTGCCCATTGTGGTAGAGTCTTCTCGCCCAGATAAGGGTAAGTCCCCACAGGTGGTGGAGTCAACTAGTGATAGGCCTGAATTTCCCAAGATTGCTGATGAGGTAACATTTTGCTTCACTTTCATTTTCGCTTCGATTATTGTAGTGAAAGTCCTCAACGTTGGCATCTTTCTTTATAGAATGCTGATGACATTGTGCGTTCCATCCAGGATTTGTTTACTTCCTGGGGGCAAGTCAAGACATCTCGCCCTACTTCAGCCAGTCATCCTTCTGCTTCTTCAGAGGAAAATATGAAACTTCTCAAGCAGTCGGTATTTGAGTACATGTCTTTTGTGGACATGGATATCGGCCAGGCTAGTGCTACAAAATATAAGGATAAGCTTGAGCTGTTGAGTGCGAAATTGGCGCAAGCACTTACACTTCCGTCGCTCAATGTTTCTGCTGACTTTAAAGCGATGTTGAAGGTTGTTCACTCTGACATCCTCTCCTTGCTAGCCAAAAATGTTGAACTGAAGGCCAGGAGTACTCAATATCTTCGTGTTGCATCTGAAAGAGAGTCTTTGCTTCTAGAGATTAACAAAGCCGAGGATGAATTGAAAGAAATATGTTCCGACGTTATGATCGAAGAATCTCTGATGAAAAGTTTGGTTGCAGATCAAGCAAAAATGGACGACTGTAGGGTGAAAATGGCTGCTAAAAAGCGTAATGCTTCCCAAGGAATTGAACGAACCAAGTCTTTGGTTGAGCAGTACAAAAAGCTGGAAGTTGATGACGATTTTGTAGCTGAATTAAATGTCGCTTCTTCTCAGCAGAGCGAAGATTGGGGAAGACTCGGGGAAAGAATTCGTTCGGCCTGGGGTAAATTATAATTAAGACATCTAATGCCTTTTTTGTAACTTCGTACTAATTTCCATTGTTAATTTTGAATGTAACAGCAGTTATTGTCGTTAATGAACGACTATATTGTCTACTTGCGTATTAATTGACGTTGTCCTTAATCGTCAAACTCCCAAGTATTTAATTGCTTTACGCTAAAATTTATGTACATTCTTCCTTGATATTTCCATCTCTTTTCCCAAGACTTTGGGCCATTTGGTTTCAGTCATTAGGCACAAATGTGGCCGTTCATATTCTATCTTTTCATCTTCACGCTTCTATAAATGCGTGTTTATTTTGCACTCATCATTTTCATTTCCATTCTTTTTTTCAAAAACTAATTTGCTACCATCGTTTGGCACCTCAACAATTGATCCAAAATTTTCGTCTTCCATAGAAATGGATCATTTGATCCTCCCATTTTGCTACCTGTTTTGATATATTTTTTGGCTAGCAAAGTTCTTCCCATCGTCTCAATGATGGGAGGCAATTTTTGAGGATACTTTTCAAGCCACTTTGCTTGTTGAGAGTGCTTCTCAATCTCCTTGCCTATTATTGCAGCAATGCGATTAGGCAGGTGATTTGAGGTTGCTTTTCTTCCTTTTTGCTTGTTGAGAGTGCTTCTCAGCCTCTCTACCTGCCCTTGCAGCAGCGCGATCAGGATGGCGACCAAGGTCGGTTCACCTTCTTGCTTGGTGATTGACTGAGGAATTAGTTTGCTCTCAATTATAGCTTATAGAGCATTTAATATTTTGTATCTCACAATTTGTAATGTATATTTGATAATAAAGGAATTTATTTTGAACTTATTTCATTCTGACCCTATTTATCTACGATCGTTTAAAGCAATTTGATTATACTTTCATTTGTTCATTCTCCCATAAGGAGGGAACATACTTTTTTAAATATTTGCTATTAATGAACTTTATGTGTTTGGTGCCATCTAAATCTTCTAGATGGTATGCTCCATTAGGCAACACACTATTTACTTTATATGGCATTTCCCAATTGGGCGACCACTTGCCATACTTTGGATCCTTGTTATCCAAAGGAGTATTGTTTTTCAAACCAACTCGCCCAGGCTAAATGACTTAGCTATAACATTTTTATTATAAAACTTAGCCATCTTTCGTTTTTGAACTTGCAATCTATCTAGGACGTCTAACTTTAATTCGTCCAACTCCAATAAGTTTTGAACTAGTGATTCGGTATACTCACTATCACTTAACTTATGTTGCAAACACACTCTGATTGATCGCACATTGATTTTCATAGGCAAAACGGCTTCCTGTCCATAAGTAAGTTGGAAAGAAGTAACTTTTGTGCTTGACGGAGGCGACGTCCTATAAGCCCATAAAGCCTTGTTTAGATATTCGTGCCAATTTCTGACATTTTCATCTATCATTTTCCTTATGATACTTTTTAGAACCTTATTAGAAGATTCTACTTGTCCATTAGATTGAGCGTAATATGGTATAGAGTTCACTAATTTAACTCCAAACTCGCTCAAGAATTTATTCACTTGATCTCCATTTAAAGAAGTTTCGTGATCTACCATCAAAATTTGTGAAATCCCAAATCTATAAATAATATGATCACGGATAAATTCTATGCCACTCTTTTGGGTGATCTCCTTTAAAGGTATCCTTCTACCCACTTAGTGAAAAAATCAGTCGCAACTATAATGAAGGTATGTTGCTTGGACGATGGGGGATAAATCTTCCCTATCAGGTCTATCGCCCAACCCTTGAACGGTCAGGGTTTGATAATGGGTGTCATCTCTCTTGTCGGCGCCCTTTGTATTGGACCATACTTTTGACATGCTAAACAACTCTTCGCATATTGAATACATGATTCTCCCATCTTGGATCAAAAATATCAATTCCTAATAATTAACCATCTCATCTTTTGGCCAGCTTGACGAGCTCCACATATCCCTTCATGTACCTCAGCCATGATCATTTTGACTTCTTGCAAACTTGCACATTTTAGTAATATACCATCAGAGCGTTTTTTAAACAACTCTTCATCTATCGGTGTATAGTTTAGCAAACGTAACTTCATTTTTCTACTACCTCCTTTATTAGGTTCTTTAAGGAACCTTTTAATCTCTGCCCTCTAATCTATTGCATCTCCATCTTGTATGTAATGAATTTCTACCCTTCTCGCCCTTCTTTGGACTACGGGCAATATTACTCCATATTCACAAGTAGATTTCCAATTTAAAATCTTTGAATACCCTGAAGCCATCTGGGCCAACTCATTTGCTATGTCATTATATATCCTATTAACACATTGAAGCTCTACCTGGTCGAATTCTTCCAACAATTCTTGGGTGATTTCATATTGACTTATAATGGAATCACTTTGGCACTTAAAATCAACAATCAATTGGTGAATTACTAATTGAGAATCGCCTCTAATGATCACATTCTTTACCTCCATATCTATCATTAATTCTAAGGTCACGATTAATGTTTCATATTCGGCTTGATTGTTGGTGCACATCCTATCCAAAGTGAATGCGAACTTATAACAAATCCCTAAAGGATTAATCAATGCTACTCCTACTCCTGCACCTTTAGAGGTTTTCGATTCATCGAAATATAAAACCCAAGGTTTTAATTCGAATGAATTGATTTCTAATTCAATTTCCTCAGGCATGTCAAGGTATGGATGATCGGCCAGAAAGTTAGCCAAAGCCTGATTTTTTATTGCCTTTTGGGGTATGTATTGTATTTTGAATTTCGATAATACTAACGTTCAAAGGCCTACCCTTTGGTGTAAAATAGGGCAAGAGAACATATATATAACCAAATTTATTCTAAAAATCAAATAAACGGTTACAGGCCACAAATAAGCCCTTAATTTCGTACATATGAAATACAATGCAAGACATAATTTTTCAATGGCAGAGTAATTACATTCACATTTTGTTAACCGTCTACTCAAGTAGTAAATCGCCATTTCTTCACCAAATTGGTCTTCTTGCGCGACCATTCCATCTATTGATTATTGTTCAGTCGATATATATACTTTCATTTGCTGTCCTTGGATTGGTGACACCAACACTAGTGAATTTGATAAATATGTCTTTAGGCTTTCAAAAGCCTTTTGATGCTCTTCTTTTCAGACGAATTCGTCCTGATTTTTCAACTTTAAAAGTGACGAAAAAACTTTAATTCGCCCTACACAGTTAGAAATAAAGCGTTTTAAAAAATTTATTTGGCCTATAAATCTTTGCAATTCTTTTTTATTGCTAGGTGATTTGGTCTCTAAAATAGCCTTCGCTTTATTTTTATCAAGTTCAATCTCCCTTTTGTGTACTAAGAAACCAAGGGAGTTTCCTGTATTAACACCAAATGCGCATTTCAAGGGATTTAATTTTAGTTTATATTGCCTCATTCGCTCAAATGAACATCTCAATTGTTCAAAATGGTCCTCTTCTTTAATGGATTTGACCACTATATCATCTACATACACCTCAACAAAGTTGCCTATCATATCATGAAAAATCAAGTTCATTGCCCTTTGATAAGTTGCTCCTGCATTTTTTAGGCCGAAAGACATAACTACCTATTCAAAATATCCTAGAGATCCAAGGCACCTAAAAACAGTTTTGTGTATATCTTCCCCAGCTATATAAATTTGATTGTATCCTGAATACCCATCCATGAAGGAATATATTATGTGTCCGACAGTCGAGTCTACTAAAGAATCTACCGTAGGTATTGGATATTCATCTTTGGGTGTGGCTATATTTAAATTCCTAAAGTTTATGCACACCCTTAATTTACCATTTTTTTTAGCACTGGTACGATATTGGACAACCAATCCACAAATCTGGCTGTTCTAATAAAGCCTACTTTTAATAATCGCTCTATTTCTTTCTTAATCTCAGGAAGTACATTAGGAGCAAAACGCCTAGGATGTTGCTTATGAGGCTTAAAATTTGGCTTGGTTGGCAATCTATGTTCTACCAAATCTCTATCTAAACCAGGCATATGTTCATATTATCAAGCAAAACAATAATTAAATTCCTTTAATAAAGTGATTAATTTTTCACTAACCTCTTGATCGAGCATCTGGCTGACGAATGTTGGACGATCTTCCCCTTCATTGCCAATATTCACTTTAATCAAAGGATCTTGTGCTTGAGCGTATCCAGGCTTGGTGATCCTCATTACTTCATCGTTCAATTCCGTTAGAGGCACTTCTTCTTCTTCTTCTAAACAATCCACCTTGTTGACTTCTAGACCAATACTTTATTCCAACTCGAACACTGCCAATTTGTCTCTTAATGCTTTCAAGGCTGCTTCTTCTTTCATTTTGTCTTTACATTCTGTATTGAAAGCCATTAATTTGGCTTTGAAGGCCTGAACATCGGCCATTCACCTTTGTTGCTTACAACTCATTTAAAACTCCTTGATTACTTTTTTGCCAATTACTGGCTCTTCCAGAGCCACTATGTTTGGCCTCATTTGACTGAACATTTCAGTGAGTGCATCTACCGAAAACGGTTCTTCACTCTGTGCAACAATTTGAGTTTCTTCTCCATCTTGGACCACTCTGACAGGTCCGTAATTTCCTTCGTACATGAATCTTTCCACTGAGTTTGCTTCTGCGACAAAAGGTCTATGATCTGCCTGTACCACATCTGCTTCACCTTTGTCATTCCAGAAAATCAGGCATTGATGGAGCGATGAAGATATGCAGCGACTTTCGTGTATCCAATCTCTTCCTAATAATACATTGTAACTAGTAGGACCATCTATTACGAAGAAGACATTGGTCCTAGTAGTTGTCCCTACAGTTATGTCCAATGGCATAACCCCTTTAGCTGAAGTTGCTCCTCCATTGAAACTTGTAAGGATGACTTCTGTTGGAATCACATTACTTTCTGTCTTTGCAAACTTTCTCATCATTCTAAATGGAATAGTGTTTATAGCTACTCCATTATCGATAAGTACTTTCGCCACAGGTATACCGTTAACTAAAGCCTTAACGTACAATGGTTTCAAGTGTTTAGTTAACTTCATGGACGGTCTCTTAAAAATAACCTTTTCGACAGCATCTATTTTCACTTCCTGCTTGTCTTCTATTGAATTATCCTTTTGTGATAAGTCAACGTGCAGTATGTCGCACTGAGCTTCCGCTTCCTGAATTTCCTTGTTATTGTTTTCTAATGTTTCCTCTTCGGTTACCCAACCTGTGGGAGGAGGCATTATTCTTTGAGGTGATCCATACTTTTCAGAACGAGGTACTCTCTTTTTCCTCTTGGGCGTCCCGTACAGCACGTAATAATCGAAAGAACGCCAAGACGATTCTCCCAACAAGTCCAGTTCACGAACTCCCTCTCGATGTAGTTGCTTCAACAGAGTATTATACGATACTCCTCTCTTTCTTCTTTCTGCTTCCAGATCAATTTTATCTTCGATGTCCGTCATACCATCATCCTCTTCACCATTGTAGGCCCCTCTAGAAGTTTGATCTTCTTCACATTCCATCACACATGCCTCTTCCTCGTTATCCTTCTTCTCTTCTTCTTCCTTTTCTTTGTTCTTGAACTCATTGGCTAGTAAATAGTTATTAGTCATGACAGGATGTAACGTACCAAACTGAATAGTAAGGGACTGATCTGGATATTCTCCATCCCTTCTGTCTCGCTCAAACTTCGATCTCCCAGAAGAACTCTCTGGTAATTCTTCCATCGATTCGCCTGTACCAGTCTCTTCACTGTCTTCAAGAACATTTTGATTGGCCACCTCGAGTAATTTAGGTGCCTTAGGACGTGGCACTCCCTGTTATTGCCTCATCATTCGTCCATAATTTCGTTAAAAATGCCTTTGTTGGGTTCTAGTCATCTCATTGAAGGGTGTCACCCTTCCTGCATTATATTGGAACGAATGCCATACATTTGGTTGGCGAGGTTGCGGCCTAAATGTTCTCCCATTATTTATTGTCCTAAACTGCGTCTCAAAAGGCGATCCCCTATAGAATGATGTACCTCGCCTTCTACCAGGCTGAGCGTTTGGGAGAAAATTAGGGCAATGGTGATGCTGTCATATCCCTAGTTTCTCTGTATTTATACTCACTTCTCTTTTACATCTTGTGCATAGGACGTCTTCATCCTTTTTAGGCTCCTTTCCTTTGATACGTTCAAAGACGCTGGGGTGTAGCCCAGGGTCTTCTTTTCCATCATCTATAACCAACTTGAATTTTGGCAACTTGTTTTTTAAACCAGTCGTTACCATGTTCACCCCAAGTGGCTATGGAAAAGGGTTTTCATCCACTGTCATCTTCTTCTTATCTTCGAACGTAATTCGTCCTGATTTAATGGCGTCCTGTAACACATGGCGAAAAACCAAATAGTTGTTAGTCAAATGCGACCATGCATTATGCCACTTACAATATTTTTTACCCTTGATTTGTTCAGGGCTTGGCAACTTATATTTATTGCTTAGCTTTATCCGTTTCTCCTTATATAGTTTATCAAATATAATGTCAGCTTTGGTTACGTCAAATGAGAATGTTCTAGCCTTTTTGTTTTCATCTTTTATAGCCTCATCTTTGCCCGATGATCTAGGTTTAGCCATTATAGGACAAGTATATGCGTCTCCTTTGATTAATTCGACCAAACACATTTCGATTTGATCGTAATACTCGTCATTAATGGTATGAACATCAAAGTTTGGGTCTCTATAATAAGTCCCCTTGCTAGAATTTTTCATTTGCTCTTCTTCTCTTATTAATCGTTCATACCTAATCACGTTTACGCTCAATTGGAAAAGATCAGGAAATTCCCTGTCTTGGAATTTCTTTTTCAAATCAAAGCTTAGACAACTTTGAGTGATTTTGACAAACTCCTTTTCGGGTAAAGGTACAAAACATTTACTTCTTGCTATCTTGAACCTTTGAAGGAAACTTTCTGCTCATTCATTTGGCATTTGACGTAGATTCGCCAAATCGGCCAAAGTAACTTCAGACTCAGTCTTATAAAACTGAGCATGGAACAATTGCTTCCATTATTACCATGTTTGAACAGAGTTCGTTGGCAAATTGACGAACCAAGAGAAGGCTACTCCTGTTAATAAACTAGGGAATAACCTCATTTTATGGTAGTCGGTTACTTCACCACTTTGCAGTGTGAATCGCCCTATGTGTTCTAGAGTAGACACCTCTCCTAAACAGGTAAATAATGAGAATTCTGGCACTTTATACCCTCTAAGCCATGGATATGCTAGGTCTACCCAATCAGGGTATGGCTTTGCGCAAGTCGGCCTAATGACAGGACGTACCCCAAAAGCCATTTGATCCTGTACTATTTCCATAATTTGGTTTCTCAACATGACGTTGAGGTCATATAGAATTCCTACAGGTTGGTTGGTCGGTTGATTTGCCTGAGGCCTAATGTTTGGTCCTTAGTTGGCAAAAAAGTTGCCATGATTTGGGTCATTGTTGCCATTAGCCCGAATATTTATTCCATCATTGACACGTGGGGTATTCTGTCCATTATTTAGGACATTGTCTCTGATATTTAGGTTACCCCCCAAGTTAGATGTACCATTACCACTATTCTGATTTGGCCTTACACCATCTCCCTGGTTTGAAGTAGATAGACCGAAAGGTGGTTCTATCCCCTGATTTGGAGTTAGGACTGGGGAATTATGTCCCACGCCTGTCCTAGTTTGAAAGTGATTTGCAATAGATATAACTGGCTGACAAATTTGGCCTGTTAACTTATTCATTATTTCATTTAATGTATTCAGTTGTTTGGCCATGTTGTCATAATGTGCATTCCCATTCTAGGTAGATCTTTCTATATTATGAACATTTCGTAGATTTACCTATTCAACGACATCCTGTGTAAGTTCTCCAAGCAATGCACGCATGGTTCGATGACTCAACTCTGTCATTGGTTCGTAACGACTGTGACTGCTCTGACTCTGTCCCTCTGTTCGTGGAGAGCTCCTCATATCGCTCGATCACAGACTGGACTCCTTCCTGACTTGCTGCTTCCTTATCAGATTTGTGAGGCATATTGTTTCACCTTTTGTATTTTCAACACCAAACACCAAGGTCCCACTGGGCGTGCCAAATTGTTTCGCGCGGGTAGTCGCTAACAATTAAAAAAGGGATCAGACGATTGTGTAAGGAACAAACCTCTTGAGACAAAGTCCCAAAAAGGGGTGTATTATTGGCGATGATTTACAATTGGAATTTAAACAGAATGCCTCCAAGGGGCGCAAGCACACGAGTACTAAAAGAAATGTTTAAGTTTAAACTAAGAAATCGAAATTACATATTTTCTGTTTGAGAGTGTTTGATTCGGGGTCTCTTTTCTCTATGTCTTCTCTTCCTTTTATATTCCTTTGATGATTTCTTTGTGACAACCGCTTGGAAACTGCTTGATTGCTATATAACTACCCACTTTCTTTATAGTGGCTAACTTGTAGGAGAATTGCCGTCCCTAACTGTCGTCATTACTCTTTGTCGTTCAACCGCCTTCAACTTGGCTCCTTGATTCGTGGAATGTGATAAGACCACTCAATAACTGCTTCAATAACTGTTATTCTGGATAATTATAATATTTTATGTGCTAAGATCCTAGGCGATTTGAAGGTTTGGGCGAGAACGTGGTCATCGCTCTGGGCGACCGTAAGGTATGCTATTCGCTCAGATTCTGGGCGTCTTGCAAGTTTGGGCGATGATGTTACCCTGTTCGTGGGCTTCCACCGCATTCATCAATAATCCTGTTTGGAACTTTATCCTGGATTCCCAATTGGGCTTCACTCTTTGTGTTATTTGATTTGGGTTGCACTTTTAGTCTATCAACACCGTCAATTTCAAGCGAATTGGTGATCAGTCAAGTCCGCTTACTTGTAGGTTTTGATAACCCCATTTCACTTATCATAATCATTTCTTCATCTCTTGTTTAAACCACCAAACGGTGATTTCATCATGAGCAACACAATAGTAAGTTTAATGCAAACGAAAACATATAAGTCTTTCATAACTTACAAAAGCGCCGAAACACCCCTACCTTAATGCTTGAAATTTGAATACCGTTTTGCGTTCAATAAGAAGTAAAAATGCAATGTACTTCCTTGCATTTTCTTCAAATAAAAATTTTCAGATATAAGATGCTTTATGTCTAGGGAAAAAGGGTAAAATAATTTTATGCAGTTAAAGGAGGTGAAATTTGGCTTTCACAATACAATATGGCTTGTAAAACTAAAAAAGAACAGGTTTCTGTATTTTTTTTTCTCATGGTGTGGCCGTGTAAAAATTTAAAATGGGAGTTACAAATTTTCAATTGCAATAGTGGTGGGAGTTGTATTTAAAATTAGAGGTTACACTTGAGGAAATGGGGGTGGTTGAAATTTTAAAATGTTAACTTCCAAATGGAAATGGACAGGGACTTGTAGGTTATCATCCCAATAACCAAATGACAGTTTTCCTTTTTTTTTTAATTTTATTTTATTTTTTATTTTTTTTATGGCTAATAAAAAATGGGATTTAAATAATAAGGTAAGTTGGGATGGTTAATGCACTATATAATAGGTTTTCTAATCTAACTTTTAAAGATTTAATAGTTATACAATAAAATGTGTGTCGTCAAAACAAAGTAACAAATAAAATTTGTCGTTTAAAGAGATTTCGACACCTTACAATTTTTTTTTTTTTAAAACAAGTACGCAAAACTTTACTATCATGACCAAAACTTTAATTTGAACTCTTAAGGAAGTGTTATAGCGACGTAATAATATAACTCAAATTATATTTGATTTCTATAATTTTATTTTGGAACGAAACAAAACATTTTTTTTTCCGGTCGCTACACAATAAGCATTTAATTTAAAAATTTTAGCTGAACTTTTGTACAAGTGCTTCATAGCACTTTGAATATGGCTCTAGAGCTCTTGCTTAGTTTGCTTAATTTGACTATGTTCCATATCTAATACGTCTTCCAAAATCATACATTTTCCTTTTGAATACAGTATGACCTGCCTAAACTATTTGCTTTGAACTCAATCAAAAATAATTTGATCTTCTCATCATCTTTAATCACAAATTTAATGAAGTTCGATGTTTGCACACTAATCTAATTTTCATTGAATGCAACTAATTCATCTGGCTCTTTCTTGATTGATTCCTCCATTTCTACATGTTCCGTATCTTTAGTTGTTAATTTCTCGGGTTGAATGGAATCCTTCGACGGTATGTTATTTTGCTTGCTTGGAATTATTTGATCTTCAATCTTTACATTTTTTCATGATGATGTCTCCCATAATTATTTTACTGTAATCAAAATATTCTTCATATGGATAATCGAAGATATGTTATCTCACTTCCGTCGGAGTTACCGATACGAGCATTTTCTAGTATAATGAAATGCACCACAATATTTACTTGTCGGTCTGATCTCTTGATAAACAATTGATTTGATGTTCTAAGAATTCATTTATGATCACAATAATTAATATAGGTATCTCTATACGTTATATTAATTTATCGAATTTTAATATGTGGTCTAATAAAAAAAGCCGCATATCTACGTAATTATTATTCACGAAATCAGTAACTAATTGGCCAAAAAAATTCAAAGCATTGAGAACATGATTAAAATCCATACATTATAATCATAACGAACAAGAATTTCAAGTAAAAGAAATAAATGGTCCCAAATAAGTTACATTGTTCGCTTTAAAATTAGATTTAGCTACTCATAGTAACGAAAGAAAAATAGGAAATTATTATGGAAGACATCATTGAGTTTTGAACAAGAATATAGAATAAGAAACCAATTTTGCACCAAGATCTTCCTCTTCTTCCAATTAATGTTTCAACCCTTGAATTGGTTGTTGTTTTTCTCTTTTGAATTCTTCTATTTAATTTCCAAGTGCTTCCCTTGCATTCCAATGTGTGAATCCCCTTTAAAAGTGTGAAAAATTTGTATTTATAGGTGCTCCTATGTTTGTGTAGAAAGTAAGATTTTTATGGACTTCAAAAACGGGCCAAAAACGCGCCCTAGATGCACTCAGGTGGCGTCGTAGCGTCGCGGCACCTTTTAGACAGACAACACCTCTTTTAGTATTTTTATTGTAACTTTCTTTCCAGATATCTGATTGAGACGATTTAAGATGCATTGGAAGGCTAACTCAAATGTCTATAACTTTGTTTCAAATATCATTTTCAAATTCAATTATTTCCTATATCAAAACCGGGTCTCAATGTGAGACTGAAAGCAGTGCATAACTTTTTTTCCGGTTTGAACTTGATGTGTATTCATACTTTGATTATATTTAATCCCTTTGACGTCTTTCTTTATCCAATTGACTCCGAACACTCTTGAATCTTCATCGTGAGGACTTTTGAGTATTTTCACTTTAGTCCCCAAACTTTGGATCACTTACAACTTAGCTATTTTTTCCAATTTCGACCACTTGTGCTTCTTCCAATTTCTTGTATCATCATTGAATTTTACCTATTCAATACCGAATGCAACAATTTAAACCATAATTCATCCGAAAAGAAACCAAATATCATCGTTTTAAAACATTGAATAAGTGTATAAACTACACTTATCGATATTCAATGCAAGTATGATATGGTATCCAAAAAGGACGTCCAAGGGGTCTTATTTTATAGAGGATGAGAAGTTGTGGACGAAGTGATGCACGCTAAAACTTGCAAACTTTCAATACTGTTTCGTTGCTAGCTTTTTGCTGGACTCTTGCTCGAGCGAGAATGTCAGATTTTTACAGACTTTTTAGCTCGCTTTTTGTTAAATTGAGCTGTTGCTCGAGCGATAGTCGACTAAGTCATTTCTACTATTTTTCTTCCCAACTTTGGACCGCAATTTTTCATTCATCCGGAATTAGTTTTGAGATTTCATATATATCACGACGATTTACTCGACGAGTAGAACAAGTTGGTCCATTTACATTTATAATTTGATTATCGGATCAAGTCGTAATATTTGGTCGAAATTGACACGAAAGCCACTTTTTCAATTTTGGTTTTTAACACTTAACCAATTTTCCTTGATTTCCAACAAAAAATAATTGGTTGAGAGCTGTGATCACTGTAATATTGTCCTAGAAAATTAAATTGCCTATTTCACCATTATTTCTCCTTATCGTTAAAGATTCTGCAACGAATCTTTATAAATTGATAAGATTGTTTCCTTGTCATAAAAATTTGTGGAGCCACTCAAATAAAAAGTAAGATTTCAAAGTACAAGGTTTCCCTACTGTTAGACTTATCTAGGCTCGTCACTTTCTACGCGATCCTATGGGAGGTTCGCTCCACCAATGACTCATCTTTATGCGAAGACTCTGCAACCTATGAGGTGATATTGACATGATGCAAAGTTGGAGACTCGAGTTATCACACAGCCATCGCACGAAGTGCACGAGAATTAAGCAAAGCCTTAACGTGGTGTTTACCTTTTTAGTATTTCATCTTAATTACCAAAATTTTTTGAACTTTTGTATGTGCGAAAGTTGTATCATTGACTTATAAATTAGTAGAAAAATGGAGCTAGATAGAGTGCTAGATTCAAGAGAAAGTGACACTTCACTAACTAGTTTATATAAAAATGTTATATGGTCAAAGTCAGGGGCGAATTCAGCATCGAATTTCAGCTAGGGTGGAGCTTGACCGTTGATCGTTGACTATCGACCATCGACAATCAACTATCGTAATAGCCCGATCGTTTATTAAATTTTGATTAAATAATATTAAAAGTTATTCAATATATATGTAAATACATTAAAATATAAAAGTTATATACATATGAAAATATAATTCAATACAATCCAACATCTTCTCAATTAATTTTTTTTCATTTATCCTAATTTCCTAAACATAAATTCCCAAATCAATAATAATAATTCATAAAACATAAGTTACTTATCATAAATCACAATTCTCCATAATAACTCACAATTTACAAATAACATTCATTATTCAACAAGTCAATACCTAATTCTTATAATTCTAGGGGGGAAAAAAAACAACAACAACAGAGAGAAAGAGAGTAAGAGAAATGCGCTCACTAGTCTGCTCGAGGCTCGAGCTCGAAGATTCTGACTTTCTGAGACTAGAAGGGCAATCGGGCAAAACACGTTTTTGGCTGCGCCAGCGACTCCTCCTCGCGGCCTCACCCCTGTCACCTGGCGTCCGCATCGCTTGTCGGTAGCTGTTGCGGTATTACCTCTGCTTTGAACGGAAATTATAGAATGGAGAAGGCCAGAAGGGAGGAAAAGGGTTTGCGCCTCCTTTGCGTTTCAGAGAATTAGAGACAGAATGGATTAAATTTGAATGGATTTGATTTGGTAAAATTAGGCCCCGTACGGCCCATTTATTAAAAAATTGATTAATACACTTTTAAAGTTTTATCTTTTCATTAGCATTAATTAACCGTAAAAATCAAACAAGGCAAAAACTAATCTAATTCCACGAACACCGCACCCTACCATTCAGTTGATTCTTGTGAAGGAATGTGTGGATCCACAAGGAAACGGGACACGCAAATTAATATAATGATTTGTTTTTTCTCCCGCCGTCCACTATCATACCAAATTTGACCATTAATCATTCATGAATCAGTCCCAATCAAGTCCTAAATCTGTAATTTCATTATGGTGATTTCTAGTCAATAAACTTTCAGTGTTTCTAGCCCACTATTCCCCATCATCAATGCATTCCTCGTCACCATGGTAGGTGGTGTTTCCGACTCCGATTTGAAATATGAAGTTCACCTCTCTCACTCATGTTTATTTTCTATTTTTTTGGGTAATATTTATTTAATGAAAAATACTAAAATCCATTGTGAAATCGTGAATTAGAGGACCAGTTAAGGTGTTTTGAATGTGAAGAAAAAGATTAAGTTCTTGTTTTTCTTTTTCTGGTATAAATTCATAGTTTAATCTTAAAAAATAATAATTGTAGACCGTATGATTTTTCTGTAATTGTTCCATTGTTGCTTTGGTATTTATTTACATCTTGAGTGTATAATTTGCATCTTATGTCTATGATTAAATTTCATTTCAGGTGCCCTTGTGGCAAAGGTCATTAGATCTTTCTGTATGAAAACAAATGTTACTACAAACTCACAAATTTTTGAATTACTAATCTCAATCTTTGCTTAGAAGATTTCCATGTGATTAGTAACAAATAGTCGACACCTCTTTTCCCTTACTTATCAAGTTTGTGTCTAATTGTATAGAAAATATTAGTTAGATAATGTTCATTGTAGCATAGGTACTATTGGATTTTAGCTTACAGATTGTTGACGAGGCAAAGATGGAAGATGCGTGTGATGAACAAGCTCAACATGTATCGTTTTTGAATTTGTGTCACTTTTTTGAATTCGCCACTTTTTTTTCCTGTCACTTTTTTGAATGTCACTTTTTTAAAAAGTGTTTATCACTTTTTTCAATTACATTCTTGGTTTCTATAACTTTTTTATTGACAAATATCACTTTTAATAAAAGTGACATGGTATATCATTTCTAGTAAGTGTCTGAAGCCACCAGTGTGAGGGTGGAGCGTTGTGATTGCACCATATACTTCTCTGATTGAGTCCTCGACTCACCATCGAAAAAGGGTTGTATTAGGATTTGTCCCTTAAGGTCTAATGGCCCCAAATTGGACAATCCAGATAGTCGTATGGCCACATTATAGGTTGTGCCCAATATTTATTTAGGTGGATATGAGCAGTCTTTTGATTCATTGTTTAATGGAGTTATGATATATTTTAGTACGCTGAACAATAAATTAAGGAGTCCATTACCATCTAAAATCAATTATTAATTTACATGCGATCAGTAACGAATAGTCAACACCTCTTTTCCCTTACTTATCAAGTTTGTGTCTAATTGTATAGAAGATATTAGTTAGATAATGTTCATGGTAGCATAGGTATTATTGGGTTTCAGCTTACACATTGTTGACGAGGCAAAGATGGAAGATGCATGTGATGAACAAGCTCAACATATATCCTTTTTTAATTTGTGTCACTTTTTTGAATTCGCCACTTTTTTTTTGTTACTTTTTTGAATTTTTGTCACTTTTTTGAATTTGTCACTTTTTTTTTTTTAAGTGTTTGTCACTTTTTTCAATTACATTTTTTATTTCTATCACTTTTTTAATGACAAACATCACTTTTAATAAAAATGACATGGTTATATCATTTTTTAATAAGAAAATGACACTTAACAATTGATTTCCATGCCCCTCATTTGTTTCGAATATGTGTAACTTTTTTTTAATTTGTCTCTTTTTTATATTTGTCACCTTTTTTAAGTTTCTGTTACTTTTTTGAATTTTTGTCATTTTTTTTAATAATTCTCACTTTTTTGAATTTTTCACTTTTTTTTAGTTTTTGTCACTTTTTTCAATTGCTTATTTGAAATTTCTATCACTTTTTTAGTTACAAACAATACTTTTTAATAAAAGTAACATTGTATGTAATTTTTTAATAAAAAAATGATACAAAACTTTTAAAAGTGATATTGTGTCACTTTTTCTAAAAAAAAGTGACGCAACTCTTATAAAAAAGTGGCATCGTGTCACTTTTTTATTTTACACAGTATTTTTTACTTCTAAAAAACTTTTCATATGATTTTTCAAAATCCTCATAATTTTAAGGGTATTTTTGTAAGTTGCCCATTTGATTTGGTCATTTCATTTGAAGTCTTGGACCATTTGTTGGCCATTTGGGGGAAATCGGGCCTAACGTTTTTAAACAAAAAAGAGGCTCCATGTGTCAATTCTTATCGGCCCAAACAAAAAAAAAATTGGAAAATTGGGTCATCTCTTCCTTTCCATTTTCCTCGGCTCTGCAACTACCATCGCCTGTTGACTACTACGGTGCTACCCCGCGACGCTGAACATTCCGGCGGAGCCAGCACTCACGGCCGCGCCCCTCACCGGGTGCTAGCTCCGCCACTGGTCAAAGTGAAACAACATTGCAAAGCCGACAATTAATATTGCTTTTAATCCTAAAATATATAGCTATCTGTTACTACTGAAAAAGATATTGAATTCGTAATCAAAATCATGAGTAGTCTGAATCAATTAACGAAATTTAAAAATATTTCCAAAATGACAAATTTCGAGAACACCCAACCTACAATGAAGACAACTCCCAATTTCAATGAAGGAAAGCCCATTATGCTCTTGTTTGAGCCCCGCAATTTATAAAAGTACTTTCTCCCAAATTCTTTTTCAATTCCACGTTATAATTTTACAAATAAATTCAAAATTTTCTCTATTTTTTTAACCCCATAATTTTCTAAAAATCACCATAATAAAAGCAATTTTTTTTTCCGAAAAACTTCGAAGAAATACGTCACTGCATAACACTTCTATCAATATCCCAAAATGCTGGGGCTCAAATTGGCGGGAAATATCCTATTCAGGGAATGACAACTTATTCCTCTTATATAAAACCCTAACCCACATCTGAAAGGCCCAAATTTGCTTCCAATTTCAGAACGTTGATCTTATTCTCACCCGTTTACGATTAATTTCGTACACTCCCCCGTAGGAAAATCTGTTCGGGTTCCTTTTTTTCGGTTTCTCAAGAATCTAGGGTTTCTTCTCTGCCCCTTTTAACTTATAATAATCTGAAAATAAGTACAACTACCAGTTAGGAATTTTGGGGAAAATGACTGATGTGTTTGAAGGTGAAGGTGAAGGTGAAGGTGAAGCTGATCCCACGATTTCAATCGGAGACTACCTCAAGGCTGTTGAAGAAGAGGACCTGGTGACTAAGTTTTATTCTTCTACGATTTTTTTTACAAAAATTGTTTACTGGCCATCTTGTTATAGCTGCTTGAAAGGTTCTTTGGGAAAATTTCTATCTGGTTAGCAAAACAGCGCTTGGCTTTTATGGTACCCCATAACCATAGAGAATACATTACAAGAGTGAAAATCGAGCTCTGGATTGTACTATGTAAAGATTCTGTTGATACTTAGGAATTGCAAGGGGCTTGGGTTTAATTATTAGTGAGGTCTTAGTCTCACTGAGACCAAACCATTTAGTGACCTTTAAATCACATTCGTATTAGCTTTGAAATTTTGTTGTGGTGAAAACGCACAATACCCTAATGGTTCTACTCGGGTGTATTATTCATTTTGTTTTGAGACTGATTTCAGATTACTTGTGGAAATATAATGAAGCTCATTATTTTGTAACTTGCTTTTGGGAGTCATAATAGGCAGCGAGGGCAAACTAGAAGTTTGCCAGTTTATTGGCCACTGTATGTGATTTGAATGCTGAACTATCCTCGTAACAAGCTTTTGAATTGTGAATGTTCTTTGCTAACTGAATTCTTTCTGGCTTCAGCAGATCATTGAAATTCTTATTATCTTGAGGATATAGGCTCCTTTATTTTAGATAAATGTTATTCTCTTAGAAAATTGTTTCCGGATTTCATTTAGTGTTGCTTTTGACCGTTGTTGGATTATTATAAAGGAAGCGGATTTGGTATTGGGAGGTGATGAGGGCAAGGAGTGCACATATAACAAAGGTTACATGAAGAGGCAGGCAATTTTCTCATGTTTGACATGCACACCAGAGGGGAATGCTGGGGTTTGTACGGCCTGCTCCTTGTCTTGCCATGATGGCCACGAGGTATTGTTTAGTTCATTAACTTAAGTTTATCTGTGTCATCTACAAAAGAAATCAAATGCTATCTGTCAGTACATGCACATGCACCAATTGAAACCGAACTTGTCTTTATGTTGCAAGCTGGAAGCATTTAATATTTAGATGCTAGAGATGCTACTTGTAGCTTCTATGCTCCCCAAATTCTTAAATTATGCATAAAATTCATAGGTTATTGTAGTCTTTTTGTTTCTGATGTTTACTGTGTTACCATCTTCTGCAAGAGAGTGGAGTTTTTAATGTTACATTTTTTTACTAAAAGGGGTGCAAGGGAAAGTAGTTCTTGATGTCCACATTGTTATGGTTATTATTTTTCTTTAGAACGATATCCGAATTATTGTTTATTGGATACATTTCAGTGAAACCCATTCTAGTATTTTTTTCCATCTGTCAACCTGCTCTTATAATCTTTATATATTTCTATTTTCTACATGTGCTTTTTAAGTTGACTCCACTGATTTTAGGCTTTATTCGTTTCTCTCCATGCTGACTACAGTGTTTTCATAAATATTGATCCTGCATCTATTTTAAATATTTCATCGTGATCCTAGAATTATCTTTCCTGATTGGGCTTTGTGCTGATAACTCAAGTTGATTTCTATAGCTTACTCACAAGTCGCAATGATATGATCATATATACTTCTTTTCTTTGA
Organism: Olea europaea var. sylvestris; assembly: GCF_002742605.1. Taxonomy (NCBI): domain Eukaryota; kingdom Viridiplantae; phylum Streptophyta; class Magnoliopsida; order Lamiales; family Oleaceae; genus Olea; species Olea europaea. The sequence continues at coordinate 20,746,853 of NC_036240.1, read as the reverse complement.
AGTCTACTAGAGCTTTAGGAACTTTCAAAACATTTTGAATTTTTATTTGAAGCTGTATAATGATGATTCGATTTAATAATATATATTGCCAGAATTATTATTTTTAGTAATATTATATTATTCAGTAAACCTTATTATCATCATCAACATTAATTTTTTGAAAATTTATATACTTCCTATAATGGATTTTTTTAATAAAGAGTTTATGCAATAATCATGGTAGATATGCCTTTCACTATGGGCAAACTGTATTAGTTCTTGAAAGCGAGGGCGGAGCCAAGAAATTATTCGAGTGAGGGCGTGACTTAATAAAGGTAAAAAATTTGAAAGATGTAATAGCACGACAATACAAAATGACATAATTTATTCATTACCTTCCCATTGTTCCTTACGAGTAAATCTACAACTACATGTACTGAACATTATGTATACATCATTTTCTGAATAAATTTTACGTTAACAAGGACTCAAAAATTCATTTTAGTAACTATAATTGTGTTACTAGTTTTTGTAGCATGTGGACCAAGGATAGAGAACTTGATATTTAAATGGCTTAAGCAATTTCAGGAAGGGCTTAAAAGTAATTTGATTGAAATTTGATATTGAAACCGAAAGAGAAGTATGGTTATAAAAGTCGTACCGCTGAATTCATAATTGGAGCATCTACTTAATCTGTTGGACTGCGTTGCATGTGGACATGTCCATCTAGTCAAACTCAAAAATTGGCCACTTCTTTTTAAAATTCTCCCGCTTTTCTTTTTAGTTAAGAACTTACGTAAATCCATTCATTTAAAAGTTTCCTTTGATATTACAATTGAGTTTCAATTTAGGACCTATGGGTTATTGTTATGACACTTGCACGAGAGTTTCAACTTTTGAGAATGGTGGCACTTAGTAATTCTTTTGGTCGTGATTTAAAAAAAATAAAATAAATTGAAACTCTCCTTAAGACCAGCCTCAGATTGAGGCATGAAAAAAATGCCTCAAGAAGTTGATTGTGAGACAGTTTTTGGAGGTATATGCCTAGTTGTATGAGACCCGCGCCTTATAATATCTTCACTATTTTTTTGACAATTTTTTGTTTTGTGGTGAGGTTTACACTTAAAAATGCCTCGAGGCTTAAGCCCCACCTCATGAAGGAAAAACGCCTCAATACCCGATTACGTGTAAATAGTACCCTATGAAGCCTGTTTAAGCATTGCTTTATGTAAAGATTTATTTATCCTAGTTCTAAAGATTTGCAGTGATGGACTCATTATGTATGTAGCATTGAAACTCCCAATTAGGCTTGGAGGAGCACTGAATTAAAAAATTTGATGTTAAAATTAATTATTAATTTTCTAAAGTATCATAGGCTGGCAGGCCTGATGGGCATTTTTTCTCCATCCCAATGAGGTCATGTGTCCTCACTGGCCCTGAAGGGCACCACCCATTTGATAAAACAATTTTGCTTATTTTAGTCTCAAGTTAGTTGTACAACCTTGAACCTTTGGACTGCTAATGTCCAAATTTAGTATAATTACCTAATTATATAATACTAGAGATCGTAAAGAATGCCTATGCATAGAACTACCTGATTTTTCTTCAAGTCAATAGGAATATTAAAATGCTAAAGAGTACAATGAATTTTGATGGTTAGTTGCAACTTCTGAGATTTTACTTCAACCGAGGATTGTGATCTCAACAATCTCCAATATTAGTTGCCAGATTGCAGGCAATGTGTGCTGTTACATAATCTGTTATGACAAAACATAGTTGTATTACTGTTGACATGTTATGTGATGGTCATTATTTTTTCCTACTTGACAAGATTGTGGAACTCTGGACCAAAAGGAATTTTAGGTGTGACTGTGGAAACTCAAAATTCGGGGAGTTCTTCTGCAAGCTTTTTCCAAACAAAGATGTGGAAAATTTGGAGAATAAATACAATCATAATTTCAAAGGAACTTACTGCACATGCGATCTCCCCTACCCTGATCCAAATGCTGAAGAACAAGTAGAGATGATTCAGTGCTGTATCTGTGAGGATTGGTTTCACGAAGAACATATAGGTCTGCAGTCTTCTGATGAGGTTAGCACTAACATCTCTCCTTATTAGGCTTCTTGCATATAGGTCTGCAGTCTTCTGATGAGGTTAGTACTAACATATCTCCTTATTAGGCTTCTTGCATCCTATTATAGTTCTCTGTTAAAAGTCATTTTTAGTTGCGCATATATGGTCTTTGCTTGGATGTCAATATAGGCTGTCTGAAAATCTGTATTTTTAGTTGGGATGTGGTGCATGGTATGTTATGTTCCAACTTATAATATGGAATTTGATCCTAGTGTGCCTTTTGAGTGGTTTTGGACATGCATTTTTATCTCCCCACCACGGGATAAATATTCATATGCCCGTATTTTCATGATGCATCTTTCTTGGTTTTGGTCTTAATGGCACATCTTTACCTACTCACGTGGCATTGCATTTGCTGAATAGCTTGTATTGTTTTAGGGGTATTGGATGCAATTCCCTGTCACAAAGTAGACATGAATGTACTGGAGGAGTTGTTATGGTCAAAAATTTGTTTCCAAACATGATGGACGAATTATGCTTTCTTAATTACAAATAAAAAGATATTTATTTGTGAAAGTAATGCTTAGTGCCATATAAGTAATTTAATTTCAATTTTTGATCAATAAAATTTACTTACGTGATAACATATTTACTTATAAGTAAACTTAGGTAAACGTGTTCTTTATAGATTAACTAATTTCACTGGTCAGGGGGGATTCAAATTCTTTTAACCTTCTAGATTTTATCAAGTAACTCTCTCTGGAAAGTTGCGTTCCTTGTATTTGTTTACAGTTTACATATTGGAACTTGTCAACATCCTTGTGTATTTCTTATAGATCCCAAGAGATGAAGAAGGCGAGCCTCTATATGAAGACTTTATCTGCCAAGGGTGTGCTGCTGTTTGCTCTTTTTTGACTTACTATCTCGAAACCATTTCAGCATTGGTTAGTAACAGCAATGTGGCAAATTTGACGAAGGAGAAAGCAGTTCTCGAAGATCTGCCTTCTTCTATGAAGTCATCGGGGAAGCTTGAGCATGGAAATTGTTCGCTTAACACTGTTGTTACTAATGCTAATGCAGAAGGTACAACCAATGAGTGCAGCCAAGCTGCTGGCTCGAGCAAGAAGTGTACTCTTGGAATAAACTTGGCTGAAACTCCTCTGACCAGTGACAATAGTAAATCAATGTTTCTTTTTAAAAACTGGAGAGAAGTCATTTGCAGATGTGATACATGTTCGTACTTCTACACTCAGAAGGGAATCAGCTTCTTGCTTGACAAAGAGGATTCCATTGCTGAGTATGAGAAAGTGGCGAAGCAGAAGAGGGATGAGAATTTGCAGAAACAAGAGGGTGACTTTCTTAATACATTAGGTCATGTCGAGAAGATGGAGATTCTAAGTGGAATTGCTGACATGAAGGATGAGATTCGTTCCTTCCTGGTATGACTGCTTACATTTGACTCTTATTGTATGTTGGGATAGATTATACGGTATGACAATTTTTCAGAAAATAGAGGGTAAATTCTACCAAGGGTCTCCAAACCTTTGTAAGTGTGATATTCATGTTCCCATCATTTAGTTTGTACCATTTCGTGTCCACAACTTTTTACATTATGCACATGGTACTTGATGGAGAATGTCTAAATAGACGGTAAAAGGTGTGATAAATGAGTGCGAGGTTTAATTGGACAAAATAATCTTCTCCATTCCAAAAACCAAATGATGAACTTTTTAACTATTGATTGTACAATTATGATTTGGACATGTATTTTTGGATGGACTTTTTGTTCAATTATCCCTACCAGTTATTTATTACGTGCCTATCTGTGATCTTTTATCATCTATTTAGATATTTTCATTTGAGTTGGGACACAGTGCGCACAATGTAAAAGGTTGGGGAATGGTACAAACTAAAGATTGGGGACATGGATGTCTTTCTTGGAAAATGTTGGACCAAAGGACGAATTCACCTAAAAGAAAAGAAACTATATTCTATTTATTATATTGTCCAATCCGGTACACCCTTGGGAGTTAGGACATTGTGTGGCGGTCACCACTCTTTGAAAGGATTAACTTTCATATTTCCTTTATCTCAGGAATCATCTGACCCCTCGAAGCCTATCACGACTGCAGATATCCATCAGGTTTTCGATAATCTTGCCAAGAAGAGAAAGCGTAATCCGTAAGTTATGTGATACATACAATGCTGTTGCAATCTTAACCGTATGATTATGTAGTAATGGAGCTGTTTCGTTTCGTTAAAATAGTAGTTTTACTGCTCTGTAAGCGTGAAGATCTTATATAAACTTGTCTACGGATCGGCTGCTTATGTAATTATTGACATTTATAACCTCTGTGATGGCTCTCTGTCTCTGTTTCTATGTACATTCGTGTGAAGTGCAATGTTTGTGAACGAGTGATATACATTTGTTTAGCCTATCATAAGATTAAAATGCCTGACCTTTCTAAATAATAGTTTTGGAGGGTAATGTAGCTTTTTCTGTGGAAAGCTTCATGCTCATAGATTAAAAAAAAAAAAAACCATGCTAGCTTGAATATCGAGAATTTGAAACTAGGGACAATATCTTTAACCTTCCTCACCTTTTATTAATGTTAGAGATGCCCTCTCTTATCCTTCAAATTATCATCATCATTATCATTATTATTATTATTATTATTTTATTTTTATTTTATTTTTATTTTTTTATTTTTTTGAGTATCAAAGACGCTTCCTACTTTTTGTATAATGTTAGCGACATTTTTTTTTTTTTTTCAACTTTTCAAGAATATCATTAGCCTTTCATGTTTCTAATTTCGAGTATTATATTCACCTCCTTTCTCCTTTTAAGAGTTAAGATAAATTAGTAAGTATAAATGGTTAATACTTGAAGTGCACTTGAGAACAATCTATAATTTCATTCCATTTGCTCATTCTGTCCCATTTATAAAGAGCGGTTTTGTTCTTTACACAGATTAAGAAAATTTATTTAATGTTATTGAAAAATTAATTTTTGTCAATTTTTTTTTCTAATTTGCTTTTATTTATATTTGTACAATTTTAAAATTAAGTGGAGAAAATTGATTATAATAAGGCAAATTAAGTAAGGGTATATTGGTAAATAAATAAAATAAGACATTTTCAATAAAGAAGTAAGGTCATATAATTGGGACCAAAAAAAAAAAGAAAAAAGGGCGGCTTATGTATAAATGGGGTGGAAAGAATATGAATTAATACGGCCATTTCATGAAACGTTTTGACCTATCATCAAAATTAATTACACTAATTAATAAACTTTATCACCTATTTTATTAAGCTTAACAATACATATATTTTTAATTCTATCACTTTACTAATGGGGATGGCCAAAATTTTCTCCTTTGACCCAACCCCGATGTATGAATGGGACTTAGAGACGGAACATGAGCTATACCTCTAATTACCCAAATGCATGGAAATCTTTTTATTTTGTTTTATTATTTAAATTGAGTTTATAAAAATAACCAATTAGATGAGATGGTAAATTGAGATATTTAATTATAATTTAAATTCAGATTTTCAAAAAAAATAAAATAAAAAAGGACAAAAAGTTTGTCTTGCCATCTTGTGAAATTTGTGCCATCGAACCGATCCAATCGAACCAAATCTTGATTCATCAATTTGATGGTCGCCATTGTAGTTTCGTTTTCCATCACACACAAAAAATTCGTTTGAGATTGTTGGAAATAATGTTACTCCACCAAAGATGAGAACGAATTACAAATAGAAAAATTATCGAAAGAAGTATAGGAGATGAACAAATGGCAAAGGATATATGAAGAACTTTGAAGGCTCAAACACAATCTTTGATTGTTGTCCTCAAACGAATTTTGCCCCCACTATTTTGGTGTTTAAAGGGTGATCCGGCAAAAGGTTTGAAGGATTAATCAAGCCTTATAGAGATTCAAACACTAAACACTTGTTTGAATCTCTAAAACTTAAGAACACAAAGAAAAGATGAATATGAGAGGGTATTTTATCTTTTGGATTTGATCTCAAGAAGGATCAATATAATAAGTGTTTTTTTCAACATTTTTCAATGACTCAAGATCACCTATTTATAGCCAAGTAGTATAGCTTTACGAAGTGGTGCACCTTATGGATGAAAAGCCACCAAAAAATCAACAAAAAACCACCCAACGGTCGTTTTTTCTGTACCAATCCTACCGAGACCATATGGTCTCCGTAGGGTTCCATGCGGTCGCATGGCTTTAGGCCATGCGACCGCATGGCCTAATTTTTGTTTTTATTTTTTTTTATTTTTATTGTTGGTTTTGAACAATTATACCACTTCATAACATATATTACATCTTGTAGGTTAAGGATCCCATTGCCGACTTAGTTATGCTACTCGAATTATTAGAATAAGATAATACTCATCTTTGAATGAGTTGAGCTTATACTTGTTTAGCAATTATTTTCTTTACACTTAACAGTTCAACGTTTATTATAAGCACAATAATTAATACGTTATTCTAGATTGAATTAAAAATAAGTTCTTATCAATACTTAAGAGTAAAATTGATTTGACCACGTTAACTCTTCAGATTTAACAAATGAAAAAGATTGCAATGACAAAAGACAACTCACATTGACTCTCTAATTTGGTGTGAATATATATATTAGTTTTTGGTTGTTGCATATGTCTTACGAATTAAATATTCAAATTGGCTTTGCACATCACTATGCCATCATGATTACATCACAACTTAATATGCATAAATAAGTATTTATTAAAATATCATTCATTACTGATTGACATAATTTTTTGATGCAATCCATGGTCCATCAGAGACACTCTTAATCTCAAATTTCACTCTTGGAAGTTTTATAACACATAAAAATTACTTCATTTCAATTTGCTTATTATTGATAATAGTAATTTATCGTGTGTCAAATACTTCCGTCCTCTTAAAATTATATCATATCAAAACTTATGCTTATTCATTTGGATAATAAGTATACTTATTCTATTTATTTTCTTGACCGGTAATCTTTTTTAATGAAATCCTTTTAACTACTTGTGACGTATCAAAACTCTTGCTTAGACATGTAGTAAGGCAATTGGGACATAAGAGGTCTTGCTTTGTACAACTTGGATATTCTTAGATCGGATAATAGAAATGTCAAAATTGACTTGCTATAAAAGCGTATTTTATACAAGTGTACCTTAATTCATCAAGAAATCTAGAGAATCGATTCATTACATTACTCTAAGTAAACTCTATTTCGTACTGAAACCTAATTAAGACTTTTCAAATGTAAAATTGACTTATTCCTCAAAATAGAATTGACCATTTCCACCTTGTAAGCAAGAGTTCGAAGTAGTAGTCATCGATGGGTCTTTGTGTTGAAATTTATTTGATATAATGCTAATTTATATGATGAAAATATCATTATATTTCCAACTTTTTGACCTCATTAGAGTAGTGTGACTTGAATGTTCACACCATGTGACTTTGATCATGTAGTAGGTTGTAAATAATTAATGTATGCGAAAAGTACATATTTAGTATTTAATGATGTTAAAATATCAATTTTGATGACTCTAAATGATGCTTTCTTTGTTCCTATTCTTTTTTCATAGCAGGTTTTTTCTGACTTCTAATGAAAGGACTTTTTCTTCGATTTTTCAATAAAGACGAATTTGAACTTCTTTCTTCCTTATAATAGAAAAAAAGTCACTAAACTTATCGAATTAACTTCTCATTGATGTATTGTTTCATCGAGATTCAATCCAAATCACGATGGTATTTTCTTGTTCCTGAATGGGTCTCTTTCATCTTTTTAGGTTTATGCTCTACTCCGGGTAAAGATCCGCCCGATTTTGATTTGCACATACTAATTACATGAATTTTATTTTTTTTAAATTTGAATTGGATCTATCAGTTAGTACCACCTAAATGAAATTTATAACACCACTTGTCTTTATTGGATGGTGGTCTCATGTGCTCCCTCCTTAATAAGGGATTATTACAAGAACGTAACGACTTTGGTTAATGATTCATGTGGATGTGACATTTCTCGTTAATTTTCAAACGAGTAGTTTCAAGTGTGAAACATATTCTTGGTTTAATTTTGGATCTAAATATAATGCCTATGTTCTTGCTAAGGTAGTCAAATCAAAGCAGCGGTAGGTCACTCTGAGAGTGACTGGTGCTCAACAATGCCAATATTTTAGGTAGACTCTATCTTTTCAAATAAATAAAGTACTTTTTATGTATTAAATAATTCGGAGAAGAAAAATTAAGAATCTGCAGAGCAAGAAGAACAAAATCTATTCTTTCAAACGGGCAAAATGATACGTTAGATTATGCGAACCGAATATGGAAAAATGAGAAAAGAGAAAAAAAAATAAAAATAAAGATACGAAAGTAAAACTTATCGCATAGACACACACCAACAAGAAACGTTAGTATAACGGTTAAACAAATTCGCGAAGGAGAAAAGGGAAAAAATAAATAAAAAATAATAGATTGAATAAGACACTATTTAAAAGAAAAAATAGTTATAATTTTACTGTATATAAGTAGTTTGGTCAAAATTTGATATGAATTTGTCAAAGACGGTAGGTAGAAAAATTGTATGAGATTTGCAGTAAATTGTGCCAACAAATCAGGATGGAATGGTCTACGTATGATACTTTTTTAATGTTATAATTGTAATATGCATGGAGAAATCATACGTTGCCTATCTGGACCGTTCATCTAGAAAGGACGAATATTTTTGTGCTTATTTTACACTACAAATTATAAATTACACACTTATGTGTAGTGATTGTTGAATTACGTATTTGGACGACTTGCTACAAAACTTGAAGTTTAAACTCTGAAAATAGTTGATTAAAGAATACTAGAACGAGAATTGAAGCTTGCACCTATAAATATCAATAATAAAATCAAGAATTTCAATCAAGTAATTTAACTGCAACTATTTGACCTGGTCGAAGGGTGATCTCAGTAAATAAGCAGTTGTGAAATTAATTAATCTATCATTTTAAAATCTTATATTTAAGATGACAAATCAATTATAATCATCTGCCCTTGTTTGAGCCACATTATTTTCCTCAGAATGCATTTTTGAATAATGTATTGATAGAAAATGTGCGGTTAAAAAATAAAATAAAAATAAAAATTTAAATTGTAATATTATTTTATTAAAAAATTTGTGGTTGAAATGATGTCAAATCCCTATTTAAAAACGTATTTTTTGAAAAAATGTGGCTCAAACATAGCCATATCACATCACTACATACAGTACTGATGAATAATACTGTTATTTTATGTCAGAGAAAAGAAAAAGTTGAGACTTGAGTTGTTATGGATATTTTTACTTTTGATTCAACTCGATTTAGTCTTTAGTCTCTGTTTGGCCCCAACGTTTTAAAACTCGTTTTTTTTTTTCAAAATTAATTTTCAACTACATATTTCATGGGATCACAACTTTTATTAATTTTTTAATCAGACATTTTATCGAAATCTATTAAAATATGATTTTTAGCCAAAGGGACTTAATGATTTTACCTTTTCGAAACAACGTCAACGTCAGGTTTAATAAAAATTTGAAAAATACAATGTATAGTTTAGCAATAAATATGTGTAAGAGTTTGTCTAATCGTATCTATAAAAAGGAAATGAGCGCGCACACGCAATTCTTAACCATTTTTGTGACTCTCAATTATTAGTTCAGAATAGTAATCCAATTTCTTTGAGAGACACCTATTTCTCAATTTTAACAAATGGGAAATTGCATGAAAAAATGCAGAAACAACAATAAATTAATGGAGAAGAAGGCACCACAACGAGAGGAGAAATCAGAAGAAAATGGCTTAGAAAAAGGTAGTAAAATGACAGTGAAAATTATATTGACAAAGGAGGAATTGCAGTGGCTACTTTTCCAGCAAAAGAATAAAGAATGGAAGAGTTTGGAAGATGTACTGGGAGAGATACAAAGAGGCAGAGAAAAGGCTAATTCTGGGTGGAAACCTTCTTTAGATAGCATAAATGAGAGCCCTCATGAAGTTCTTGAGGAGGGTATGGACAGATGAAATCTTCAATAGCCATTTTCTGAGTACGCCTTTGTCATTCTTAGAATGGTTGGTTTAAATTTTCCAATAGACGTAGTAAGGACTTCTTCCTAGTAGACGTAGTAAGGACTTCTTCCTAGTAGACATAGCAATGACTCAAGTTGTTTTTCTTGTTCATTATCTTCTTCTTCTTCTTCCTCTACTTGCTTTGGATTTTTTGTGTTAATTTCGGTCACTCAATAGAGGATGCAAAATGAATTGAACAAAGTGACGGAAAAAGATCAATGTAAGTTACTTTGTATATATACGGTAGTTAATAATTTTTTCTTCTTTCTACCCTCCTCACTTTTTGTTCTTTTTAGGTTTTACCAAGAATTTTAAATAGGCATGGCCCATAAAGAGTATTTGAGCGCTTCAACTGCAATTTCTTGTTCAACTATTTCAGTGTGGTTTGATGTACCAAATCTTGATATTTTTCCTTCCATTTCTTGTCACTAGTATATAGATATAATTGTGTGCTGATTTTATAAGTATGCACCATGTTTCCTATTCTTTTGAAAGTTTCAAGAAAAAACATGTACTACTAAGGGTAATCTCTTCTTGGGGTTATGATTTTTTTCAAGGATTAGATTAAACTTATCAACAAGTCGAGGTGCTACAAACTGAAGATTAATTGAGGAAAGAACGATGAAAATGATTAGGAAATGTTAACTTTAGGCCGTTCGAAAGAAAAAGTGACAAAAAATAATTTGTGTAGTTAATTCAAATTTAACGAGAAGAGAATGTTTGGCATGATAATAAACTTTACTCATAAGTAAATAAGTAAGTTTTAAAAATATTTACCTTTTTATTAGTGTAAGTTTGAAATAAGTTTGCTGCTTATTTTGACATTAAAGAGAGAAGTTCATAGATTTTCATTGATAAGCAATCTGATCTATTCAAAAAAGTAACTTTATATTAAGTAACTTTATATTACTTAAGTGTTTGTTTGGTAAGAATTGTATATGCTAAAAAGTTTGTCAAAACTCCTATTTAGGGTACCGTTATCTGCATTTACAGTTTTTATATATGCATCACGAATAATTGGTACAAAATGTTCATATCTTTCATTTTTCATATTTTTGTCCTCGTTTCCATATTTCTTTGCGCTGAAAGTCCTTTTCACCAATTTTTAATGGAAAATGACTATTATACCCTCGTGTTTAAATAAAACAAAATAAAAAAGAAATGAAAGATAAAGCAAAAATTGCAATCATACCTCCAAACTTTTAAAAGTGCCAATGAGTCCCAAACTAAATTATTAAAATTGCAAATGAGTCCAATCATTTAACAACATTCACTAATTGAAAATCTTGAAAAAAGAGGGAGGAAAATCTCAAGAAATGAATGCCATCACTGCATCGTCTACCACCACCACAGCCACGATCGAAGAACACAATAGTACCACCGATTTTTCCAATTTGCACACAGACATCATAGAAGCCCACATCCTCCCTCATTTAGACGGTCCTACTCTGGCGGTTCATCACCACTCTTCCTCAAAACTCAGCTGTTCATCACCATTAGCCATCAGAATTGATATTAGTAGTTGATATAAATTACAAAGACAAATTAATTTTCAATAAAGTCTAAGAAATTTAAACTGTGACCGGGTGGTCCCAATGCTCGCCTTTCAAAATTGACAAGCAAAAAATTAGGAGGATTGACCAAATCAATTGCATAAACTTTCAGAAATACGGAGATAATTAGGAAGAAGTTTAAACAAATAAATCGAACAAAGAGACAGAAAGTGCACACGACTATTTTTTTCGCAACGGAGTTGTTATACAACTTCTTAAGGGTTTCAATCGCCACGTTGGAATGGCGAGCGGCGTTCACCGTTCTCTCATCCTTACTAGCAGCGACAGTGGGTGCCTTCTTACAGATAACAACTAGTTCCCAATCCTGTGCAATTCCTGCCATTTTTATTGTTATTCTTCTCTACTTTGCCTCTCTTACTTTCGATAAAAAATCTCTGTGTGCGCGCTGCCAACTTTTGTGAGGATTGCTGATGATACTATTATTAATCCTGTTACTGTACAGAGTCATTGGTTGACCGAGGAAGTGTAGGTGTGCTTTGCTTCAATCCTAGACGTTGCTCGTGGTCACATGCAGTGCGTTCAAGGAAGGGAAGATGATGTAGATGAGAGAAATAAGTTCAGAAAATGAGGACATAGATGAAATGATTGCAATTTTAATAAATTAGTTTGGGACTCATTGGCACTTTTAAAAAGTTTAGGGTTATGATTGCAATTTTTGCTTTATCTTTCTTTTCTTTTTTCTTTTGTTTTATTTAAACACAAGGGTATATTGGTCATTTTCCATTAAAAATTGGTGAAAAGGACATTCAGTGCAACGAAAGGTGAAAATGATGGCAAAAATGTCAAAAAATGAAAAGTATGGATGTTTTCCACAATACACTTAAAAGGTATGGACGTTTTGTGCCAATTACCCTATGCATCACACTTTATATACATCCCTATTAAAATATTAAAATTTTAAAAAATTATTATTTTCATCCACGTCAAATTCCAATTTTGTCCTTATTAAATTTATTCGTTTAAACATTATAGATTTATACAAATTTTATATATTTATCCCACTATAAATATATTCCTAACACAATTTTGAAAATCACTATATTCATCCAATCACTATCAACATTTAATCTGGTTCTTATTTTTTATTTTCTATATTATCATGTCGATGTTTTACTATTTAGTTATAAAAGTTAGCAAAATTTTTTTTTTTTAGATTTATAGGATTCTCTTAAAAATATAATGTTCATGCTACCAAACAAATCCCTCATTGAATCATATATTAATTAACTTTTTTTTTGCTTATAAAATCATAATTTTGGTTGTTTGTGTTTCGATTGATAATTTTAAGTTCGTTTCCTTTTATAATGTAAGAATATTGAATAAGTATTAAAACTTATTTTGAAATTTCTCCTATATTTTCATCCATCAAATCAATACTTAAAAAAAGCATAAAAAATAAGATTCCATTTTTCATATCATGAAAAAATTATAACTCTAATAATGTGTTGTTATTATTATTATTAATTTCCATTGAAGAGGATATTTTATGATTGGGGTTTTATAATTTTAGTTAAAGATGATGTTTTATGATTGTTAGAATCTTCGTTAAACACAAACTTTAAAATAATATAAAAAGGTTTAAAAGAAATTCAAAAAATCAACATTAGTTGATGAATGTAGAACAATATTTTTTTTTTCAATTATATATATATGATGTCTATTTAGATAAATTTATATAAGATAAAAAAATATAATATAATTTATCTTTTTAAAAAGTGGATGTATATATAAAAATTATGGATGTAAATAGCTGTACTCTAAATAAATAGATATATCTCTCTTTATAGAGCAAAGAGAGTAAAAAAAATAAATCTACCTTGATGATTAAGGGTTGAGATCTGCTATTCAAAATTGACGATCCAACTTGCTGTTTATTTGACATATCATTTTTCACCTATTTTTAAGTACAAATGACAGTAATGGAAAAGTTGAAGGTATTAATTTAAAAAGATGTGTCAATAAATTCTTTGAGGTTTAACTTTTTTTTTTTTTTTTTTTTAAACGCTACCTTGTAAGTAGGAAAAATTGCACATTAGTACCAGACATATTTTTCATTAGCAAGTTGGTCTTAAACCTTTCATTATATTTGCATAATCAGTCCTTGATAAAAATAGTCCAAATATTCATAAAATCGCCACACGGTTCTCACATTTCCAATTGATAAAGCTAGTTTTCTTTTCCAACTTTAAATGGTGCTCAAAAGTTTAAAGTGTTTTCATGTGAGGCAAGTGAAAATTTAGTGAGATTTAAATAGCTCCGGCTATCATGAGATAATTGTGCAATTACAATGAAACATTGAGATCAACTTGCTCATTTTTAAACACTGGCCACCAAATGTGCAATTTTTGCTTATACGTACTGATAAGTAAATACTCTATTTTAGATAATTTTTTTTTTTAATAAATAAGTTACTCCTTAAAGTTATAGTTAAATATTTTTATTTTTAACTAAAAGATAAATTATTCAAATATATTTGAAAACGAAAATTTACTTAAAAATTAATTTAATTCTTTTCAAGCTTATCCAGACATTAAAGGTTTGTTTAGTTTGTGTTTCAAGTTTTAGTTTTGAGTTCATTTTCCAATAATTTTTTCGTCACAAAAGTAAAATAAAAATAAATAATAAAATGAGTTCAAAATATATGAAATAAAAATAAATTAATAACATGAACTGAGAATATTTTTGTTTTCGTTTAAACACTTTTTTTAGTATTTTTATGTAAACTAGTCACATGCCCGTGCAATGTTTGAAGGTAATATTAGTGTGTTAAATGTGTTGAATTTTCTTAAATTACATCATTAACTCAATTTTTACTCGAAACGATTTTCAATTATCCAACTCTCAGTAAATGAATTTGTAATAAAAAAGCAAATTGATGTGAAGTTCAATCGAATGAAAGTAGGAAAACATAACAAAGACAGATGAAGCTAAAATCAAATATTGATTGGATTAGCCTGGACAATAAAGCAAGTAGGACATGTGGAAGAAAATAGTCACAAAGTGTAAGAAACTTTGCATTTTTTTAATCCCCACGATCAGTTTCTTTTCCCGTGCTTGTTAACCGTGTCTTTCCCTATCGATTTCTTGGATGTATTTACCAAGCATCCTCTTATTCTCCCTCACGAGCTCTTCAAGATCCAGAGAATAATATGCTTAGACAAGTTTTCCCTTCTCTCTTCTCTTATACCCGAAGATATAAAAATCAAAGAGGGGAAAATCATATACCACGCAATCAAAATAGTTACAATTAATTATGGAGAAGTGAACGAAATTGATGCTAATGATAGAGTTGCAAGCGACTTGCAGCGAAAAATTCCACGACTTCTAATGAGACATTAGTAATATCTGAATAGGCAGCAAGGGTACATCATTTGATAGTTCTTCCAACATCAACTGCTTGTAGAAAGAACCTAGTATCATTCAAATGTTACTTAGGCTTTGCTAATCCTATATCTCCAACACTACAGTCCTTTAAGAAGAGGATATAACAAAAGCTTATTAGGCATAGCTATTAGCGAAAGAACGATTATAAGTGAATCATAGATAACCTTTAAACTTGATCAACATATGATAGAAATTATAAAATAATCAAAAAGAACATCTAAAACAATGTTTGGAATGAGAGAAAGTTAGGTTCAACCAAAATCCATTCTTCCCATAGAAGTGAAGTTATGATGTATCAGAAACCTAGCTGTTACCTCCAACAAAAATTCAGAAGTGCTAAAGACACATTCAACAAGATTTCTAAGTATTGTGACCGCCAATACAATCCATTTTTTTAGAATTTTAAATAACAAAATACACAGCAATCCAAATGCTACAACTTGCAAGTTATAGTAATGCACTTATACCTTGCCGTCACTAGTTGGTGATCCACAGATTGAGTTCAAAGATATTTTCGAATCATCTCCAAATGAACAATTAGAACACAAGAATTAGTCCAACTTCTTCGCTTCTTTAGTACTATATTATGCCTATGATAAAAACTAATAGAATCAAAAGTATCAACATGGAGCTTGATGGCCATGCTTATATCCCAACCCATAAAAATCTTGATTCCTCAGAATGATACAAAATATAAATTACTACCAAACTAGAACTCTCTAACCACTTTGCTGGTCAATAGTTGAAGGTCTTATCAAAGGCAACAATTCCATCGAAAAGAGGATAGCAGACAATGATAATGGATACTTTCGGTACACAAACTAAAATAATGTGGATATGTAAAATGAAGTTGGAAATTCACTGTCGTGAAACATGGGGCAGTGTTGAGAGAATATGATCAATATTGTTTAGCTTCCCACAGCCACCATCTTTTGGACACAGGCTAATTGATGATTCATCTCAACCAATATTGATCAAGACATGAAAAGATACAAAAGAAGAAAATTGATTTATATGAGTAATTAAGAAAATAAAGCAATAAAAAATCCATAAATATTAATGACGGAACTTACCATTGTCATTGTTATATCTTTAATGAATCCTAGTGTCTGAAAAAAGAAACTCCTTCCCATTCTTCATCAAGGTAGAAGAACATAGAACAACTTATTAAGTTTCGAAATAAGAAAACTGCATATTTTCATGTAAAATGTACTTTGTAAGAACAAGAATAATCTATTATTCATATGAAATAACCTACACGAAAATGGAAGCAGGATAAATGCAATTTGATGCATCCATGAAAGAAACTATGTAACTATTACTCTAATGTGTGCATTAAAACATGTAATCCACAAATTGGAATGCACATCATCGCCAATAAGTGGCATTATATGTTAGGATGATTCACAAAGAACTTGACAAGACGATAGATAATCATCTCACCATATCGATATGCTCTCGTTGAACTTAAAATTAAAGTGGTAATCAGGAGCTTCTGAAGAAAATAATGTTTTCTCAATTCAAACACTAAGGTAATATTGGAGAAAGAAACCACATGAAATATGGACAAAAGGACATTGAAAAGACAGAAATAAAATTAAAAGGAAATCATTCGTTGAATGTCGAAGAACTCTTTTTATTTTTATTTTGAATATTTTAGAACTCATAGGTAGTAGTTAGAAAAGTATCTACGAAAACAATATGTTCTTATTCGAATGCCTACGGTGATAGGATATGAATAAAACAAATGGAACATTCAAACTTAAGCATACCTCAGATGTCAGGCCCGATTCAGTTCGCTTCATAGATGACAGTGGTGTTGACCCTGCTCATCCGTATGGAAGTGAAAATTTAATAGATAATCATACTTTTTGTTGTTGCAGATGTCGATAGTTGTTTCACAGCTTGAAACCTATTGAGATGATTTTCAAAAAGACCTAGAACTTTTTCTCCTTATTGATAAAACAACCAGATAAAGATCAGATCACAGAATAATGCAGCCATTTTGAGCCACATATATCCTTTAATTTTCATCAAAACCTCTGTATCCTTTTATAGACTTTAAAAAATTGAAAAACATGAGCAATGGACTCTCCAGAGATACAAATGATCCTCAAAAATCAAGATTGAATCTGTTTGAGATGAAATATATAAGTGAAGTTATCAGAATAACATAATCTAAAACTCAAAATGAAGTAGTAGAAATGAAAATTATAAGTGTTGTTAATTAATTAATCAATTTTTTGGTGTAGAAATAGTCTCCAACCTAAAAGACAATAGTCTTTCACTATTATTTCTCCAATTCTTACTTAAAATTATTAGTTTCTCCTGCATATATTGAATCTTGGTGCATTTCTCCTTATTCTACAACACCATTAATCGTGATGTTTTCCTGATTCAAATTGATATTTACATTCTTGTTCCTTGCTACTCCATGAATTTAAAGAAAAATCATCATAAGAATATAAGAAATTGCATGTTACACATGAAATTGCTTTGAGAAACATTACCAGTAAATGAATGAATTCGTAAAGTTACATTAGATAATAAATGCACAAAATTTAATCACACCTCTGTAAACTGTAATCAAAAGGTAGAGGGTGAAGAAGGGGCAAAATAAAGAGCTACTCCATTGGCACTGCAATTGTATTATTTTCACATAATCAAACCACCATGAAACCTTAAAGACAAAAATGTCACGCACCAGCACCAACGATAGTGTATTAAAAATAAGAAAATTTGAGAAGCTCACATGTCAAGAATCCAAAAAAGAATTACTTGTTGAAGTTGAGAGAATATCGAACATAGGAGCAAAAGTGAGAAAACCAGCTAGATCAAGTTACATCGACAATTAGTCAATAGTCTAACTTCACAGCAAATACATTGCAAGAGGACACCTCTTCTAGATATCTCCTTCAACAAATATTGTTGGATTCATCTGTCTTGTTAAAAGGAAGATTGGTTGATAAGGGAAACTGTTGTTGCTTATGAAAGAGTTAAGAGGGCCAGGTTGAAAATGGAAGTCTGAGACTGAAAAACAATGAACACAAAGAAGAAATTAGAGGAGCAAATTGAGTGCAAGTCGAACGAAACTGGGGAACTGAAAGTAAAAAATTCTAAATTGGAGGCTCATGTTTTGGAATTCGAAGCTACATTCAAAGAAAGAAGTCAATTTTTTGATTTGAGAAAACATTTTGAGGAAAACAAGTCGTTCTATTTGTCCAGAATTGAAAACTTTGAGGCTTAGGTGAACAATCTACATCTCAAAATATAAGGAAGTCTAGATTTCCTCAAGTTAGTTTACACTTTGGTTGTTCTTTTTTATCTATTTTTGTCTTTGTTATAGACAAACCGTTTTTGTAATCCCCTTCATGCTAGTCAATATAAAATAAATAGTGCACTTCAATGAAAACAACAGCTAAAAAAATAAAGAATAAAAGAATAAATAATAACGAAAATCATACGGTGGACAATGAATCTTGTTCAGATTGCACGTCGAACTGAGTACTTTTAATCGTCTCGCCAGCTCATTAGCATGGAGTATATTATCAAGTTTTGAGTGGCCATATGCAGCCTACTTGTTGTACTTGGATGTACACAATCAAAATCACATATAACAATATATCATCTTCCTTGAATTCATAACCTGATCCAAAAGATGAATTAGATAAGGAGATAGAATCAAATACCCTTCTTTATCATTAAGCCTATTGAAATGAATTCCTCTGCTATACATAAAGTGGATGTGCTAGAGGGATAAAGAGGAACAAAATGGTGAAATACTCTGTGATTTTACAACCTATAAAATGTTTAATTAAGATCGTGTTTGAGCCCCCATTTTATTATAAGAATCCATTTTGAAATAGAATGGAGAATGTGTGGTTAAAAATGAAAAAAAAAATTGGTTTACTTAATGTTATTTTATTGAAGAAACTGCGATTAAAAAGAAGAGATGGAGAAATGTATCTTGAAAATAATAGAGATCAAACAAGAGCTAAATGTGAGACGGCTTCTTTAATCAATAAGCCCACTAAAATGACAAAAGAATTCGACTTCTTTTATCATTGAACCGACTAAAATAATGAAAGGAGTATACTAAAATGGATGTCATATGTACATCATATTTAATCCTAAAATGATTATAATGACTAAAATGATGAAAGAAGTCGGCTAACTAAAATGACTTAATTTCATCACATCCTGATATGATCGCTAACAATCTGCTCAGAGCAATAAAAGACAGAAGAATGTGACCTGATAGTCTATTACCAAAAAGAAACACTACTTTCAGGTGGTGTAAGACTGAGACCTACCAGTATTTCGCTGGACAGCTTATTATCATTGAGGTAAAGAGATTTCAGATTTACAAGGCCAGAGAGTTGTGGAATTGATTGAGATAATGAGTTTTTTTTAAAACCATAAAACCCTAAGCTGATCCAACTGATTTAGGCTTTTCCCACCCTGTGTGCCAGTCAAATTTACTCTTTCAACCATGAGCTTGATGACCCTTCTATTCATGCATTTTTTAACCCCTTCCCACTTGCAGAAATCATTTCCTCCTCCCCATTGAAGAAAACACTATAGGTTATTACAACCCAATTACAGCCTTCAATGCAAGGATTGACTAATTCAGACATGCATTAGGAATTAATTAAATAAGAAATTGCAAATCGACACTTTGATGAATATTATTCTACAACTTACAGCAATAGCTGCAATAGGAGTCGTTATTCTCTCAATTGCTTCCAAACCTTCTCTTGTAAGGTTGAGTTTTGTGTGACCAAGTCACCAAGATCAGGTTCTATAATAGGAAACTAGCAATAACGACAAATGGCATCAGAAAGGAAGACTGAAAAAGGTAGGTTGCCTTTTCATCTCCTAGTGATATTTGCACAGCAACATAAATCAGCTAGTGAGACTGCCTTTTGTATGTGTCCATATGTAACAAATCAAAATTTATTGTCAACTAATAGAGCCATCAATAAGTAATTGTAAAACCACTAAATTAATACAATAATTTGTATCTACATCAAATCAAATCAGTTGGCTCATATACAAGCAGTAATTCAGAAATTACAAAATCCATGTCTGAGAAGGGCTCTTCCTCGAGATCAAGATCGCTACCAGTATCTTTTAAATCACGGTGCCTCATTACTGATTCCATGTCTTTCATAAATTGATCCACATCAAAATTCACAACTTTCATGTTTCTACTTTCCATTAAGAAGAACGAAGTAAGGTTAATTTTCATTCAACATGAATTGAATCCAATGAACAAAATCTTGAAATACAATTCACACGAAGATGGGGAGAATCTAAACAATTCAAATCTGAGTCCATGATATGAAACTGGAAACCCATAAATACACTCAAGTGCAGAGCAGATGTTTGATTTGGGCAATTTGTTCACAAACATTCAATAATACTTAAAAAATTAAATTTCATTTTTGAAAACGTAGACAAAACTGAAATATTAAATCTCTGCAAAATCATATGCTAATTTCCACATGAAACCCATCAAGAGATTCTCAATGTTGTCCCAAAAAAATTAAAAAGTGGAGAAAACGTAACTGTGTTCAATCAATTAAAACCCAGAGGAAAAAGGAACTGACAAAAGAAAATGGTAAGAATGTGAAATAATGTACACAAACACAAAAAATTGAACAAAGAATACACAACGAGAACATCAAAGGAACGGACTTTTGCTATTTCGAGTTCCATTTCTAACAAAAAAAAAATGAAAAAGAAAAATCGCAGATTGAACAATACAAGTGAAGAAACAGTAAGAAATATACAGTAGAGGAAAAAATTGAAGAAGGAAAGATTTTACTCACAGGTCGTATATGCCTCAGTTGCCTCGGGTTGTTTGGGATTTTTTTTTACTATCGAAATAGAAAGAGGGCGATTAGGGTAAGTGACTTATTTAGGTCACAAATATGATTTAAATACGAGAAAAATGATTGAATTGTAACTTAATCTTGTATAATTGTGAATTGTAGGAAACAACGATGAACAGAGTGAAATTCAGGTGAAAAGACGCGAAAAAGAACTAAAGTGATGCAAAGTAAAAGTTCAGGGACTAAAAGTGCAAATATTAAAAAGTTGATCCGATGAACAAATCGAGAAATCAATTAGGCTAATTGCCAAATTGAAGATTCCGTGGGGTGATGAAATGAAAAGAATGAAGAGAAGATGCTAAGAAGTGAAGGACGCAAGTTGGAGGACCAAAACGTAATTTCTCCATAGTAGATAGTACTATGCGACCGCATAGTATTATTTTCTATGCGGTCGCATAGTACCATATCGAAAGAAAAAAGGGGTGAAAAATTCCTTCTATGCGACCGCATAGAATTACTCTATGCGGTCGCATAGAACAAAAAGTTGAAGAAAATTTTGGTTTCTTTTTTTTTTCCGAAACTCTTATGGAAACAAAATTTTAGGATCCTATAATAACAAAAACTCGACCAGAACGAAAGGGACGCCATTTTTACATGTTTTTGGGAGATTTTGAAGAACAAAAAAGGGAGAAAACAAGAGACAAACACTGCGCCAATTGAAGATCGGAGTGAATATTGATTCGGGTGATGTCGTTTCTTCCAATACTTTTAAGTTTTGTCATTTTTAACATGTTAGGCTAAATTTATTAGTACTAGGAGATCGATGAACTTTGTAATACAACGTTTAATTTTTGTTTTGGATTTTTGACGTGTGTAAACACCAATTCCGGAATTGATTGATTTATTTCGTTTTTATTTTCATATAATTATTGTGCACGTAATTATATGAATGTGGTGACCTGTTTTATGCATTCAAAAGGAAGAAAATAGGTTCGACATAGTATAAATCGTCATAGGGTCCGATAAAGGATAGAAATATACCTCTATGCCTTGTGTGAATCAATTGATATTCGTGAATTATAATGCATGTCGGTATATTAGTATTCGTCATAGAAATATAGTCGAATCATATATTGGGATAGGTTTGGCATTGCTCGAGAGAGATTGCTAAATTAAAATAGGAATATCGATTCATCTTTTGTGGAATTGTGTGTCAAATTTGCATAAATAACTATTGAACGAGTATTTCTTGGGGATTCGTGATCCTAGTGAGTTAGAACATTCATTAATTCTATAAAATTTCAGTTAAATTGCATCCAAGTTACTTTGAACTTAATATAATCCTTAGTCAATAATTGCATCAACGATTACATTTTGTTAGTTAAATTACAAGAACGCAATTTGCTTGTCGTGTTTCGGTTAAGGTCATATTAGATTAATTTAAACTAACTCAATCCTCGTGGGATCGATATTTGGACTTATAGTCCATTTTACTACTTGTTAACGAACTGTACACTTGCGGTGGGTTTTGATTCGAAACAAATAATTTCGCGAACAAGTTTTTGACGCCGTTACTGGGGATTGAAATTTAGTTCTAATTTTATATTTTGTGACACTAATTCGAACTTATCTAGATTAGTAGTAGTTCGTTTACTAGGTTTAGTTTATTAATACTTCAATTTAATTCTATATTGATTTTGAAATCGCAGGGCTTGTATGCAAGGAGCACCTGATCAAAATTTGATTCGCATAGATCCAGAGATCGAACGCACATTCCGTCATAAATAAAGAGAAGCAAGAGTGACACAACAAATGGCTAACAAGCAAAATCGACGGGCAATTCCACTCAACGAAGGCATGTCAGTTGAAGATGATGGGAATACAGTACTTGGGGACTTCATGGCTCCGTTGGTGGTCCAAAGTCAATCTAACATTGTGTATCCTCCATTTGGGCAACCGAACTTCCAGCTGAAAACAAATGTGATTCAACTGTTTCAGAATGGGCATCAATACCATGGGATGGCTAGCGAAACCCACATACACACATATCCCGATTTCTGGATATGTGCCAACATTTCAGGCATCAGGGTATCTTGGACGATGCTATAAGACTGTGGTTGTTTTCACACACCTTACGGGATAAGGCACTTGAATGGTTGGTTTCGCTCCCCATTGCAAGCGTCGCCACTTGGAACGAGCTAGCCCACAAATTCTGCACCAAGTTGTTCTCGCCAGTAAAGGTAGCAAAAATGGGGCATGATATCTCTATTTTCAACCAAGGTGAGTCCGAATCATTTGAAGAGACGTGGAATCGTTTCAAGAATATGTTAAGGAAGTGCCCGCAACTTGGTTTTGACAAGAAGACACAAATTCGATTTTTCTTCACTGGACTACTTCCATCCTTCAAGAGCATGGTTGATTCCTCATCTGATGGGTCTATCTCCACGAGAACAATTGATGGAGCATGGGAGCTATTTGAGAGAATGGCAGCAACTTCAGCCATGTGGTCTACAGATCGAGTGGTTCAGAAGAGATCGCCAGGGGTTTATGAAGTAGATACTTATTATGCACTATCTGCAAAGATAGACTCTTTGTTCCATAAGGTTGAGAGCATTTCACAGACCGCTACTGCTAAACAAGTCAAGAAACCGAGTTGTGAAGAATGTGGAGCAGACCACAATACTGTTAATTGTCCAATTCTCGCACAAGGGGTCAAACGTGCAGATTTTGTGTAATGGGGTCAACGCCAACAAAATAACCCACATTCGGAAACTTTTAATCAGGGCTGGAGAAAACATCCAAACTTCTTGTGGAGCAATCAGAATCAAAACAGACCACAAGGTCAATATCAGCAGCAGGATAAAAAGCCACCATTGGAAGAGATGTTTGAAAAGTTCATGGTAACAACCAACCAGTACATGGAAGCCAATGATTAGTTTATGCGAAAGACAGATGCAACTCTTCAAGATCAGAGTGCAGCAATCAAAAATTTGGAGACACAAATAGGACAGATGGCAATCTCCATTACGGGTAGAACACCAGGAAATTTGCCCAGCAACACTGAAATCAACCCTAAGGAACACGCAAAGGCTATAACAACCAGAAGTGGAGTACAACTACCGGAGATACATGTCAAAAGATCGGTAGCTAGCAAGGAATCGGTACCAACCTCAGATGACGAAATTGTGGAACAAATTGGACAAACAACAGGGAATGTGGGCAAGGAGAATTCCAATACATCACGGGATGCCATTCCTATCAACCCTCATGAGTCTCCTATTTCGTTTCCGCAAAGATTGAAAAAGCACAAATTGGATCAGCAATACAGTAAATTTCTTAAAGTCTTCAAGAAACTACATATCAACATTCCATTTGCCGAAGCACTTGTTTAGATGCCAAGTTATGCAAAATTTCTGAAGGATATCCTCTTCAACAAGCGAAAGATAGAAGAACACGAAACAGTGATGCTAATTGAGGAGTGCAGTGCCAGAATCCAGAGAAAGTTGCCTCCAAAACTAAAGGACCCAGGGAGTTTTACTGTACCTTGCACTATTGGAAATTGTCATTTTGATAAAGCATTGTGTGATTTAGGTGCAAGTATTAATTTACTGCCTCTCTCTGTTTTCAGGAAACTCGGCTTGGGAGAAGCTAAGGCCACAACGGTTACATTACAGTTAGCAGATAGATCCCTTACACATCCAAGAGGGATCATTGAAGACATATTGGTTAAAGTGGAGAAGTTCATATTTCCAACTGATTTCCTTACCTTGGATATGGAGGAAGATAAGGATGTTCCACTTATATTGGGGCGGCCTTTCCTAGCTACTGGAAGAGCGATTGTTGATGTTCAGAAATGGCAGCTTATACCGAGGCTTGGCGAATAGCAAATCTCGTTCAACGTGTTCAAGGCAATGAAATTCCCAACTGAGTCAGACAGCTGTTTCCAGATTGATGTAATCGACAGAATAATTCAAGATACATTTCGACTACATCATCATTCCGATGCTTACGAAGCGTGCATTGCACATTCTCAATCCACTCACATTGATTCGAGTGAGATTGAAACATGTGCACGATTTTTGGAAACTAATCCGCCATACATGCGCAGACGCTATTTCGAAGAACTGGGAACCAGGACTACACAGTCAGTGTCATCTATTCAGCAACCTCCCGAATTGGAATTCAAGCAACTGCCACCACACCTGAGATATGCTTATCTGGGGGAATCTTCTACACTTCCGGTTATTATATCAAGTACGGTCAGTGAGGTGGAAGAAGAGAAACTACTTCGGGTGCTAAGGGAAACAAAATAGCCATTGGATGGTCGATTGCAGATATAAAGGGGATCAGTCAGTCGCTATGCATGCACAAAATACTCATGGAGGAAAAATTCAAACCAAGCATTGATGGTCAGCGGAGGTTGAATCCACACATGAAGGAAGTGGTTAGAGCTAAGGTATTAAAGTTGCTCGACGCAGGCATCATCTATCCAATATCTGATAGTGCTTCGAACTGTGACTGGATGGAGAGTGTGCATTGATTATCGCAAACTAAACGTCGCTACTCGAAAGGATCACTTCCCACTACCGTTCATTGATCAGATGCTGGAAAGACTAGCTGGGCATTCACATTATTGTTTTCTGGATGGATATTCCGGGTATAATCAGATTCCAGTAGCACCTAACGATCAGGAGAAGATAACTTTCACTTGCCCATACGGTACCTTTGCATACCGTAGGATGCCGTTTGGTTTATGCAATGCTCCTGCAACTTTTCAGCACTGCATGATGGCTATCTTCTCAGATATGATTGAGAAATTCGTCAAGATCTTCATGGACGATTTCTTAGTGTTCGGGTCTTCATTTGATGAGTACTTTGAGCATTTGAGTCTTGTGCTACAGAGGTGTACGGAGACTAACTTGGTATTGAATTGGGAGAAATGCCACTTTATGGTACAGGAATGCATCATGCTAGGACACAGAATCTCAGCAAAGGGTACTGAGGTGGACAAAGCAAAGATTCAAGTAATCGAGAAATTACCGCCACCTATATCCGTGAAAGGGGTTCGTAGTTTCCTCAGGCATGCCGATTTCTACAGAAGATTCATCAAGGATTTCTCAAATATTACTAAACCGTTGTGCTGTCTGTTGATGAAAGAGTCCACTTTTGAGTTCACAGATGAGTGTCTGCTTGCTTTTAACACTTTGAAGGAGAAACTGATCTGTGCACCCGTGATTATTACGCCAGATTGGAATCTACCATTTGAATTAATGTGCGACGCCAGTGATTATGCTGTTGGGGCTGTCTTAGGACAACGAAGAAATAAGATATTTCACGTGATTTACTATGCAAGTAAGACCTTGAACGAAGCTCAACTCAATTATGCCACTACAGAAAAAGAGCTCCTTGCCGTAGTCTACGCCTTTAACAAATTTCAGTCATATCTCGTGGGATCAAAGGTCATCGTTTACACAGATCACGTTGCTATCAAGTACTTAATGGAAAAGAATGATGCAAAACCCCGTCTCATTCATTGGATACTGTTGTTTCAAGAGTTTGACTTGAAAATCAGGGATAAGAAAGGCAGTGAAAATGTAGTGGCAGACCACTTATCTCAACTCAAGGCCACAGAACAGACAGAAACAGTGGAAATCAATGAAGTCTTCTCAGATGAACAGATTTTTGGTTTGGGAGAGGCACCCTGGTATACAAACATCGTTAACTACTTAGCCAGATCTATCATGCCGCCTAATTACTCCAGTCACCAGAAGAAGAAATTTTTCTCTGAATTGAAATATTATTTCTGGGAAGATCCCATCCTATACAGGCGGGGTGCAGATCAAATTGTTCGTCGCTGCGTACTTGAGGAAGAAGTGCCTTTGATATTAGAACATTGTCATTCATCTACATATGCAAGGCATTTTGGTACTTTAAAAATAGCAGCGAAGATCCTTCAATCCGATTTTTATTGGCCTACACTATTTAAAGATGCTTTTGAATTCGTGAAAAGGTGTGACCGATGTCAAGCATCGGAAATATATCCAGGAGAAATGAAATGCCTTTGAATAATATCCTGGAGGTGGAACTATTCGACGTTTGGGGGATCGACTTCATGGGGCCATTTCCCTCATCCTTCTCTAATCAATATATATTAGTGGCTGTAGACTACGTATCAAAGTGGGTAGATGCCGTTGCACTGTCTACCAATGATGGGAAGGTGATGATTGAGTTTCTAAAGAAACATATTTTTACCCGCTTTGGAACACCGAGGGCTATAATCAGTGACGTGGGCAAACACTTCTGCAATCGTTAATTCGAACAATTGTTGGCTAAATATGGCGTTAAACATCGTATAGCCACTGCATATCATCCCCAAACCAGTGGACAGGTCGAAGTGTCCAATAGACAATTAAAGCGAATACTTGAAGTCATAGTAAGTTCATCACGAAAGGATTGGTCTAAGAAATTGGACGACGCCTTGTGGGCCTATAGAACTGCATTCAAGACCCCCTATAGGAATGTTACCATATCGACTGGTTTTCGAGAAAGCATACCACTTACCTCTTGAGATAGAACATCATGCTTACTGGGCAATGAAGAAATTGAATATGGATTTGAAGGCTATGGGTGAAAAACGTCTCCTACAACTTAATGAGCTAGATGAGTTCAGAATGGAAGCCTACGAGAATTCAAGAATCTACAAAGAGCGCGCTAAGAAATGGCATGACATGCACATTCAGAGGTGTGAATTTATGGTGGGGCAGAAAGTGCTACTCTACAACTCTAGGCTTAAACTGTTTCCAGGAAAACTGCGATCGAAGTGGTCTGGTCCGTATACTATTACACAAGTTTTTCCACACGGGGCAGTTGAGATCACTCACGATAGCAAGGGGACATTCAAGGTCAATGGACAGCGTTTGAAATACTATTGGGACGGCGATTTTTCAAAGGAAAAGTCTACAGTTCATCTTTGCCCATCAGAATGAAGCAACACGGTATAGTCGAGCTATCGACTATAAACTAGTGCTGAGTGGGAGGCAACCCACTGTATCCTTTTATTCGCTTATTTTCCATGTTATTTTTAAAATTATTTCATTCCTGCATTTGCATTTGTTTTTAGGGTCATCGGTTGTTCATGCATGTTACTTGGATCGAACTTGCATCCCCATAATTTCCTAGGCATTACACACATGGTAGTTGAGTTTGAAACGATGTTGAGTGTTTGAGAGCACGGTTCACGTTTTTTTTTAAAATAATAATAATATAAATTTTATGAGGAAAATATTTTTCTTTGCATTTTAGTGTTAAAAAAAAAAACCACATAGATTAGTACTATACGGCCGCATAGTAGATCTCGGTCATGGTTTTAAACCATGACCGAGACATTTTTCCCCATTTCCCCCTAATTTCCTCCCACACCATTCTCACTACTCTCCTACACACATCAACACGCCGAGCTTCACTCGACACCCCACCCCATTTACTCCATCAATCAACATTCCACGCATCCCGTGCGAAGTCTAGGTATGTTCCTCTTTTCTCTTTCTATGCATATGTCTTCTCTATTTTGTTTCGCCATGAGAATATGCTATTTAAACCTGATTGTGGAGGATGGGCAATGCTTTTCGTTGGTTTGGTGTATGTTACATTTGGTTTGTGTGGGGATTGGTGGAACATTGTCA
This sequence comes from Olea europaea var. sylvestris, assembly GCF_002742605.1. NCBI lineage: Eukaryota > Viridiplantae > Streptophyta > Magnoliopsida > Lamiales > Oleaceae > Olea > Olea europaea. The sequence continues at coordinate 20,718,195 of NC_036240.1, read as the reverse complement.
CTTTGGTATTGTGTAGGTTCTTTTTCAATCTTGCATCCTACGTGTTCAATGAATTGCCTACGTGACAATTGAAGTGCATATTGCGCAATTCTGCACTGGACATTTCGAGTACATGCATTCCTATATATGTGAAGCCCAATTGCCATCAAAATTGAGCTCGACACTCTCACGCACCAACCACTCACACATTAAGGCACAAGTGTTAGATTCACGTCACCTCATCGCACCCACTTCGTCCCTTGCGTTAGGTACCCGTACGACGTCCAATGAGCTTGAAATTTGAATATGTGTCACTCGACACTACATACTTTCATATGCCCGGAGGTTTCTCGGGAAAATTTCAAGTTTTCTCGATGATGTCCGGGGGCGAACCTACACACTTAATCATCGGATTACTTGATTCATTTTGGTTGTTTGGACCTATGTTTGTGTGTAACTTGTTCTTTTACCTTCCTTGGACGTTCTTGAGCATGTTTTCTTGACATTTGCGTGCTACCACATTCACAACCACTTGAACGACCGTGTATCACATCACTTCTACCTTGCAACGCATAAGCACATGGCATGTCACGGCACCCTACGTCCCACACTTTCCACTATTAATTAGCATATCAAACGAAGTCCATTTGCGTTGAAATTTGAACATGTGGTAGATCTCACTGAATACTCTCATATGCCCGGACCCTGCCCGGGGGAATATCGATATTTCTCGACGATGTCCGGGACCGAACGTGCGCACTCGATCATGGATATGATTTTTTTTACATGTGTTTGTTATGGCCTATCTTTCCAATTTTTCACCTCAGGATTCTCTTCACACATCCCTCTTTATCATATTTTGATACGAATGCACCATGGTACTCTATATGCTTGTTGAAGCAAGTTTGGGGGGTTTGTAAACTATTTGTCTCGCTTGCCTCATTCCCCCTATCGTTTTCATTCCTGCAATTTACTAACTATTGTATCTTTAACTTTGCAGGATGTCCCCAAAGCGTACATCAAAGGGAAAGGAGAAAGTTGGTTTCACATCTGGCACAGCCCGGACTAGGGAACCCGAAGGGGGAGTCAGGCGTTTTCTTTCTTCCGACCAAGCAGCCCGCTATGCCAATGTTATCCGAGAATGGGCGGTTATCCCCGAAAGACCAGTTAAATTGGAAGATTTCCCGGGTTTTGAACTGGTTTATCTCGTCCACAACTGCGGGTGGGAGAAGGTGATTGAAAGACCACACCCAGTCTATGAAAACTTGGTGCGGGAATTCTATGCAAATTTCAATGCTAAAATAGACACACCGGGATCCGACCATTTGCATCAGACTTGGGTTCAGGGCAAATGGATCATGTTTTCAGCTGAAGTAATACATGGCTACTATCAGCTCACCTGGACAAATGTAGTCTCATTCCCGCATGATTTCAACTGGGTTGAAGTGGCTGAAGTTTTATTGGGACGGGAAAATGCTTGGCCGTTCCATACCGCTGATTGGTATCAGATTGACCTCACTCCGTCTATCGCCATCCTTTGGTTATTCATCTGCTACAATATCGAGCCGATCTCCCATCGGACGACATTCATCGATCAGAAGGCTTTATTTACCACTTAGTTCGGGGGAACAAAATTAACTTGGCCACCTATATTTACAATCAGATACACATTATAGGCGCATGGGGTGATAGGCACACATCACTGATATTCCCAAGCCTGATAAGTGGAATTTGTAGAGCAGCTGGCATACAAGTTCAGCCAGGAGAGGCACCGGAGAAACCTAGTCCTTTTATCAAACGCCTCAAACTCGAGGCCCAGGATCGCGCCAGGATTAAACATCACCAGAAATTGGAAAACGAGCACCGGCGACAGCAACAGGGTGCAGAGGGACAAGTAGCTACAGACTTTGAAATGCCACAGGCTCCAGCACCACCAGTTGACGTAGACACCCAGTTATTGCGGCAGATGTTTGCTACTATGACTGGACACGACCGAGACATGCAGCAGCTTCAACAAGCCTTTGGGGCATTGACTACCACAATTCAGCAGGTGCAAACAGATATGGCATCTGCACGAAACTTTGCATCCACTGCCAACAGTGAATCCATCGCAGCACGCCGACAGATGAGTACCTTTGATTGGCATCTAGGCATGTAGGTTAGCCGGATGAACGGTGTACAGTGGCGGGTGAATGAGTCTTGGGACCATCTAGGGAATTTGGAGATGAGGGTTTAGGCCATGCAGATGGAGCAGACCCAGCAGTCTACCATGTTGAGGGAGATCTTGTCTCGCCTTCCCTCTCCTCCTGGCGATGATGATACCGGGTCCAACTTTCCTTCCTAGCCACTATTTTGATCAGGAGAGTATTGTTTATCCCATTTTGATTCTTCATCTTCATTTTGTCTTTAAAAATTCTGTCATTAATCTTTTGTTAATCTTACATTGAGGACAATGTATTACTAAGTTTGGGGAGGGTGACATAATTTATTTCACATCTTTATCTATGTTTATCATTACCTGTTTTTTTTACTATTGCATGCATGATGAGTGAAAAAAAATAATAAAAAGAAAAGAAAATATATATATATATATATATATATATTTGCATTCTATTCAGTCTGTTTTAATTTTCTTCATGCATGCTTGTGTGAGTTTAATAACCTCGTTCGCTATGATGTCATTATTAGACTAGTTGAAATTACAAAATTTTGGATCTGGTGTTAATTAGACTAACTGATATTCGTTGATGCAACACTTAACATTATCTATGCATGCTATTCATGCTTGACATGTTGGACGAATGAATGGATTTTGAGCATAAAGTAGGAAAAGAATGATAATCCTCTATTGAGTTAACCCATAAACTACCTAAAGACAATTTGGTGATAGTTGAGTTATTATAGGAAACCATTGAGATGAGTGGAGGTTCTGTGCATAAAATTTATTGTGTGGATTGCCTAGACCAGTGGGGTGAAGATTAGGTGAAAATCTTAAATTAGGGGTTGGTTTTGAAAACTAAGTGTCTAGAACAAAAAGGGCATAAAATAAATTTGAGCGAATAAGACACTTTTTCCATGCCTTTATGACTCGAGCAAGTAAGCTTGTAAGGATATTTCAAAATCTGGTACCCTAAGGTCAACTGGCTTGAGAGTCACCGGCCTAAAACTTGCTAAAAGGGTCACATAGAAAGAAAGAGGGAAAGAGGTTAATAAAAAGTCATATGATCGAGCCTTCATAACTCAAGTGAATATGCCTGCAAGGGTTTAAAACTTGGTGCCCTAAAGCCAACTGGTTTGAGAGTTATCGACCTAAAGCTCGCTAACGGGGTTGTATAGAAAGTAAATAAGAAGATGATATATAAAAAAAAATAAAAATGGAAAGTGAAAAAAATATATATAAAAAAAAGAGAGACAATAATATGAAGAAAAGTCCTTAGACATTTGGTTGAGGAAACTATACCTTTAAGGCGAGGCAAGTAACCTATTTTAATCTTGAGTGTCGAAGTAATCAAATATGGGAGAGCCTTCACTTGTTGAAATGTAAACTTGTGATAGTGAGATTAATCCAAACTACGAGAAGGAGAGGACTACAGCTATGTAAACTCCTAATTTTAAAACACAACCCCAAGATAATTCAATGATAATAATAAGTTTGGGGGGTGTGCATCTCTCGAGCGAGCAAGGATACTTTTGACCACTTGGGGTCAGGACTCAAACTCATCATGAACCCAATACGTTAGCATGAATTCACACACACACGTCAAGTATACATTTGAAAGGTAGAGGCTAATGTCATGTTTGCACAGATAAATTTTTAAATACTCAGTCCAATCCTGAGCCACAACAGGGTATTAAGCCCTGTTTGTTCATAATTAAGTCACTATCGTATTTGAGGACAAACAATAATTCAAGCTTGGGGAGTTTGATAAGTGTATTATTGCACACTTATTTAGGTCACAAACATGACTTAAATATGAGCAAAATGATTGAATTGTAACTTAATCTTGTACAATTGTGGATTGTAGGAAACAACGATGAACAGAGTAAAATTCAGGAGAAAAGACGCGAAAAAGGAATAAAGTGACGCAAAGTGAAAGTTCAGGGACCAAAAGTGCAAATATCAAAAAGTTGATCCGATGAACAAATCGAAAAATCAATTAGGCTAATTGCCAAATTGACGATTCCGTGGGGTGATGAAATGAAAAGAATGAAGAGAAGATGCTAAGAAGTGAAGGATGCAAGTCGGAGGACCAAAACGCAATTTTTTCATAGTAGATAGTACTATGCGACTGCATAGTATTATCTTCTATGCGGTCGCATAGTACCATACCGAAAGAAAAAAGGGGTGAAAAATTCCTTCTATGCAGTCGCATAGAACAAAAAGTTGAAGAAAATTTTGGTTTCCTTTTTCTTCCGAAACTCTTATGGAAACAAAACTTTAGGGTCCTATAAAAACAAAAACTCGACCAGAATGAAAGGGACGCCATTTTTACATGTTTTTAGGAGATTTTGAAGAACAAACAAGGGAGAAAACAAGAGGCAAACACCGCGCCAATTGAAGATCGGAGTGAATATTGATTCGGGTGATGTCGTTTCTTCAAATACTTGAAGTTGTCCTTTTTAACATGTTAGGCTAAATTTATTACTACTAGGAGATCGATGAACCTTGTAATACCACGTTTAATTATTGTTTTGGATTTTTGACGTGTGTAAACACCAATTCCGGAATTGATCGATTTATTTCGTTTTTATTTTCATATAATTATTGTGCACGTGATTATATGAATGTGGTGACCTGTTTTATGCATTCGAAAGAATGAAAATAGGTTCGACATAGTATAAATCGTCATAGAGTCCGATAGAGGATAGAAATATACCTCTATGCCTTGTGTGAATCAATTGATATTCGTGAATTATAATGCATGTCGATATATTAGTATTCGTCATAGAAATATAGTTGCATTATATATTGGGATATGTTTGACATTGCTTGAGAGAGATTGCTAAATTAAAATAGGAATATCGATTCATCTTTTAGGGAATTGTGTGTCAAATTTGCATAAATAACTATTGAACGAGTATTGTTTGGGGATTCGTGATCCTAGTGAGTTAGAACATTCATTAATTCTATAAAAATTCAGTTAAATTGCATCCAAATTACTTTAAACTTAGTATAATCCTTAGTCAATAATTGCATCAACGATTACATTTTGTTAGTTAAATTACAAGAACGCAATTTGCTTGTCGTGTTTCGATTAAGGTCATATTAGATTAATTTGAACTAACTCAATTCTCGTGGGATCGATACTTGGACTTATAGTCCATTTTACTACTTGTTAACGAACCGTACACTTGCGGTGGGTTTTGATTCGAAACAAATAATTTCGCGAAGAGTAAGGAAAAGAGAAAATAAGTATCCAAGATATCCAAAAGCAGAACATAAAGAGAGGGAGCAAAAAACAATGATACAGAAGCCGACCTTGGAACGAACTCAAGCGTCTTAGTGTTGAGCTGAGTACCAACAGATGCAAGGTTGCTTTCAAAGAAGAAGGAAGCAGAACTCGAAGAGATGAAGCAAAAAACGATGATACAGAAGCTAACCTTGGAACGAACTCAGGCGCCTTAGTGTTGAGCTAATTGCCAACAAATGCAATGTTGCTTTCAAAGAAGAAGGAATGAATTTAGGGGTTTGAAATGGACCGACAGTAAATAATTGCTTTTGTAGGGAGATATTTACAGATGAATAGAAGGAAACCAGTTGGTGAATAGTGTTGAACCAGATGAGTGTGAAACCTCGGTTTCAAGAATGAACAGTGGAGGTTTGATCCTCTATTTTAAGTAGATGGAGATATCGAAATAGAAAGAGGGCAATTAGGATAAGGAAAAGAGAAAATAAGTATCCAAGATATCCAAAAGCAGAACACGAAGAGAGGGAGCAAAAAACAATGATATAGAAGCTGACCTTGGAACGAACTCAAGTGCCTTAGTGTTGAGCTGACTACCAACAGATGCAAGGTTGCTTTCAAAGAAGAAGGAAGCAGAACACGAAGAGATGGAGCAAAAAACGATGATACAAAAGCTAACCTTGGAACGAACTCAGGCGCCTTAGCGTTGAGTTAATTGCCAACAGATGCAATGTTGCCTTCGAAGAAGAAGGAATGAATTTAGGGGTTTGAAATGGACCGACAGTAAATAATTGCTTTTGTAGGGAGATATTTACAGATGAATAGAAGGAAATCAGTTGGTGAATTGTGTTGAACCAAATGAGTGTGAAACCTCGGTTTCAAGAATGTACAGTGGAGGTTCGATCCTTTCTTTTAGAGCCTCTTTGGACCCGATTTTTTTACTCAAAAAATTGATTTTTTGATCGTTATTTCACTATTTTAGCCGTCATATTTGATTTCTTCTCTCACAGGTGGATCCCACTTTTCTCTTAACGGTCAAAAAATCAATTCTCAAAATTACTCCCAAACAGGCTCTTAGTTTATCTTTGCTTTCGAAAATATATTTTCAGAAATACTAGATCAAACACATTTTTAGTGTTCTGCAAAATTGAAAATTGAAAATAGCTTAAACCAACAAATCAAACATACCCTAACATTTCCAAAAAGCACCGAACAATTGCCACCACTATCAACATCGCCACCACTATAACACCAATAGCATCCACGTCCCATCCCACCACTCCAAAGCACCGCACCACAGCCAACAACCTCCAACAACGTCAACCATCAACATCACCACCACTGTAACACCAACAATAACACCATCACCACATAGATTGCCACCACTCAAAACCATCACCACCACTACATAGATCACCATCCAAACCCCACCCAAACCTCTACAAATCGCTACCACACAAGTACCATCACCACCATTACACAAAAATACCATCTAAACCCCAAAAATTGCCACCAACCCAAACTGCCTCTCCTTTGTGCACACTTGTAAAGAGTTGTTGAAGAGTTTGATCTACTTTGTAGTGTCATCTCACCACCGCAACTTAAGGTGATTCGCGATCATTTCACCATCACAACTCACAGTGGATCTGATGCAGAAACAAGAGAGGATACGAGAGGGAGGAGCTGGCTTCGTTGGACTAGAGAGTGGTTACGGCGACATTGCTTCGATTGGCTTCACTCCAGCGCCGACAATCTCACTTTATTTTCCCACCGTTGATAGTCAGTGGTTGAGAGGTGAGAATAGAGAGAAAAGTGAGGTAATTTAGGGTTTAAAATTAAGATTTGTTAGATTAATTATTATAAATAAATAAAACCTAAATCCAACTATTATAGAGAGCTGAAATCTACAATAATTATGTTGATTAATTTATGTTGAATATTGTAATTTAAAGATTTTTTTGGAGGGTTAATATGATATGTTTTTATCTTAATTTTTATTTATTTTGTTATTTCATATGTTAATGTGTTATAAATTAAATTATATTTTAGAAATGAAATAACTTTTTTTTGAACAATTTAGAAATGAAACAAGAAATTATGGGATTGGATATGTTTTTACTTTTTACCATATTTCATCTGTCAATTTTCACGTAATTATATTAAAATAATTGTGACATGCCTAAGAAATTAAAAAATTTAATTTTAAAGGACTAATCTGAACATCATCTAAAACCTTAGAATTAAAATCAAAATTACTCTAGAAGGAAGAAAGGGCAACTGATTTTGAGATTTCTAAGAAGGAAAAATGGGTGCAGGGCAGGCGATGAAGAGAATACCACGCATCAAATTTCCTCGAAGGCATCCCAAACCCACGCCCTCGGGTATGACACACATACACACATACATATTTTGATTTTATTTTCTCTCGATGGATTTTATATTTTATAATCCCTGTTGGATCTCAGCTTTAGCAATGATTAGTGTTCTATCGGGGTAATAAAGGGAGTTCCTTTATTAATTGTCATTGAAATGGTTGGCATCTGAATTTTTAGAATAATTTTTATAGACTTGATGAAGGTTTAGCATTGATTTTTTTATTTTATTATTATTATTTTTTTCCCCAGAAAAAGGAAGAGGAAAGAATGTTAACATTAAGTACTGTAAAATAAAAAGATGAGAGAGTGTTTCTTATTATTCAATCAAGCTCAGAGCTGGTTTAAATAGCCTTGCGTGAAGTATGCAGAAGTAGAAAAATCTGCAGCAACTAATCCTCGTCTAGCAAACCTACAAGTGGGATATTCCTAAAGAATAGATAAAATGCTACCATTTCCCAGGCAAACAGGATTATTAACAGCCTTGCAACCTCACAAAGGCTTCTTGCTTCAATGGTTTGGTTAATATATCTGCAATCTGATCTGCACATTAACAGTGAACCAACTCAACAACCCCATCTTTAGTAAGATCATGAAGAAAATGAAACCTGACATCTATGTGTTTGCTTCCTCCATGAATAACTTGATTTTGGAGAGCTTAATTGCTAAACTATTATCACAGTAAATCAGTATAGGTCTTGACTGATTGCAATATAGTTGTTTGAGTATTATTCCTAACCAAATTGCTTGACAAACACAAGGTGTAGCTGCAACAAATTCAGCTGCAGTTGTGGACATAGTGACTATCTGCTGCTACTTTGAAGACCATGAAATGGCTCTTGAGCTTAGTATGAAAACATGACCTGATGTGCTTTTCCAGTCTTCTATATCCCCAGCATAATCACCATCATTGAAACCAACTAATTTCACATTTTCAGCCCTTTTATAAAACAAATCAAAATCAGTTGTACCTTTCAAATACCGAAGCACCCATTTTGCAGCTTGAAGATGTATTTCGGTTGGAACTTCCATGAATTTGCTGATAAGAATAACAACATACATCATGTCTGGACCATCTGGTTGAGTGGCTGATAAGTACATTAAGTTTCCAACAATTTGCTTGTAATATTTATTATCAACTCTTACTCCATGAACATCTCTTGTTAGTCTACAACCTGGGATAATTGGATTTAGAACTGAATTGCAATTAGTCATCTAAAACCTATCCAAAATTTCAAAAGCTTACCTATGATGCTCGAACTCGGGTACGGGTATATATCTAAGTGTCAAATCTTTTATTTTTTAAAATATAGGATACAGGGACATTGCTAAAAAGAGTCCAAATTTTGGATACGGGTACGTGGGTAAGTCTTTCAAGTTTCAATTTTTTTTTTTACTAACCCAAGACATTATTTTGAATTAACCAAAATCAATTGTTCACAAAGAATGAAATGAGTACTGAATAAGGGATTAAAACGAATAAATAAAATATTGGAGTTTAGTTTTCAATTATGGGAAGTTAATTACTAAATGTTATATAAAATAGAAAATGCGGGACTTGATTGTAATTTGGACATAGTGGTGCACTAGGTTGCACTATATGGAATCCATTTTTATTTTATATAAGAAAAATCTTAAATCACCGATACAGAGAGGAAAAGAATAAAAAAAAAAAAAGACGAAAAGGGAAAGAAAAAAGAAAGAAGAAGAAAGGAAAAAACTTAGTGCTATTGTCCTTCTCCACCCTTTCGAAGGCAGCACTAAATTTAGAGAGCAAAATTGGGAAAGGGAAAGAAAAAAGAAGAAAGAAGAAGTAAAAACAGCGAAGTGTTCGATTGAAACTTGGATGATCCGACACATATCCTATACCTATACCCTATGTTGCTCGGACTATAAAAAATGGAGAAGTATCCGTGTTGACATGACATAACTCGGATATTGACACGGGATATGGATCGGATCCTTAATTTTGCAATAAGATACTATAGCAAAATAGAGAAGACGGCGGAAGGTGGAGTCTTTCTTCTAGCCGCACCAAATTTCATCTATAGAGATAGAGTTATCTAGCCTTGCGTTTGTCTATAGATGTTTCAGGGTTTCTGCTTCTAGCTTGGAAGAAAGAAAACAGCAATGTCGGGGAAAGAAGACTAAGGAAGAAGAAGAAGGGTTGCCCTAATTGATTGAAGTGAGCTTGGAGCGAATTTTGAAATGATTTATAAGGGCTTTTGTGAAGTCCAATGCATATAATTAATGAAATTACAATTATTTTATTGGGATAAGTTGTATGGTCAAACTCATTTCATTTGAGTTTATTTTTATATTAATTTTTTATTTCTTATATTTATGTAAATGAATTGTTTATTTTGTAATTAAAATAATTTAGAGCTATACCTAGTTTTTGATATTAAATTTAAATATATTTCTATATTCGTTTTTCAATAATATATAATACGTTTACATTGATTTTTTCCTTTAATTTTTTTGAAATGTCATTTTAAAAAAAAATAAAATATTTTGTAAAACGTATTTCTGTACTCGTATCCAAAATTCAGATTCTTTTTAACCGTATCCCTGTATCTTAATTTTTATAATGAGAATAATCTGACTCTTAGATATGTACCCGTATCCAACACCCACACCTGAGTCCAAACAACATAGGCTATACCCATGTATCGTATTCGACATGGGTACTTCGACTATTTCGAAGAGTCCGTGCATAAGAGGAGCTTACTTCTTTTGTCCTATAAAAATCTCAGAAGATAATTGGATTACCTTAGTACCAAGAAAATATCGCATCTTTTCTAGATTGGTCATGTCAAATTCATGGATGTAGTACATCACAACTACAATTAATAGTTTCCTACTACAATTATTTTTTATCTTTTCTAGGAGTTTATCTTTTCAGTTATGTTTATCTTTTTTGTTTTCTTATATAATTGTGATAGAACTTTTATTTTTTATTTGATTAGGATTATAGTTTCAATTTTCTAAAACTAGTAGAAGTAGGGAATAATCTTGCCTATTTATATAGGGATATTGTACACTTTTCATAACAATCAATCATTATTCAATCAATACAAAGCTAGTTATTCCAATATATTTCTGTTGGATTTTATGTGCAATATTAAAGAGATGAAAAAAATCAACACAAGAATTTACGTGATTCGGCGGTGTGTCTACGTCCACAAGAGTGAAGTAGAGATTTTTTTTATTTAGTAGTGAAAAATAGGATTACAACATATTATTTATTCTAACCCTAACCTGGGCCCATATAAGACTTTAAGACCCGTACAGAAAATACCCCTGTACCGTATCGCGAGGGCGTTGCCCCCACACCCCCAATCCATTCAGCGTCCCTAACAACCAGATAGTGAATTAAATCTGCGCAAGGCCGATGCCGTCGCTCCGCTCCTCTCACTCCACTCCGCTCCGCGTTGACATCAGTCCATTTGATCCAGGACTTGTGTTCCACTCTATATGAGCCACATGCACAACAATTTCTAATTTCAATTTTTATTACAAGAATTTCCTTTGATGCTCGGACTCTTCGAAATGGTTAGAGTACCCGTGTCGAACACGATACAACATGGGTATGGATATGAGATATATGTCGGATCCTCTAGATTTAAACCGGAAACTTCGCCCTTTTTTACTTCTTTTTTCTTTTCCTTTTCTTTCCCGTTTCCTATAATTGAATACTAAACCCGAAAATTGTATTTTATTAGTCTTAACGTCTTATTTAATACTCATTTCCTTTTTTGTGAACTATTGATTTTGGTCTATTCAAAATGATATCTTGGGTTAATAAAAAAAATTGAAGTTTAAAAGACGTACCCACGTACCCGTGTCTGAAATTTGGATTCTTTTTAACCATGTCCCCGTATCCTATATTTTAGAAAATAAAAGATCCGACACTTAGATACGTACTCGATACCCGTACCCGAGTCCGAGTATCATATAGAATTTCATAGTGCTTTCGCACCGAAATTGCTATAGGAGCAAGGAAATTGCCTTAATCTGATGGCTGATGGTGATCCTAGTGGCTACCGTCAATGACAAGTAGAGGCTCGACAAACTTGAACAACTTATCGAGGGGATCGATGAAACCTTTCAAAACATCACGCAGATGCTGACTGCATTGAGTCTTGAAAGGAATCGTGAGTCCATGGGGAAGCAAGCTGACAAGAATTTGCAGACTTTAACTACTATGAATGTTGGTTGCTTCAACAAGATTAAAACTAGACAACAGGTGGCTAGAGAGTTTCCTCGAGTCGTAGCTAAGTTTGAATACATGCAAGTTATTAAGAATTTTACGAAGGTTTATAAAGAAGATATCAAAGAGTCTAATTTGAAGTACAAGAAGATTTTTAAAACACGATGCACCATTAACAATAAAGTATGCAATGTGATAATGAATCATGAAGGTAGTGGAACTTGGTATCCAAAGTATTGGTGATAGTTTTAAATTTGAAGATCGAAATATTATCAAACTTCACATGTTAAAAGGGAACAAGAAATTCAAAACATGGAGGTATGTAAAATTTCACTTTCTCTTGGAAAGTACTACAAAGATGAAATTATATGTAACGTGGTAGAGATGGACGATTGTATTGTACTTTAGGGACAACTATGGTACTATAATGTAGATGCAACTTATATAAGTCGAGATAACAGGTATATATTTTGGTGGTATGATAAGAAGATTGTTTTAATGGAATGTGACGAGTAATTTGTGAGGCGTGTCAAATTGATAATAAAAATTTTGTTGACCTTTTCTTCAATTTCACTGTCAATGAAATGCATGAGAATAAGGAAAATATGGACGATGAAAATTTAAGTCTTCGTACCAATTCTTTTGTATTGAAGAGAGCATCACTAAACATTATGCAAAAGATGAAAAATATGAAGAATCGAAAATAGCATCAGTGATCTTTATCAACAGTTGACTCAAGGATAAGAAATCAAATCATGCTTCATTTATGAAGAAATATTGTGTAGAAGTTATTTGTGAAGAAAATAGAATGACCATAGAAGAAGCAAAATTGACTTCAAACAACGGAACTGAAGAATATAACATTTATCGAGCACATTAAGAAATTGAAATTTCTTTAATATCAATATTAATAGAATTTTTTGAATATTTTCCTCCTGATTGATTGATTTTCTTTTTCTTCAACCAAACTTGTGGACGAGTTTTCTTCAAGTGGAGGGAATTGATGTAGTACATTACAACTACAATTAATAGTTTCATACTACAATTATGTTTTACCTTTTATAGGAGTTTATCTTTTCAATTATGTTTATCTTTTTAGTATTCTTATATGATTGTGATATAATTTTTATCTTTTATTTGATTAGGATTATAGTTTCAATTATTTTCTATTTCCTAATACTATTAGAAGTAGGGATAATCTTGCCTATAAATATAAGGGTATTGTACACTTTTAATAACAATCAATCATTAACCTATCGATACAAAACAAGCTATTCCAATAACTCTTCTGCAACATTCGTCCATCATAGATCTTTTGAACTCAGCAGACATAGCTTTATCATTTGTAGGGAATGTCAAATCATCTACATATAAACAAATAATCAAGAGTTTACCCCATTTTCCAGATTTGACTAACAATGTGTGCTTATAGGGACATTTTTAGAAGCCCATCTTTGAAAAATATGCATCTATACAACTGTACCAGGCCCGGGGTGTTTGTTTTAATTCGTATAGAGCCTTCTTTAGCTTATAAACTTTCTGCTCTTTTCCTTTTTGCACATGCCCTGGTGGCTGATTAATAAAGACTTGTTCATTTAACTCACCATGCAAGAAAGTTGATTTTAAGTCAAGATGATAGATGGACCAATTATTCTGTGCTGCCGATGCCAAAGCCAAACAAATGGTGTCATGCCTTGCTACAGTTGCAAAAATTTCAACATAATGAACTCCATACTCTTTTATGTATCCTTTAGCCACCAACTGAGCTTTATACTTATCAACTTCTCCTTTCTCGTTCATTATGGTTTTTGTAAACCCATTTAACTCCAATGGTCTTTTCACCTTCTGGAAGATCGATCAATTCCCAAGCGTCATTCTTCGTAATTGCTTCAATTTCTGTGTCGATAGGTTTCTTCCACTTTACATTCTTTGCAGCATTATCAAAACTGATACGATCATTGTCTGCATACAATGCAGGATGAGCAATAGTATCGTCATCAGTAATTCATTTCCACTTACATAATCGATCATCTAAGAGGGTCTTTCTAGCCCACTGATTATATGAGTTTCATAGTTGATCCTCAATTGACTTACTTGGTTGACCAACAAAGTATCTCTAGTAGCTTGTACTTCAAAATCAATCTGAATTTCTTCATCAGCATCTAAATAAAAAAGGACGGTTTTATTTTATGCATTTTTTACACTATTCCAATCCCAACTACTGTCCTCATCATACACAACATCGTTAGTAATGATAATATTTTGATTTTCTGGATTATATAACCTACAGGCCTTGGAAACCTCACTAACACCAAGAGATACGCATTTCACACCTTTATCATCAAGGTAACTTCTCCTCATCAGGTATATGCGCATAAGCTGAACATCCGAATATTCTAAAATGATCAACAGAAGGCTTGTGTCCACTCCATTCTTCTTCAGGTGTCATGTTCTTTACAACAAATGTGGGGCCGCTATTCAAAACATAGACACTCCAGTTTACAGCTTCTAGCCAAAAATTCTTTGGGATGTTTCTTTTTGCCAAAATGCAACGAACCATATTCATAATAATTCGATTCTTTCTCTCGGACACTCTATTTTGATGTAGCAATAAGCTACAGTAAGTTGCCTTGGAATTCCTTGCATCTCACAATAATTAGTGAATTCATGGAAATTGAACTTGCCACCATGGTCAATGCGCAAAATCTTAGTAGATTTTCCAGATTCTTTTTCAACGTGTGCTTGAAATCTTCTAAATGATACAATAGCCTCAGACTTTTCTATTAAAAAATGAACTGATGTTTTTCGACTAAAGTCATCCGTAAAGGTGATAAAATACCTTTTTTTACTTTTTGGTGTTGGGTTTATTGGTCCACGTATGCCTGAATGGACTAGCTGGAGTGGTTGAATGGCTCTCCATGTGCTAGCTTTAGGGAATAAGTCACGATGCTGCTTCCTAATTACACATTCCTCACAAACTTTTTCATGAGGTTGAATTTGTGGGAGTCCTCTAACCATTTTTTTGTTGCAAAGCTTTCAATCCACCAAAATTCAAATGCCTAAAATGATAATGTTAAGAAGCACCGATACGGATATTAGTGTCCGACACGATACTTGTAGTATCGGATACGTCGACATGCGATTTTTTGAAAAAGTTCCGACATGATATGTTGTCGATATGTTGATTAAAATATTATTTTTTTAACTTATTCTGATTATAGTCTAAAGTAATAATTTTTTATACTTATTTCATCATATATAAATAATTAAATACTATGGATTTGATTTCTTATGTACCTTTGATTTTTAATAAAGGATAAAATGGTAAAATAAAAATGATATATACTACAGAATAAATAAATTATATTGTTGTTATTGTGCCTAACAAAAGTAATTAATTTACATCCACTAAATTTTCAATTTCTACCACGTCTCTTCATTTCCTGATTTCTTTGTCTTTTTCACAGCACTCACTGTCTTCTCTGCATTTCTTCTTTCTTCTTCCTCAGTTTTCTTCTTCAGTCACCAGTCACTTTTTGTACAATATTTACATTTCAACCGGTGTCCGATACACGTCGATGCCGACAGCATGTCCTTGCTTCCCAGCGATAGTGCCACAGCCATGTGGTATCTTTCACGGTTGATGCAAAACATGCCCCATCAGTAAGTTGAGTTTTGGCGTGCAAAGGAAACATATGATTACCTGCCATGTTGACCTGTGCAATAAATCCTTTCTCTGGATGATAAATTTGGCACATTCCCTTTTGAATAATTATAGCAAATCCATTCTCTTGTAGCTGGCTCAAGACCAATTAAATTGTTGTTTAATTCTGGAAGATAGAATACTCCAGTAATCGTCTGCACACTCTTACTTAAGAGAATGTTAATATTTCCTTTGCCCATTACACAGATATTAGCATTATTTCCAAGCTTCTCATTTTCTCTAAAATTTTCATCTAATTCAGAGGATAGGAATTTATTACCAATCATATGATTGCTGCACCAGAGTCTAGGTATCACCTAATTGAATCTCATTTTTCTTTGTGTAGGCCATCAAAATTATTTCTTCATCGGTCTCAGCCAAATTCATCTTTGTCTCGTTTTCTTTGTAAGGACATTCATATTGATAATGACCAAGCTTGTGGTAGTGATAGCATTCAACATTAGCCATGCCATATTGTTGATTGTATGTTGAAGCACATTATTCTACCTCT
This sequence comes from Olea europaea var. sylvestris, assembly GCF_002742605.1. Taxonomy (NCBI): domain Eukaryota; kingdom Viridiplantae; phylum Streptophyta; class Magnoliopsida; order Lamiales; family Oleaceae; genus Olea; species Olea europaea. The sequence goes on along the minus strand of NC_036240.1, from coordinate 20,702,012 downwards.
TCTCCGTCCTTTAAATTCACCACGTCCTCTATCTCTTCCAAGAGATGTTGCTCCATTAGTAGTAACTTTCAAGGCCTGCTCTTCCATAGTATGACTAGTCATCCTTTGTGTTGAGGACACCACGTTCAGACCGCCACTGACGCATTTCTACAGACGTCGGAAGAAGTTTGCCCAGCCACTCAACTTATGGTTGGGAGATTGACGGAAGCCTATGGTGATATAGCCACTCGATAGGGTCGAGTTTTCTCTCCCATCTCGGGAGAATTGATGAGGACATCCTAGTTTTAATTATTTTAGTTGGACTTTTATTTCTTAGTTGGAATTGGGTTATTTTATTTTTATGGACTTGTGTATTGTGCTTGGCCCTATCTTTTAGGTTTGCAGTATTTTCAGTATTTAAATCTATTTTACATTGTAATTGAGACGATGAATTTGATTGAATAAAATTGCTGCAGCCTTCATTTCCTTCCCATCTTCTTCTCCTTCCCTTCTCTGTGTTTCTCCCTCCCCTCACCTCTTCTTGTTATTCTTGCTGAATTACTTATTATTGGTTTATTCCCCTGCATCACTTTGCTCATGTACCAACAATGAACTTGGCAACTCACCAATTGAAAGACAATCCATGTTCTTTAACTCTTCAATGGAACACACCACTTAATCAAATTTTGAAATCGCAGAGTGAAGGATTTTTTCAATGACTACCACATCTTCCATTTTCTCGCCATGAATTCACATTTTGTTTGCAATTGACAGTGTTCTTGCAGAGTAATTATTGATTGATTCTACTTCCTTCATGTGTAGGATCTTAAACTCTTTTCGAAGAGCTTGAAGTTGTGCACGTTTCACCCTTTTCGTGCCTTGATATTTCTTCTTCATTGATTCCCATATATCTTTAGCATTATCCCTTTTTAATATGGTTTCCTGTATGACACAATCTACTGCCTGGAACAAATAATTTTTTGCCTTCAAGTTCTTCAATCTCTGCTCATCGAGAACCTTAATTTCTACATCTTTCAATGCTGTTCCTCCTGTTGGTTCTGTGAAATTATTCTCCACAATACCCCAATACTCTTTTGGATCTCAGAAAATTTTCATCTAACATGCTCCAATGTTTACAATGACCATCAAAGTGAGGGATAGCTGATTGCAAAAAATTGTTATCTGATGCCATTCAAATTTGCTTCTATAAGTGAGAAAGTTGCTGCTTCATTAATGATCAGACCCCTTGTGGCTATGATACCACTTGTTAACACTAAGTACTTTAAATACAAAGAGGAGAGAATGCTTCTTATTATTCAATCAAGCTCAGAGCTTAAATAGCATTACACGAAGTAAACAGAAGTAGAAAAATCTGCAGCAACTAATCCCACATCTAACAAACCTAGAGAAGTGGGATATCCTAAAGAATAGATAAAATGCAACCATTTCCCGGACAAACAGGGATTATTAACAGACATTTAAACAAAGAATAAATCACTACTACTATAAAAGAGTGAATATGCCAGTTACTATTCATTCAGGACGTATTTTACTTTTCCATTTTACCCTCAAATATTTTACCAATCCCTCTTTTCTCAAAGAAAGCAACAAAGACTTAGGCGTAGGCATTCCAACCAATTTTTTGTGGAATTTTTTACCCTTGCATAAGTTTACTGGGCCCCACATCTGCAAAGTTTGTGGCAAGAAAAGGGGATAACTACAGCTGTCGGTCAAAAATTACTTGGAATGTCCAAAGCATCCTTGTGATAGAGTAAAATTTAAAAAATTTAGGGATATCATGGCATTTTCATCAAAGTTACTTGTTCAGAAAGTCAAAAATTGCTACAGTGATTTTTTCTATATACTCCGCGCTGCACGGAGGGTTTTTTATTATTTTTTTTGCTCTTTTTTACGCATTTATTAACACACATGTTTGATGTATGTTTAACTATTATTGATGTTCATTTAGATCATTCGATGTGTTTATGATATAGTTCTTAAAACGAGTTTCAAGAGAATATAGAAGATTTATGGTAGATTATTATAAAAAAAATTAAATAAATTACCCAGTGAAAAAAAAAGACTATTATAAAAAAAATTAAAAAAATTACCCAAGAAAAAAAAAAAAAATTGGAAAAAAAAAAAAAAAAGAACTAAACATATAGCAACTCCGTACATCACGGAGCAATTTTGCTCCTGCCAGGAGCAATTTTTTTCATTGGGTGATGCATAATATTTTTTTTAAGAAAATGATGTAAATTTTATTGAAAAAGTTGTCCTGAAAAAATAATAAACATTAATAAAATAATTGATTTTATAATTATTTTTAAAGAAAAAGACGAGTTATACGTATTTTTTAATATACTCATTTGATGCATGTTTAACTATTTTCGATATTCATTTAAATTATTCGATGTGTCAATGACATAATTCTCGAAATGAGTTTTGAGAGAATATCGAAGATTTATGCATTTGACTACCGTACAATCGTCGATGAATTTATAAAATTAGCATGTTATCGAAAATCTTAATTTTTTAAATGATGTCTCTTCTCACATTAAAAAAATTTAAAAGTTCATTATGAAATTTTCTAAATGACGTCAAAAATTATTCTCGCAAAAAATATTGAGTATTAATAAAGTAAGTGATTTTTTTTAAAAAAAAGATGAGTTATACGCATTTTTTAATACACACGTTTGATGTACGTTTGACTATTTTCGATATTTATTTAGATCATTCGATGTATTTATGATATAGTTCCTGAAATAAGCTTTGAGATAATATAAGATTTAGTGTAGATTTATATATAAAAAAAAAAAAAACTAAATAATTCACAGTGAAAAAAATTGACACAAAAATAAAAAATGCAACTCCGTGCATCACGGAGATTTGCTCCGTGATGCACATAGCAAAGAAATTTAAAAAAAAAAATTTCAATTTTTTTGGGTGATTTATTTAGTTTTTTTTTTTTAATAAAAATCTACCATAAATTTTCTATATTTCGAAATTCATTTCGAAAACTATATCATAAATACATCGAATAATTTAAATGAATATCGAAAATAGTTAAACGTACATCAAACGTATGTTAAAAAATGCGTATAACTCGTCTTTTTGCTTAAAAAAATCAATTATTTTATTAATGTTTATCATTTTTTCATGAAAATAATTTTTTACGTCATTTAGAAAATTTCCTAATAAACTTTTAAATTTTTTTAATGTCAAAAAAGACATCATTTAAAAAATTAAGAATTTCGATAATAAGTTAACTTTATAAATTTATCGACGATTGTACGGTAGTCGAATGCATAAATCTTCTATATTTTCTCGAAACTCATTTTGAAAACTATGTCATAGACACAACGAATAATCTAAATGAATATTGAAAATAGTTAAACGTGCATCAAACGTGTGTATTAAAAAATTCGTATAACTCTTCTTTTTTCTTTAAAAAAAATCAATTATTTTATTAATCTTTATTATTTTTTCTCAACAATTTTCTCAATATAATTTACATCATTTTCTTAAAAAAAATATTATGTGTTAGGATGTTAAATATTATTTTTGACGCAAAAATTCAAATCGGGCAAAACAGCACCACACGCACATAGGATTAGGAGTGATTTTGGTCAAATATGAACTTTTTTGGCTTCAACTTGAACTCTCGAGTACACTCGTGTATATTATCGATTAATAATAATATATGATAATGCAGAGAGTGTCATATATGAATATTATATTTTCATTTATCATTTTAAACAATTAATCAAATTTGTAGATTTATTGAGAGAAATGAATAAATATTTTGACACATTAATATTATTTAAAAATTGACATAACCCGTGCATTGTACGGGTGGAAAACTTGTATTTAACAAAGAAACTAATTTTACTACTTTTTCTTGCGTGTTAGAAATTGTTATAAAGTAGACGTGTAATGTTGTGAAAAATGTATCGGAGGATAATATGACGTTGCTGAGAACATTAGATGTGGGTTAAGGCTTGTTAGATTAGTGGTAATTGCTATATTTTGGATTCTTCCATCTAATAGGGCTAAATGGAAAGAGAAAAATGAAGTAAATCAACAGAAATTGTTACAGCCTGTTTGGGAGTATTTTTTACCCCAAAAAATTGATTTTTTGGCCATTATTTCACTATTCAGTCGTAATTTTTGACTTTTTCTCTCACAGGTGGACCCCACTTTTCTTCTAATGGTCAAAAAATCAATTCTCAAAATTCCTCCCAAACGGAACCTTAGTATCATGGTGGCGGAATGACTTGAACTCTACAAATTTAGTGGTGGTATTGTAGAATGTGATGAAGCCTAGTATTGTAGCTGATGATAAATAAACATGTGCTTTCAATGTTTGGGTTGCTTTCTTAATAGACAACCTGGAATATGTATGGCAATACCAATGTGCTAGAGCAATCTTTCTCGATCAATTATGAGTCAGTGTAAATGTATGTCCGCTTTAAGGGTAGTTGATATTTTTCCTATTGTACTAATGAGAGCGAAGGTAGATTTTTGTAGAAAACTAAGAGTGCGGTTGATTTCCATTTTCATTTTCAAAACGAATTTTAGTTTTCCCCGAAAACGGCTGTTTTTCGCGTTTTGAGCGTTTTCGACATTTATAACTGAAAACACTGAAAACGATAAAAAGTCGTTTTACATTTTCAGTTATAAATTTTAACTCGTTTTCGAAAATGCGTTTTCGAAAACGACGGACCAAACGCATTTTCCGTGTTTTCGAAAACGAAAAACGGAAAATAGGCCGAAAACGGCAAACCTACCACGGCCTAAGCTTTTTCATATGTTTAGTTCCAGAATTCACATCTCTTTTCATTGTTCATGCTTCCGCATGTGAGACCAAATACTCAAGTTTTTATATAATTTTGTGGAAGTCATTCAATTTATACGAATGACCAAAAAGATCTATCTTATATATGGCTGTGCATTTTTATGTTTCTGATTGAAATTGATTTCTGAGTATGGTTTTATTAAAATCAAAGAAGACAAATACATTTTTCCAGTTCTGATTCCAGTTACAAGTTGTAGCAATGGGTGGGTATAGGTTGGCCAATATGTTGAATGGCATGGTGATTTTATTAATTAAGTAAATTAGAATTTTTCTGGATCTTTATTGAGTACGAAATAGGGAGTATTCCTTCAAAGAAGTGCAGAACTATGACCACAGACGGCTGACTGACTAATAACGTGTAAGCAAGACCAGTGTTTGTGCATGAATAGAGAAAGGACTTGCTGGAGTTTTGGTGCGTCCTTGCTAATAATAATGTGATTTTAGATATAGATGAAAGGATGAGCTATTTTATGAGTTATTTGTGGCTCTGTGCTTCTGAAAGAACGTTTATGCATCTTTTGTATTTTGAAATTATTGTCTTCCTCTCTCCGTTCTCTGTTTCAATATAATGTTCATTTCCATAAAATGAACACCTTTTTGTCCCTTTTCGCACATTGCCCTTCATTAGAAAAATTCTATTTTTTTAATATAGTTTAATCACACCTCTCTCTCTCTTTTTTTCTCATACAAAATAAAACAATACATAATTCAAATGTACACGTGCATATTTATTTATGCATTCAACGTCGCCCCAACCCCGATTCCGCAATGCTACAGTTAGCACATCACCAACCTCACCTCTAAAATAGGCGATCTTGACTCTATATCGAATTTCATTACACCACTGTTAAAGTAGCCTCCAAAATCACAAGTACACCATTTCCAGTAGTCTTATCTCATATTCTATAAGTTTAGAATCCCAGTTCTTTTTTCCATATTTTCCTCCTAAATTTTATCATTTTCTTCCTCCCAAAGAGCTGGAGTGCTCAGTGGCTTATACGTGTCTACTTGTTCTACCACCACTTCAATCTTGGCCATGACAATTGTTATTTAATGATCGTTCACTTTCTTTTCAATTTTGCAATATCAAAGATCTTTCATGGAAATATATTTTTATATGTGTTCAATTTTTCCTGTGGTAAGTTGTGCAATATTCACTTTTTATGTGATTATATGGGATGCATAGAGCTTGGTTGTGCTTACCTCATCAGGAAGTGGAAGAAGAGATCATCCATTGTAGCTCACGAAGCTTGTTGATGCAGCACCTATAGATAATTAATGTAAAAAGAGAAAATCAATGAATCAAGAAGAAGAAAACAGGGGAAGGGATGGAAGAAGAAGAAAATAGGGGAAGAAGAAGAAGAAGAACGGGGAAGAGGGGGAATTTCACCACAAGCTACCAAAAATCTTTATTCAATCATCAACTGTCTCCATTACATGGCAAAAGAGATTTAAATAGTAAAATAAACCCTAAAGAGAGAGGGCCAAGCCCATTAAACAAGTCCATAAAAATTACCCAACTAAAATAAACAAAATAAAAGTCCAACTAAAATAAAATAACTAAACTAGATGTCCTCATCAACTCCCCGGGGTGGGAGAAAACTCGACCTTGTCAAGTGGATATATCATTATAGGCTGCAGTCAATCTCCCAACCGTAAGCTGAGTGGTTGGGTAAGTTTCTTCCGACGTGTGTATAAATGTGTCAGTGGAGGTCTGAATCTGGTGTCCTGAATCCGATAAAGCTCCAATAAATCTGGATCCAATTGTTGTAGTGTCTCTCTGGAGATCTATGTACAGTCAGAATCTGGTCGATCAACCCAATGAACAAGGAAGCGTTAAACCTCTCCATCATTAGTTAACACAGTTTCCTCATCAAAAATAGTATTAATTTTATCTTTGTGTGCTGTAAAAGGTGGTAATGGGTTAGAAGTGGCCAAATAATCAGGATCAAGGTCCATAAAAGGAGGTAATAGAGGATCATATGAGGGAATGAAATGACCTTTATAAGCAACAAGGTCCTCAATATTGAAAGTAGAATGGTAACTAAGGTGGGATGGGATGTCAACAACATATGCATTTGGACCAACTTGATTAAAAATTTTAAAAAGACCAGTACTACGGGCTTGCAATTTGGAGGCGGGTCCATTGTAGACGTCGCTTTGGCCTAATGCGGACCATAACGTAATCCCCAATATTTCAACATATCGTTTATGCAAATCAGCTTAGAGTTTATATTTTGCATTATTGGCTTCAAGTTGTTTATTGATCTCAATGTGTAAATCACGAAAATGTTGTGCAAATGCTTCGACTGACGCTGATACTTTAGCCTGTGGGGACATAGGAATGAGATCTAATGGCTTCCTAAGTTTATACCTATGGACGGGTTCAAATTGACTCTTACCTAGTGAACGATTCATGGAACTATTATACGTAATTTGAGCTATAGGAAGGATTAAATCTCAATTACGAAGATTTTCTTGAACCAGACATCATAACAAATTACCAAGACTACAATTAACTACTTCAGTTTGACCGTCAATCTAAGGGTGGTAGGCTGTAGAAAATTTCAATTTGGTATTCATTTTTTGCTACAAAGTCCTCAAAAAATGGCTAGTGAAACGAACATCCCTATTGGACACAGTGGTCTTAGAAAGCCCATACAATTTGACAATCTCATTAAAGAACAACATGGTAACCTTGGACTCATCTGACGTATTGCTAGAGGGGATAAAATGAGCCATTTTCGAAAAACGATCGACAACCACAAAAATAAAATCATGTTTCTTTTGGGTGCGTGGAAGTCCTAATACAAAATCCATACTAATATCTTGTCAAGGACAATTGGGGACGGGAAGAGGAGTATATAGGCCTGTGTTTTGCTTCTTCTGTTTGGCTAATTGACAAGTGTTACATGTAATAACAATCTTAGCCACATCTTTCTTCAAACTAGGCCAATAGAATTGGCGTTCAACTTCTTCTATGGTCTTATCACGCCCAAAGTAACCGGCTAAACCTCCTGCATGAATTTCCCACACTATGAAATCTCGCACTGAAGTTCGAGAGATGTGCAATTTATTGGCTCTAAAGAGATAACCTTCCTCAAGTCGGAAGCCATCTGTGGTGTCTGATTGTCTCCCTTGCAAATCAAGAAAGATACCTTTAAAATCGGGACATGTCTCGTAATCCTCCTTAAGCCTTTTAAAATCGATGACCTTGACACTCATGATCGACAAAAGGGAGACACTACGACTTAATGCATCAGCTGCTTGATTCTCCACGCCTTTCTTGTGTTTTAAAACAAATGAATAGGCCTGCAAATATTCAATCCAACGATCATGCCTAGAGCTTAATCTTTTCTGGGAGTTGAGGTAATGGAGGGCCTTGTGGTCCGAATAAAAGATAAACTCCTGGAGCAACAAATAGTGGTGCTAATAGCACAAAGTCTGGACCACCGTATACAGTTCCTTATCATAAGTTCAGTACAGTTGTTTGGCCTCATTTAACTTCTCACTGAAGTAAGCGACAGGGTGACGATCTTGACTCAAAACTCCGCCTATAACTACCCCGGACGCATCACACTCTACCTCAAAGACTTTGGAAAAATCAGGAAGACGCATGACAGGAGTCTGTGTTATTCGCTTCTTGACCAACTTAAAGGCCTTAGCCGCTTCTTGTGTCCAGTGAAACTCCCCTTTCTTCATGCACTCCGTAATAGGCGCCATAATGGTGTTGAACCCCTTAATAAAGTTACAGTAAAATGTAGCTAAGTTATAAAAGCTCCCTGACGTCATGAATAGTCTTAGGTTCAGACCAGTCAAGAATCGCTTGAATCTTGGTAAGATCAGTAGATACCCTTATCGAAGAGACAATGAAACCTAGGAAAATGACTGTATCGATGAAGAAATAGCACTTCTTGACGTTAGCAGTAGAACAAACTTGTGTGAGATGGTCACGGTGTTGCTCCTTAGTCTTACTATAGATGAGAATATCATCAAAGTAGACAACAAGAAACTTACTCATGAAAGGTCGAAGAGTTTGTATCATTACCCGCATAAAGGTACTCGACGTGTTGCTTAGCCCAAAAGGCATGACCAGCCATTCATAAAGACCATCTTTCGTTTTAAAGGCGATCTTCCATTTATCACCTAGGCGAATTCTAATCTGACGGTATCCACTCTTCAGATCAGTCTTCGAAAAGATTGTAGCACCAACCATCATATCTAGCATATCGTCAAGTCTAGGAATGGGAAAATGATACTTCACTGTAATCCTATTAATGGTACGATTGTCCACACATTCTCTAAGAATCATCCTTCTTAGGGGTCAACAGGGCGAGAACTGCACAAGGGCTTAAACTCTCATGAATGAACCCCTTGCGAAGGAGTTCGTCTACTTGCCTCTGGAGTTCAGCATGCTCGATAGAATTCATCCTATAATGAGACAAATTTGGAAGGGATGTCCCTGGGACGAAATCTATGGCATGCTGAATATCCCGCAGGGGAGGTAATTCGTTAGGTAGGTCTTCCGGGAATACATCTCGAAACTCTTGAAGAAATGATTGAACTTCAATAGGGCTCTCTATTGCAGAGTTCGGTGGGACCTCCATAACAACAATAGCAAACACCACTGAGTTACTAACAAGTGAGCGCTCAAACTTCGTAGGGCTAATGATATGCAGCCCTTTTCGTTCCACACTTTTCTTTGTTTCGTGTGAGCAAGAGGTTTTGGGGGCAGTGGATTAAGGTGAATCTTTTTTCCATTAAACACGAAAGAACAGGAATTGGATCGACCATAGATAGTTACATCTAGGTCAAATAACCAAGGTCGTACCAGAATGATGTGCCCGACATCCATGGAAATAACGTCACACCATATATGGTCCTTATACTCGAAGAACTGGATAGGGACTAGACAACGCTCCTTGAGAGCTATAGAAGAGGTATCAAGCCAAGAGACGCTATACGGCTGAGGGTGAGGAACTGACTTTTAACCCAAGACAGGATACAGTAGCTATCGAAATCGCATTAATGTAGCTACCACTATCCACAATAACTTTACAGCCCTTGTTATGGATCTTGATGTAAGTGTGGAAGATGGTATGACGACGCCAATCATCAGCATCCCTAGGCTGGGTAAGAGTGCAACGGACGACTCCGACTCGAGGCGTATGTGGGATAAGGAGACTAGTCTGAATACAACCTAAGAAGGTATCTTCACTATCCTTCAAGTCATCAAACTCTTCCAACTTAGGTTCATAAACCTGGTCTTCTAATTGCTTGTCAACTATACCTTCACGCTCTTCCATAATTAGGGCTCAGTTAGGACACTTAGAAGAAATATGACCAAAACTCTTACAGTTGAAGCATTGCAAACGGGAAGACGCTCTTGAAACCTCAGAACCTTTACCTTTACTATCCGATACAGGGGTGGCATTAGAAGGAGGAGGCCCTAGAATAGACGTAGGGGATGGAGTGGATGCAGAAGAGGTTGCAGTGCGGGTGTCACTATGAGTTCTATATGGTGTCCTAGTCACTAACTCATAATCTCGAATGAAAAAGTAGGTGTGGTCTTGTCAAGAGTGGAGACGCCTAAGGACAAGCTCACTACGAGTTCTATACGGTGTCCTAGTCATTAACTCGTAATCCCGAACGAAAGAGTAGGTGTGGTCAAGGGTGGAGACGCCTCTAAGGACAAGCTCACGTCTAAGATCATCCCTTAGGCCTTGCCTAAACCTACTCAAGGTCATGACCTCATCCACAATGACTTGACATCTCATTCGAAACTCATCAAACTGAGCAACGTATTCAGTCACAGGTCGATTGCCTTGCATGAGTGCATTCCGTTGATCCACCAAGTTACTCCTGTAAAATTTAGGTAAATATTTTTCTTGAAGGTGACGCTTCATTTCATCCCAACTCCCAACAGAGGGAGCATGACGTCTCTCCAGGATGTCCTCAACACTTTCCCAAAAGAATTTAGTAGTGCCAGTTAATTTCAAACTTGTAAATTGTACCCTCTGATCTTCCGGGACCCCATACCAGGCGAAGAAGCGATCCATCTCTCTAACCCATTGATTGAATATACTAGGATCTATACAACCATCAAATGTAGGGGCATCTAACTTAATATTTCGAAAGAGACGCTCCTCGTGGCAACCTCAGAACCTTTACCTTTACTATCCGATGCAAGGGTGGCATTAGAAGGAGGCCCTAGAATAGACTTAGGGAATGGAGTGGATGCAGAAGAGGTTGCAGTGCGGGTGTCACTATGAGTTCTATATGGTGTCCTAGTCACTAACTCATAATCTCGAACGAAAGAGTAGGTGTGGTCTTGTCAAGAGTGGAGACGACTCTAAGGACAAGCTCACTACGAGTTCTATATGGTGTCCTAATCATTAACTCGTAATCCCGAACGAAAGAGTAGGCGTGGTCAAGAGTGGAGGCGCCTCTAAGGACAAGCTCATGTGTAAGATGTGATGTTCTTGTTCTCGTCTACCAGCCTGATTTCCATCCCTGCGATTATGTCTGGCATGGTGTCGACCACCTTGTGGACGACGATGAGGTCCATTAATGAAGACTTCAGAGTTTTTAGCTTCAATTGAATATGGGGTTGGATCAAGATTGTTCAACCTAACGGCTAGTGCCCTATTCTCCTCATCAGTAGCAGTTATCTTAGTTTGGACAGTCGTTAATTGATTTTGTAATTGTTCCAACTGTCGGGTAAGGGCCTCAATTTGGGACGGATCCATGGCAAAGATACTAGAACTAGAGTTAGTAACGCGATCACTAAGCAAATGCATACAAAGTAACACTAGCTAAATAAAATGTACTACTGAGATCAATAAACAACGGGTACCAACAGTAAAATAGCAATTATTATTATTATTATTTTTTTTTAAGATACTTGAAAAAAAAAAAGATGGGATTACGTAGGGCCGAACGTGGCAAGCTAATAATACTGATGCAAATAAAATAGAAAGCAAGAACACAAATGCCTATTCGAAAGGTCTAATCACGTGGGGGTAATTGGGAAACAATGGATGTTAACTCAGAAATTCTGATCAAGTGGATTTTTTAGGCTACAATTATCAAAGAACAACAACACAAGTAATGTAAATGATGCGATCTTAAAATGAAGCAGTGTTGTAAATCAACAATAAATGGAGGTCGAGGACTCCCTGTTGTTTTGTTGCTTGAACTGCTGACACATGGGTTTTGGATATAATTGCGTCCTTTCCTTCGTTTCAAGTGGTTTCTTGTGAATATGAGTGATTGCTGTTTTAGTTCTGCTGATGGTGTATGTAAAAACTGTCCCTCTGTGTGGTGTTGGCGATGGCAAGTGGCGGTGGCGATGATTGTGACTTCTGTCTTGAGTGTGAAAGTGAAGGGGTGTACTGCGTCTGGTTTGTGTAAGTGGAACAATTTGTCTGGTGACTGTGGCTTATGGTGGCCGTGGTGACTCAGAAGAAATGGATTAAGTGAGAGAGTTTTTAACTGGGATTGGGAATAATTTGGGCCACTAGTTTATTGCCCAAATGTCTTGATAAAAAGAATGGGCTCGCGGGTAATAATTATCTGTGGGTATATGTATTATTATTAGGTTAGGTTAACGAAAGGTGGGCTGATCTTGTATGTAGGCTGAATGTAAGTAGGGTTTGATTGTTAGGAATGAAATTTATGAAACGGCACACTTAGCATCAGCAAACGCCTAAAACTTTAAAATTGAATTTTATTTATTTATTTTTTTTTTTTGGGGAAACTGACGAAAATGCTAAAACTAAATTTTCCGGTTGTGAACAGTATGATGAACAGTAACGATTTTTATTTTTTTATTTTTTTTCAACTAAGACTGAAAATTGGAGAAGGAAAAAAAAACTGCTACCTTTACCAAAAATCTTTTTAGTTTGTGTTGTTCCAACAGATTTTGGGAAGGAAATAGGAAGAAATTTTGGATTAAAGAAAAGAAATTATCTAAGGTTCGACTCTGATACCAAATTTGATGCAGCATCAATAGAAATTACTGAAAAAAGAGAAAATCAATGAATCAGGAAGAAGAAATCAGGGGAAGGGATTGAGGAAGAAGAAGAACGGGGAAGAGGGGGAATTTCGCCACAAGCTACCAAAAATCTTTATTCAATTATCAACTGTCTCCATTACATGGCAAAAAAGTTTTAAATAGCAAAATAAACCCCAAAGAGAGAGGGCCAAGCCCATTACACAAGTCCATAAAAATAACCCAACTAAAATAAACAAAATAAAATTCGAACTAAAATAAAATAAAAAAACTAGATGTCCTCATCACTTGTTTTGTTGGGAAATGAATTTTGTGCCTATAGCATGACTCAATTCTTTCTCAGTATCAACCCAAATCATTTAGATTAATGCTTACAAGGCGGTTCCTCTTCAGGTACAGGCCCCCAGCATCAAGAAACATCGGGAGTTGGGCATGTTCCACAAACATTTTTTTCAAGGTCTCCATCCAGCATGAGTTTGGGTGGAAAGGCTTCTGACCAGCCGAGAAGGACACCAGTGTCACAAGAGGAGATTGAAGCTATCTTGGTATGGAACAATTAGAGTGTATATAGTGTTATGAATGTGTGATGCAATCTAGTTTTTATGCTTTCTGAGTCTAATCTGTCATAAAATCTCTTCCATCCATGCATTCCATCAACTTATTGGTTCCACGTGACCAATCACTATGGTCTCAGCTTTCATTAAATATCGTTTGTCTATATCAACTTGCGTTTTGAAGGAAAAAGCTGTGTCAGGAAAATCTAGCACATTTGTTAGCATGTAGGAAATCCTTTGAATTATTATGTCCAACGTTCCTTTCACCACCCTTTGGCAAATCATGATGCTGTAGTTTCTGTATGATACGGAATTTTGAATGTTTGCATTTATGGTTCGAATATCATGGGTGTGCTTGGCCATCGTCTTTTTTCATTCTTTAATGATTTCCTGGACGTGGTATCCATTTATGTTTTTCAGTTTTCCAGTTGTTCATTGACCACTCTCTCTTTTGACAGTTGGGTGGATGTATTTGAACTTCTGATGGAGCCTGCCTTGCAAGATACCAAAAACTTTGATCAAATTATTGCCATCCTATATACCATTTGAAATGTGGAGAAATTGATTGATTACTTTTATCTTGTAACAGAAAGATCATACCTTATCTAACTTTATGAGATCAGTTGCTGTCTTTGTTTGCTGGACGTTACATTGGAGATTCTCTATGACAATCTTTGCAGGAGGAATTTGATTTTACTAATTTGAACACTCAATTTCTGTGCATTATAGTCAGAATTTGAAATGAAATCTGAGACATTGTATTTACAAAGCCATATTTATTCTCTCCACAAATCTCAGACACAGAATATTGCCGCAAGGATGCAAGCAAGCTTAGGAAAGAATCTAGGCAAGGCTGAACGCAGCTTGTTTTTCACCACCTGTGTATGTGTGCGAGTATGCGGATATCTATTTCGTTGATTTTTTGTGGGTTCTTTATTTTGAAATATAGATATGCCAAACAGGATGACAAAAGGTTGGATTTCCCTATTAGTTTTAGGAGTTCTGCTACAATGACAAAAGAGTGACAAAATTGGATAACAAAGTTGGATTTACACCAATCATTTTAAAAATAAATTTTTAAATCATTTGAAATCAGTGGTCTGGATTTCACCAACACACTTTGTAAAGCCATTTTTGTAACCGAACTTTGTTAAAGTAGAATTATTGTAGTTTTAGTGACAGTTTGGATATTAAAGTGGTTTCTCTCTGCTATGCATGTATCTTGTTTTATAAGATGGAGGTTTATACGACAGAGAGAAAATCAAGGTTAAAATCTGGTGAGGATCCCAACTGTTTTCCTTTTCAGAATTTGAAAAATACTGGTGTTAAAATATAATTGAAGAATAATTTAATTTCATTATTATCGCTATCGTAGATTACTATTTAAAGTTGACAATATGACTAAATTGTGGACATTTATTATACCATAGTGAATTACATAATAAAGGAGGAAATATTCAAAAATCATTCATAGCCCAATTATTGATTCATATTCTAACCTATGTGATATTCTCGAGTGTATACGACTTGTATGCAAGTCTCTGCCACACTTTAATCTTAATCAATATTACTTTTTTTTACCTTAGAACAATGAAATGTTTTTACCTAACCAATCAATCTTTAGATGCTGACCATCACTCCGTCCTTGAGTGGACGCTTCGCTTTTATGTTTTTGAAATTGAAATAAGATTTCCTCCGCTTAATAAATAACCCTTTGCTACAAAAGGAGAATTGCTTCTCATCTTAAATTCAAGTGATTGAATTTGCACCAACGAAAATCATAAACTTCACACACTATGGAGGGATCAATTTGCTTATTTATAGATAGTAAATGTGGTTCTTTATTCTATTCTATCTTATTTACTCATAGTCTGGCACTAATCATTGATACTAGAAAGCGATTTTCTTGCTTTTTTCGTGCTAGCCTAAAATCTAAACGAGTCGCACACTCTAGTACATGTTACTCGAAGCTAAGGACATCTTTCATGACATTTCAAATTGATTGTCTTGTATTTGTAGCTCCTGTTTGCCCCTTCTCTCTCAAATTTTCTCTTATTTTCAACTACAGAATTTCCCATAAAATAATATTACACGTAAATCAAATTTTTTTTAACCACATTCTCAAAAAAAAAAAAAAGAAAAAAAGAAAAAGGAAGCCAAACGAGGGCATAATAAGTTGTTTAATAGTTGGCATGTTGAATAAAATACTTAATGGACTAGTTTAGATTGATCATAACTGGATGGTCATTAATTATTTCTATTTAATAGAATATTAAACTCGTAAATAAAATTTCAAATCATGAATTTGTATAAAATCCATTGTATTTTTATTTAACTACTACAAGATCAACAATTCCCTAAGCTTGAATTTCTGTCGCCGACATAAAAACTTCAATGTTATATAAACCCTTGTGAGTGTTTTCTTTGTGACCAACAGGAGTATTTATTAAACGAACTTAATTCCTTGTAAGCAAATTTTATAAGCTAACACAGGCATGCATCATGCCTATTGCATAATTAGATCTAATAATCTTTTGCAAGAATGCCATACTGATTATATGGGCCAGATTGAAATCTGAACAGGATAAAATAGGTCCAAATTCTTATGTCCCAGAAAGGAAAAGATTTTAATTTCGTTTTCTTCTTTACTTTGTTGAGTCCTATTATTCAAATCTACAGCCAAATATGACTAAAATGTGTAGACAAAAGGTCGTTTAGGTTGCAACATTGTAGGTTACTTCTTAAATGTAGCAGACCATAAAGCTAATGAATTACGGTCATTTAACTGCTTCCCCGTACTCCCGGAGCAAGGAACCCGACCATGTTTCCCACCTAATTAGACGAATAACTTTCGAAAAATAAAAATTAAATATTAACTGGTTATGGAGAGCAAGCAAAGATATGTAAGATAAGAAAATATGAGCTTCATTTCAAAAGCTCAGAAAAATAAATTGTCTCAATGTGTACTTTCAGGAGAATGATGTATCCGACTCAAATTTACTGGCGCAGACTCAATTAACCCTGGCATCATTGCCGTGGAAGACACATCAGAATTGCGCGCAGGACCACATTTAGTATCAAATACATTCAGCTCCCCACTGTTACTTGAAAATTCCATATGCACTTCTCCGACCCCAGCAGATAAATTGGCAGAAGATTTTTCTATGCATTCAATAGATGAAGGGTTCTCAAGAATATGCTCCTGTGGCACCTCGTTCAAGATCAAATCCACGTCCATGTTAACACGTTTGGAGGAAGAAACTGGTTCTGATTTTTCCACCACGCTCACATCTGGTAGATTGGGCTTCAGATGGGAGTTTTTGGGGTACTCTTCCACTTGAAGACTATTTGCCTTCCCGTTGGAGTTAGAAAGAGCATTCCCTACATCTTGCATGCCACCAGCTGGAGACCTCTCCGTATTGTTATCTTCAGCATTCAGTTCCTCATTACATTTTGGAATTGACTCGATCTTTGCACTCAACTCTTCATTTATATCTCCAAAGTCTTCTTTCTGCCTCTTATATAATGATATTGCTTTCTGCATCACAGAGGATGGAGCGCAAGCAAAATGGTAAGGAATACTTCTACCATTTATGATATTATATATGCACCACTCCTCACAGATATCAGATAAAAAGAAGTAAATCTCAAAAAATATTTCATTTTTCTCCAGGCTTCCTATTGATCTTAGTCTTAAACTATGAGCAAGATGTTGCCCAAGATGGTCAAAATCCTAATTTGCCTCAATAACAGAAGTTTACTCTTAGATGAATACAATTTAGAGCATATTTGGCAAAGCTTAAATTATAATTAAGCTCGTAAAGCATATTTATTATCCACACATTTCGAAGGACCCACAAATCGTGCAATAAACAGTTAAGGACATTCAAAAATCCACTGGCCAGCATACCCAGGTGGCACCAGAATTATAATTTTGTACTGGCTAATTGACACAAGGGCTGTTTTGCAGCTTTTCAAATACACAAATGACCTTACTACCTCAGCAATGAAACTGAGAATTACTGATAATTTGGTTATATGCCAATATGAGTATGCTGCACTACATTAGAAATTATTCTTTAAACAAGAAAGGGATACACACTATTCACAACAAAACTTTACCTGGAAAACAGAATCACTGGTGGCAGAAAACAGTGGAACATTGCTAATTATATTAGGAGATACTGCTGTAGCTTCTACAGCTTCCTGTCAAGGAAAACAAAAATTGGAATTAAAAATAAACTTTTTACCTAGGCAAATCTATAAGACAGTGCAATGAAATACATAACTGGCTTGTCATTTTACCTCCATATAAAAAAGTTTAGATTCTTTTACGTCAGAAATAATATTCTGATCTATATCAAGGAAGCCTGTGCACTTAGTAAACAACTCGGATTCAGTAAGATCGGCAGATATGTCAAGCTTGGAAAAGTAAAATCGGCAGAGACACTCATCATCCTTTCTTGACATTTTAGCAATGTCGTTAGTTTCCTCTGGATTATTACAAGCAGCTTCAGAATCATTATTTTCCAAACTATCTCTTGATTGATTAATGTCAGTGCTCTCAGCATGCTTATCATGTGGAGTTAGCTCGCTCTGAGCTTGTTGAATCGACCGACCAACCAAAGCTTCATCTGCAATTTGAGAGAAGTCATTCTCTTTATCAGAAAATGGCACATCCATTCTTGCAGTTTTATACGGTCCCTTCCACAAATCTCCTCTTGCCTCCCAGCCTTGACTACTGGGCAGGCTCCGAGAATGGTCCCAATCTGGTCTTCCATAAATTTGAGATTCCTCACCATAGACAGCACTGCTTGAATCCCAACCAAACAACAGTGGAGGGCAAGAATCATCCACCGGATTGCGCCATCCCATAGGACGCCCAGGGCCAGAAAACCTTTCAGCACCAGGCATATTGTAAGGAGAGGGATGGTTTAACTCCATTGATGATCTAACACCAAAGATTGGTGGACCAGGAAACTGCTGCATCGCTGAATGAAAAGGTGGACCGTGGGGAAAAGGAATGAAACCATTTACCAAGGGGGAAGGCCAATTTGGTACACCTCTCAAAGCATTTCCTTGAACTCTTCCCAAGTTGGGATTGCTAATCCTCCTATTATGGCTATTTGACTTACTTCTGCCGTCATCTTCAGCAGATCCTAATATTGAAGGGCTATCCAACCCAGTCCTGAAAAGAGGAAAAGGTGGTGTTGACTTGAAACTGTTTGATAAATGGCTATTTCTCGTAAAAGGTGAAGAAACCGATAAATTATCTCCCCCAGCCTGTGAAAGCTCATCTCCAGGAAACATGTCCATGACCAACTCACGACTTCCCCTGCCTTCCTTACAAGAGTACCCCTTTGCATCTGGCAAACTTTGCTGTGCTGATTCTTCCAAATCAAAACTCTGCCTTATATCAGATCTATTGAAGTGTCTCCAATCGGTGCTCGATGATGGGGATTTATCCGCTAGCTGCAAGGGCGATGAGCGAATGTCAGATTTCAGAGGTCTTTCAGCTGACAATTCCCCCAACTGGCCATCTTCTTTTAGACCAGGTTTCTCCATCGATCTAGATGGAGTTGCACTCAAAGCTCCTCCCGCAGCACCAAAATAATCTCTGCTAGAAGTTCCACTGTACCGAACTCTCTCTTCGTAAGCATAATTTGGGAGCCTGAAAAACAGCATATGGGCATAGATTCATGTTTGGTCAGTCCTGTAGTTGAGGAAATGAAGTGCATAAATTTGTTGAGCATGCTATGTATTCTAGAAAAAGGCTGCAAATACCTCTACTGGACAGATCAAACATTAACAAGTTTCTAAAATATGGCAAGAACATACCAGGACAATTTCAAGTTCAATGTGACATTGGCAGAACTAGAATGGGCAGAGTAGCATTAATGTAAATGAATCACATAACAAGAACACACCTTGTATATTGTTTTAAATTCTTAAATTCTTTACCAACAAAACTCTGCTAATAAGTCAATCCATTCCACCAAAATCAACAGAAACCACTGCCAAGCCCAGAAGAAATGAAGGAAAGAGAATAAAGAAAAAGAGAAATAATCCAACATGAAAACTTCATCCACTTAATAAGTTCAAATTTGGTAGATATATTCCACCAAAAAGAGAAAAAAGGCAGCATATATAGAATTCAGAAGAGGATCATCCATAGAGGAATAGGGAAGATTATCAAGGGAAAAGCTAACTTGTTTTTTACAGTGTCTAATTTTCCATTCCATAGAAAACAACGCAAAATTCCCAGGGAGAACTTTATTGTTTACCAGCAATTTATCCGAGCCATTCAAACAGATAGAACTTTCAGATTAACGATCTTCATAATACAACAACAATGAGAAAGTAAAAAGTTTTAAGTGCCAATATATGATCAAAGGTTTTTGCACCATTCAGGATACCAACCATTCCCTATATGTCTCTATTGTGTTAAATGAACTTGAACTTATAGTCAATAAATAATTGCACATAATCAAGTACCTGTAGGGATCCCTTGTAACGTGAGAACTTGAGCTGGGAGATCTGTACCGTCTGCTATGATTAGAAGGAAGTCCCACATCAGCATTCCTAGAGATGGACCTTCCTTTGTCAGTAACTAAGTCCATTCTCGCACTGCTGGCAGATTTCTTATCCGATTCGAGCCCCTGATCTTTGGCACTTCGGGACCTAATATCATCGTAATCCTTTCCGTCCTTAGTTTTTCTCCTACCCTGACCATCTTTATACCTGGCAGTTTGATCACCTAGTTTTGGACTATCATCATATGCGATTAATTTCCTGGAGCGACGATCTTCAGCATAACCATCATCCCTAGAGTGCTTAGGGTCTGACTTGTCACCAGATAAGTCTCTTGAGGCACGTTCATCCCTATACTTAGCCTCTCTCAGTCTCTCCTCTCTACCAATATCATCTCCTCGCTTGCTATCCTTATGCCGACTGTCTCTTTCAATATCTCCTCGATGCTTATCTTCCTTGTATCTAACATCTCTTCCACCATCTCCTCTATAATCTTCCCACTGTCTGTCATCTTTGTCACCATCTTCATGATGCCTACGGTACCCATCATCTCTACGTCTATTACCCCTCTCGCCATCTTCGGCGTACTTATCATCCTTGTTTTGAATATCTCTTGCAGTGCCTTCCCAATACTTGTCATCCTTCTGCCTTTTATCATACTCGCCATCGTCCCGAAAATTTTCATCCTCACGTTTGCTGTCTCTATTGCCATCCTCTCGACGTCTATCATCTCTATTGGCATCTTTATCACCATCTTCCCAATACCTACGATCCCGAGATTTATTATACTTGTCAGCATCTTCCCGGTACTTGTCATCCCTGTTCCTACCATCTTTTTGGCCATCTTTCTGATACTTGTCCTCATTACCTCCGTCCTTGTGCCTATCTTCTCTGTATTTCACATCCTTGGCAAGATCAGCTCTTGATGACAATCGCCTCTCGTCAACTTCTTTGATAACATCAGAACCTTCTTTTCTCCTTCGTATCCTTTTATCGAGTTCCTTCTCCAACTCAGGATTCCTCAACTCATCTTGTAAAGGCCACTCTACCAAAAGGATTACGAATAGACATCAAATAAAAATCAACAACTTACAAAATAGTGACAAATTGCACAAGTTGAATCCAGCAAACGATCTAAGACAGCACCAGAGAGGTTTCCATATGCATGAATCAAACTTTAAAAAAAAAAAAAAAAGAAAAAAAAAGAGAAAAAAAAAGCAAAAAAAAAAAAAACCGTTTGTTCAATTTACGAATTTTTGCTATTGTTTGATAAAAGTATATATGGGGAATTGGATTTAGTATCACCGCAAGGACATCGTAAAAGATGACCTTTAGAGATATTTGATTGCTTCTCTAGGCAGAAAAAATGATACGACAAGCAATAGAGATCATTTCAAAGACGTGTGAATCAACTTTTCATGCATAGTCAAATATATATGAGTTCTCATGCTTCCACTTAATACACCTAGTATGAAATGGATAAATGATACTACTATAGCACTAGCTCATATTACCTAGGAGAAATATATGAGTGGGTAGGAATTAGGGAGGCTACAGATCAAACACGGTTTATTATCCTCATACTTCAAATTGTAGTATTAATGAATCTAAGATACACTTAATATGCATCGTAAAAAATCAACCAGCCAAAAGAAGTTCAACCATGGAACTTCCAACCAAACTGCTAGATGCCCAAACACAAATTCTACAAGTTCTGGACAGAAAATTTGATCAATAGTGGGGTCAAAAACTATGTCTGCAGACGAACTTCTTTCACTTCATATACCAACCCCCCTAAAATTTTCCTATTATTTCATTAGAGCAATATAATGTTCATAAACTTAATCGAAGTTACAGGTCTTTTGGATAGTGCACCCTCCAGTGCAAATCAAATGCACCAGCACCAATGACATCACTCACTAAACAAGAATACCATCAATAGTTACTCCACCTTCTACAGGGGGAGGGTGCACTACAGTCTTTGAAACCAAGGCACTCAAAACATACAACCCTAGCATACCCACTAAGAACCTGCACTAAAATAAATTAAAGCATTTGTAAATCAAACAGAAAATCCTATTACTACAAAACATATTCCAATTTCTCATGCATGTCACAACAATAAGTTACCTTACCAGTATTTTCTCGACCATGTTTAGCCTTTGTCTCTTCGCTAAAATATCCTAACAGTGACCGTTCCTTCTGTCCAAAATGCACATCCACGGATTTCACCTCAGCATCCCCACGCTTACTCTCCTCCCCAATACTCTTCTCCTTTTCCTTCTCCTTCTCCGATCCACGACCCTTATCCTTAGATTCCTTTGCTTCCTTCCACCCAGAAGAATCCCTCTCAGACTTCCTCTTTGACCCTCCTTTACGTTCACTCTCCTCTTTCTCCACCGCCAGGGATGCTATATTATCCTCCTTAATCTCACTCCCACTCCCACTCCCACTCCCACTCCCATTCTCATACCTTTTATTTTTAATCTTCGACTCAATTCTCAAACTTTCCTTCAGTTTCGAGTCAATTTTCGAACTTTCCCCTTTAGTTATTTCCTTTTTATCATT
Organism: Olea europaea var. sylvestris; assembly: GCF_002742605.1. Classification (NCBI taxonomy): domain Eukaryota; kingdom Viridiplantae; phylum Streptophyta; class Magnoliopsida; order Lamiales; family Oleaceae; genus Olea; species Olea europaea. The sequence goes on along the minus strand of NC_036240.1, from coordinate 20,679,508 downwards.
CCTATCAGTATCACCTTTCTCCTCTCCATAACCCCTCCACCTATCATCACCAACGCCCACACTCACACCAGCCCTCTCTTTGCCAACGTTGGCCTTCTCTTTCCTACGTTTTGACAAAACATACTCTTCTGATACCTCACCATTTCTCATATCTTTACCATCCTTTCCTTCTCTCGCCTGAGACGAAATTTTCCGTTTCTCACCCAAGGTTGGACCGCGATCATCCCTGGCTGGATTGTCATCTTTACTACTTTTCTCCTTCAACTTTACATCCTCTTCAGAATCCGAATAGTCCTTGGAACTGTGTTTGCTTTGTTTATGGGATTTGTGCCTCGAACTCCGAGTCATAACTAATTTCGTTCCACAATCCCAAAGACCCTAACCTTCATAAAACTCCAATACTAGTTTCGATAACTCGACCACTTACAAACTAAAACGAACCAACGTTTTAGTTCAAAATAAACCCGCCAACAAAAATTTCAAATGGATTCAAAATACTCGATAACTTTTAATCACAAAGACGCCGCAAAAAAGGCCCTATTATTTCAGAAATTCAAAACCCTAATTTTAACGTTTTCTTAACAAAACATCCAAATCCACATCGATCCAAAATACCATGCCGCCTATGAAAATCTAATAAGATTCTAAAAACTAAGGTGCCGGAAAAATAAGAGCCGACATACGAAGAGTTTGACCTCTCAGATTGTCGGTTGCGGTGGAACGAAAAGGGTATCTATTTACATGTGCAATCGTCTGTTTACATAAAACTGCATTTACATATCTAGAAAGATGTGCAAAAATATTTGTCTATAGATTGAATCGATATATATAGAGCGAAAAAAATGTGAACAAGAACCGGAAAATTTTGAGAGATCAAAAGCAAAGGGGAGATGTTTTGCTGCGAAATAAAAATGTTATTCGCAATGGGGTATCGGCGAATCGCGGATGATTGGAAGGTGAAATGACGCTATTGTCCTTGAATTGGGCCGATATCTTGAACAGGTTATGTCGTGGGTCGGCTGGTGTAATCCTTGCGCCAACATTTGGGTTGGCTGATCTGCCTGGTGGAACCCAATCAACTACGCGCAACCTCGCGTAGATAGAAGTACTGGAGAGATATAGAGTTCCTGTTTGAGGCTATTATTGTTGATAAAGATACTTTTAATAGTGATTTTTAAGGAGAATGTATGATTAAAAAGTAATAAAAAAATATTAAGAATGTTTTATGGCTACCAAACAGGGACATAGTGGCTTAAATATGTATTTATATTTTTCTTAATTTATAAGATTTTTTTTTTTTTTTGGGTCAAGTGTTAAATATTGTATATCACAAAATATCACTCATCTTAAATGCCAAGACACATAAATAAGAAAAGGGAAAAATAATATACCCTAAAAATTAAATGAAACAGTGACATTTTTTTAGGTTCCACTCAAAGTGTCATGGTCAGCCATGTACACGATAACTAGTATAAAGTACAATTTTATAAAATATATATGTATATATAGTTTTTTGCCCGTGCAACGCACGGATTGTACCATTTTGGAAGTATTGTTAATGTCTTTGGTGTTATATGAATTTAGCAATGAAACAAGAAAGTAACAAGTTACGAAGAGAATAAAGTTAGGTGATGTCGATAATCCTTTTGTAGTCAGTAGTTGTGATGATGTAGTGGCGAGTTTATTATAATCAATTAGTGGGTTGAGTATTAAGGATTGATGCGATATATGGGTTAAATGAGTTTATGGGAAGCAAAGGAAGTATTTTATTTAGAGTAGCTTGAGTGAAAGAAAAATAGACTAACTACAAAGCCTATCTTAAGCCAGATGAATATCTTTATTTTAAGTTCATGACAATGACTATTAAAGGATGTATCGATCTTAAGAGGATTTCCTTCCATAAGGTGTGAATCAACTCAAATAATATCTCCAAGTTTGATACTGATTGTATTCCCATTTCCCAAGAACCAACATTGAGGCTTCATCTTCATTCCATTTCCCAACTCCCATAAGCTGGAGTTAGAAACAGATTAAATCATTTTCATTTAAGGTTAAAGATTGATAAGAGAATATGATACTAAGGTGAACAAATGGTGCCAATTTGTAGTTGGAAGCTATTTCAGAATAGCAAACCTTGGTTTTTGGAGCCATGAGGGCAGCTGCTGCATTTCCAGCATTATTTTCTCCAATAAACTAATTTTGGAGCTGAAAAGGAGTGAGACAATGATGCCAACAAAGTCAAGAAAGTCTGTCGACTTTTGCTGTAGAAAATAGATTTTATGATGATGGTTATGTAGAAGGTGAGATAAAAGTTAAAATGATCCTTGCTCCTCCGTTTACAAGAACAATGGCTATTAAAGCGGCTGCTCCATCGCCTACGATAGAGGATTTCAGTATAAAGTTCAAAAATTTCAAAACTTGCTTTCCGCATCATAGCATAGATAGGAAAGATCTAAGGTATGAAGAACGAAATAAAAATGATGACAAGAACGCAGGCAAGTGGGGGTCGGGAGAGAGTTGCAACTCTTATGTTTTTCTCTTCGAGTTTATTGTAAGTAAATAATTCCAATCCTTTTTCAACTGTACTGAAGCCATCTCGTGTGCATTGAAGACATTGAAAAATTTCTAGGGTATGTTCTCCTGCAAAGAAATCGCACTCTTGAATGAAATGATAAATGGCATAGAAATGAAAAGGCAGATAAACAAACACTATATTTCCAAGATATTGATTCCCTTTTCAATCTTTGTATGCTGATTTAGAGGTATAATTCAAGACCATGCAAAGAAATACTTCAAAATTATAATCGCCTCAGAGTATAGTTGTAAAAGTCATTATAATCAGTTCAAAGCATGATCAGTCACTAACAAGTCCACTGTTTGAAAGGATGAATGCGTGTAAAAAGTTTCTATTAAGCAATTGAATCAACAATTTGACCATACAACTAATCTATAATGGAACGATTAGTCAGGTGAAGCTCGTTGCTCACCAAATACAGTATGCACCCAATCTCAAATTCATGTGCTTGCCATAAAAGCAATAAAGGCCTCGATTGAGAAAATAGCACCATAGATGGAAACAACGGTAGCCCCTTTAACAAACCCACTTTTGTTCTCTTGCTCAATTAGAGTTGTGGTCGTTGCTCCTAATAAAGTACCTTGAAAAGAACAAACCAAAATTCCTTCTTTGGCTTCAATAACAAATACCATAGAAGTTGATAAAATACCTCCACTAAAAATGAGCTTCTCTTCACATAAGTTATTTAAACAGAATCACACTTATTCTTGGTTCAGTGATCCGAAATAGAACAGCTAAACATTCAAAATCTCACAATCCATAATTTACTAAATGAAAAACTATTCATTTTTAATTTTATTACTACTTTCTGGACTTGGGTTTGTTAGCACAAGAAAGCAGCAAAACAATTGCAATCCAAACAATTAACACCTAGAAAAATATAAAGCGGTACTTAATCAATATTGATCTTTAAAAAAAGACATGCTACTAGGATTGTTATTTTCCCTGAACAAGTGACATCAGTTGATAAATATAGAAAGCAACTTGCAGTAACAAATATTCAAGTAATGCCGAGAAGATATCAATGAAGAGATCTTATCATATAACGAAGTCAATATGTGCTGAAGATATCAATGACATATGGACAACAATCAACCAACCAATAGGCAATTGGGCACGGTGTTTCAATAAGTAGATGCAAAAATCTAGAAGTTAAAACAAAGCACTAATTATTTAGATGCAACCATACAAAAAGTCTACCTATTTGTTAGAACATCAGGATACCATCTTCCTTGTAAATAGTTGTAACATAATTTCCTTTTAGAAAATTTAAAAATAAAAACATGCGAATCATACAGTGATTACAATGTAGCAGTTTTGTAGGAAATATTAAAAAAAAAAAAAAAGAACGCTACTTGTATGGTGATTACAATGGCAACAATTTTATCTACAAAACTAATTATTTGCCAGTGTTTGAAAAAATGCACGACATAAATCACAAACAAAAGAATCTACAATCAATGTGAATTCATTTAGAATAATTGAAGCCCACAAGAACCAGCTAACTCTAGGAGCGTCTTTTGGATCAATAAAAGAAATCAGGAAATCGTTTCAACTAAAAAGAAAATACAACTTTACTCGCTTTCACATTGTACCATTTCAGAAATGAATTATTGGATCGTCCTATGAATACACATAAGTCAAAATTATTACCTTACAAGCTTGTTCTAACTCCTTCCTCTTCAATCGCATTTTTGAACTGGGAAGACTTTCAATATGTTTTGCAAGAATTCGAGGAACTCTTGATATTCAGGATCTATATGTATATGTATGAACAGAAGAGTTATGATTCCGAATAAACGAATAATAAATATGTGATCGATGACTATATTCAAAGGGTAGTATAAAATTTTTGTATATTATTTATAGTAACTAAACATAAAAGAAAATAAACTTTTTAAGTCATTGCAAGAAATCAAAAACTAAAGCTTCAAAATAATTTATTATAACATTATACATATATAGTGATAGATACAAACAAATTGATAGAAACAACAAAAAGTTTTACTTTTCAACAGAAGAAGCGCGATTGAGGTTCAGAAAATCATTCGAAGCACTTGCATGTCTACGTTTACATCAAAAACTCCTAGAAAATACAGAAATCCAAACTCCAATAAATGACAAAGATAATAATAACGAATGGCTTAGGAAGATTTTTCCTACAATTCAGAAACAGTATGAAATGAATTTAGATATACATTAATCCACAAGAATATGAAAATTAATGCAGAGCTAATGAAGACATTCAATTATATTAATTTAAACAGAAACCAAATCACCTATCTATGGTTTCAACGTACTTTTTCTTTTGGACCTTGAAGAAAATTTTCATTGAGTATCTGTTATCATCAACCACAGTAAACCGAAATAAGTAACTTTTCATTGCTTTCCATTCTCCCTTTTTGACCATTTCCTCGATATATTTCATGTTAAAGAAGAAACTTACTTCTTGTTACAACCTGTAATCACCATACATAAATAAACCATTAAAATTAACTACAATAAATAAAGCCTAGAAAATAGATTTCAACGCATAAATCCCCCTAGGATTTTTTGAAAAAAAAAAAAGAAAAAAAGAAACATAATTAAAAAAATTGAAATTTCAATCTAGCGAAAGCGAATTTCAATTAATTAGATAATTAGTCGGGTAAGGATCACTCAAGGTATAATTGAATAATCAATAAACTTAGATCCAAAAGTCACACAACCTTTTTTTATAATCTTTTTCCTTAATTTGTCAACCACCAAAAAATTGAATTAAACCTAAAAGAAAATTGGAAATTGGAAATTGAAAACTTACCTATTAATTGTCTCTTTGAATTTCTTTTCATCTGTAACCTAAGATAAAAGCAGCTAGCCAAACATCAGAGTAAGAAAAAAAGACCACCATCAACTAAAAAAATGTTAACAATTTTCACAAAACTTCTCTTCTTCTTATTCTTCTGAGTTTTCTTGGCCATTTTATGCCTATTCTTAATAAAATCATTCAGTTTTCAGAGAGCAAGTGATAATTGTAATGACTAACACAACAGTAGAAAAATGAAGGAATAAATCAAAAGTAATATCAATCGTATTATTTGACGTCAGGGATAATCAATTGATGAATGAATAACAAACCATCTTCCAAATGCAAATCATGTGGTTTGTTAAGGTATTGTGAGAAGATTTTTCCAACAAGAAGTTCTACAATGTTTATACATATAATTGAACGTTGATCCAGGATTTAGTAGTACATCGAAGAAGCTCTTAAAACTGAATACCTGTTTCATGATTGCCATCTAGAATAGAAATATACACGTATAATATATTTCATTTCAATAAATTCGACTGGGAACGAACAAATTAATATACTTTGAACATAAAAGTCACAAACATAAGATAAGGAAGAAACTCAAAGTGTGATGAAGTCTTACTTGAGGTTCAACGATCATGGACAAAGTCTTAGTTCCTTACAATATCTGAAATGAACTACGTTTCTTTTTCACGTCATCACATAAATTGGATATTTTGCTTGCAATAGAGTAAAGTTTTATTTGCACATAAATGAACGAACGTGATTGATAGTTCAATATTAGACTGTTAAAAGGAGAAAGTCCTTTATCTACGGACAAAGTTGTACACATAATTCTACCACCTATTCTTGATGTAACTCCATAACCACAAGTAGATGATATAGAACTCCATTATGTGAAAGTGGCCTAAGCATTTGATTTTACAATAAATTCTAGTTCTAATAGTTTTATTGTTACCATTACAATGTTGCCTAGAATATGAAGAACATGGGTAACTTTTCCTCTGTAATGACCCGTTATTTCTATGGTTGCTTTATCACTTTGAACTTCAAATAGAAGTCGAAATTCTTCGACTTGGTGCCACTGCCAAGTGATTTCATCAATATTGAATTGATCCTAAACAATACAGTTGTTCCAACTTGATTAGAATATAACATTTAAATATAATGATAATCACAGGAAGGAAAACCTCTACTTCAAATAGCATCACCATTCGCAATAACCTTAAAAAATGAAAGAGAGAAATATAAAAACAATACAATCAAACTAGCAACATATGGAATCTTCAATTTCAGTGAAAGTGAAACAATTTGAATAAACAAGAACTGCATTGGGTAAAAAATCATTACAGAACCAACAACGGTGTTGATTAATCATGGTACAATATAAAAGGTTGTTACTCACCTTTTGTACAAACCATTGAAGAAATTCACATTCAGCTATATCATTACCAGTTTGCACCAAAGGCAAATCAACCATTCTATTAACCAGAAGTTCAACCACAGCTTGAGCAGTAAAGCAATGCCCTTTAATCCCAAATCATTCTACCATAAACAATAAAGAAGAAAACAATTAAAGCAACAAAAATTGACATGACAAACACCTATGTTAATTCCATGTGCAGTGTTAAAAGCCTCAATTTTCTAATCTTTTACTTGCACAAAAACAAGATACATACAAAGAAATCATGCGAAAATTTAGACAAAATAAACTTACATAATCGAATTTATTATCACTGTTCAATTGAAACAATGTTGTTAAGAGAGTAAAAAAATAAACATAATCTGAATTCTCAATTTAGAGGTTTAGTCAAAGGATCCACCAAATTCTCAATTGACCTTACATAATTTAGGGAAATTATTCCATTCTTGATTAACTTCTTTATATATTCATGTCTAAGACTCATACGTCTAGAGTTTTCATTGTATACCTCATTGTATGATTTTGCTAATGTTGCTTGACTATCACACATGATAAGTATCGAAGAAATATTCTTCGATCCCAAGGGTATCTCATAAAAGAGATCATTAAAACACTCAGCTTCTTTCCCGATATTCGATAGTGCTACAAATTCTGATTCCATATTCGAGTGTGTTATGCATGTTTGTTTCTTTGATTTTTAAGAAACAGCACCTCCTCCTAGAGTGAACACCCAACATGAGGTGGATTTACTTTCACCCATTCTAGATATCCAACTAACATCGATAAATCCTTCCAATATTCTCAAGAATTTAGTATATTGCAGGCCTAAGTTCTTGGTTTTCTTTAATTATCCAAGAATTCTTCCAACGGCTTTCCAATTATTATTACTCGGATTATTAGTAAACCTGCTAAGTTTACTTATCCGGTCTTGTGTACTGAACTGCATACATAAGACTTCCTAGAGCACAACATATTCCAATTGAGCAATCGTCCTTCCATCATTCTTTACAAGTTTTGAACTTGGATCAATCGGGGTACTATATTCTTTTATGTTCAAGTGTTTAAATTTGTTTATCACATTCTCAATATAATGTGATTGACTTAGGTGATAACCCCCACTAATCTTAGTGACTTTGATACCTAAAATGATATCCACTTGACCAAGAACCTCTTTGTTTCTTCTATATCGTCCATGTGATTACTCATAATCAACATGTTGTTAACATATAAACATATAAATGTCACATAATCATGATACACTTTAGAAAATAAATATCTATCTACACTATTATATTTAAATCCGAATGATATTATAGTTAAGTCAAACTTCTCATGCCATTTTTTAGGTGCATGTTTCAAACCATATAAAGATTTTACTAACTTGCATACATTATGTTCATTTTCAGGTGGAACGAACCCTTCGGGTTGCTCTATATAGACCTCCTCATCGAGATCCCCATTTAAGAATGCCGTTTTAACATCCATTTGATGAACATGCAATTCATATATCGAAGCTAATGAAAATAATATCCTAATCGATGTTATTCTAGCTACCGATGCATAAGTGTTAAAATAGTCGATTCCTTACTTTTGTCAATATCATTTTGCTACTAATCTAGCTTTGAAAGTATTAGAGAGCCATCAATATTATATTTCCTCCTAAATACTCATTTACATCTAATAGATTTGAATCTCGGTGGTAGATCGATAAGTTCCCAAGTTTTATTAGATATTATCGAATCCATTTCATCTTTAATTGCATCTTTCCAAAAAATGCTATCATGAGAAGTCATAGCTTCTTTATAGGTTTTAGGGTCGGTTTCCACTTGTAGAACAAAAGAAATTGTTCTTACAACATTCAACTCATTTCTTTCTACTAAGTAAAATGAGATAAGTTGAGAATCAATTTCATCCGATCCCAAAAACTTCTCAACTTCAGTTCTCTTGCTTCTTCGTGGTTCACTAGACTCACCAATATCTTTAGAAGACATTTCATCACGTGTTCCACTTGAGCTAGGGATGTTTCCAATATTTTTCTTTAATTCATTATCCGATGGTAACAAATTTTCAAAGAACTCTACATCACTTGAATCAATAATCACATTGGTATCCAAGTTTAGCAATCTATAAGATTTACTATTATTAGCATATGCACATTCAATGCCTCTTGCACCTAATTTGGTCCTATTAGGATTTGTATTCTTGCAATAAGCAAGACACCCCCACCTTTGAAGTATCCAATATTCAGTTTTTTTCATTTTCACAATTCATAGGGAGAAACCTTTGTGTATTTAGAATGAATTCTATTAAGTATTCTACATGTATTTAATAAAGTTTCACTCCATAAATTGAATAGCAACTTAGCATATATAAGCATGACATTAATCATTTCTATTAAAGTTCTATTCTTCCTTTCAGCCAAATCGTTTTCTTCGGGTGTTCTAGGTACGGAACATTGGTGAATTATGCCATGTTGCTCACAATATAAATTAAATTTACTAGAGAAGTATTCACCACCTCTATCACTTCTTAAGGTCTTTATTTTCTTATTTAAGTGATTCTCAACTTTATTTTTATAAGTCTTAAATAAATCAAGTGCCTCGTATTTATGTTTCATCAAATAAATATATATCTTGAGCAATCATCAATAAATGTTATGAAATATCTCTTTCCACCTTTTTTTAGCATGCCATTCAATTTACTTTTATTGAAATGAATTAATTCTAATATGCTAGAAGTCCTCGTAACGCTTTGATAAGGTTTTTTTTAACCATTTTTGCTTCTACACATGTTTCGTATTTAATGACATCATTTTCATCATATAAAATTAAGTCACAATTTCTCATGCGTTTCATGGTACTTTTACCTATGTGACCTAATCTAGCATGCCATAAAGTAAATAAATCAATCATGTAAGCAAAATCAACTTTATTTATTTCATTGTCAAATGTACAAAGTTTGACAATTCCTTCACATGAATAGCCCTTTTCAACAAATTTCCCGTTAAGTGACAATACAAGTTTACTGGACTTAAATACACTTTTAATGCCCCGATTTTTCCAAAAGATTTTCACTCACTAAGTTTCTATTCATATTCGGAACATGTAGTACATTTGTGAGAGTAATATTTTTCCCAGAAGTGAAGATAATTTCTCACTTCCTTTTCCAATTACTTTGGATTGCACCTCGTTACCCATTTGGATCTCTTGGTCTCCATCCACTTCATTGTATGTTTTGAACAAAGATTTGTTATATGGTACATGCACCGTGACACAAGTATTATACCACTAGGCGGGAACATTTCCCTTAATTGCATTTATTTCGCTTATAGTAACCACATTCTTGTCTTGTTGGATGGAATTCGCTTTACTCTCGGAGTTGTTGTATTTTTGATATCTACAATCTTTTGCGTAGTGTCTAGATTTTTCACAGACAAAGCATCATCTTTTGGTCTTCTTCTTGAACTTATTAAGGTTCCTTGAAGGCTTTCTTTTGTTGGATTTTGTTGGCGGTTCGAAATTTTCTACAGCATTTACTTTGGAAGTGCCCTCATGAGAATCATTTTTATCACGTATTCTCGACTCTTCCTCAATCTGAAAATGTTATTACAGTTGTTCTAAAGAATAATTTTCGAAACTATGCATTATCTTCCTCCGGTATCCTTTCCAAATTCTGTGAAATTTGGCAATTATAGCCTCTACTTGAAAGATCTCCGGTATTTCAATTTTCATCGTCTTCAACTTGTTGACAATTACTTGCATTTCATGTATTTGGGGAAGAAAGGGAATATTCTCTAAAAATTCAAAATGAAAGTACTTAGAAATTAAAAATTTCTTTGTATATCTTCTTCCGCTTTGTACTTATTTTCAAGCGCATCCCAAATTTCCTTTGCTGAAGTTGTGTTTGTATAAAAGTCATACAAACGATCCGATAATGCATTGAGGATGTGACCGCGACATATTAACTCATCTTTTTGGCGCTTTTGTCTTCATTCCTCACCGCTTCGGTTTCTCCATTTGTTGGTTCCGGTAGTGGCGCCAATTCCAGATCTAGAATGTAGAAGATCTTTCGTGCAGTGAGAAGAAACTTCAATTTGTCTTTCCATCGAGTGTAGTTCGTTCCATCAAACCGATCTAACCGCACCAAGTCTTGATTCATGAGTTTGATTGTCGCCAACGTTGTATCACTTTCCATTACAGAAATATCATTTAAGATTGTTAGAGAAAATTCATCGGATTGAAGTAGAGATAAAAAAAAAATATGAATTGGAAACGCCAATAACAAGATAATCTCGAACTTGTATCAATGAATGGCTTGAACACGATATCATTGTCCTCAAACGATATTTGCCCCCTCTCCTTTGGTTGGAATGCTTCAAGGGATATCCGATAAATAGTTTGTAGGATTTTAACAAGCCTTATGAGAGATTAAACACTAAAGCACGAGTGTAATCTCCAAAACTTGAAGAACACAATGGGTTTATGAATATGAATAAAATCTGGATTTTGTTCTTTTATTTGGAATGATAATAATTCTCATATGTTTTTCGTCATATTTGCCTTTAATATGGATCCACTATTTATAGGCAAAACTCAGATGCACGAAGTGGTGCCAAAGCATGAGCCAAAAGTCACCAAATTTGAATCACAAACGGTCAAAAAGGGCAACAAAACGGCCAAATTACACTACCATGCGACCGCATGGTACAACTCCATGCGATCGCATGGAGTATTTTACTCACGAGACTTTTGTCTCACGTGGCCATTTTTCCTATACGGTCGCATGGCACAAGTCGTTTTTTTTATTATTATTATTATATTGTTGTTATTGGTTTTGAACAACATTATCACATCATTTTCAAACAAAAAAATAAAGAAAATCAAAAGAATCCGGGTCAAAATTCTTTACCTTAAACACCATCAAAAAAATCAAACACACGTGGAAAATTCAATCAAAACAAGAACAGAAAATCGAAAGGTTAACAGTAGAAGTGTAAATCTCTGAACAATAATAAGCAAGAGAAGTTCAGAATTTTTTGCAAGATTAAATTTTGTAGGTCTTTTGGATCGACACCCCGAAAATAGGCACTCGTTTACCCTTTTTTCAAACTCAGATGTTCTGCAGGATTAAAAGCTACCCTTTACATATTTTTTGTGGAAAGGTGTATGAAAATCGGGGAAAGGTCGAAGAGAAGAAGTAGGGTGCAAAATAACTAAAAAGGTAGTACGAAACGTATATATACCGATGATATTTTACTGATGAATAGTAAGTATCTAGTTTATGAACCAATAAGATATTAATGCTTAGGCACATAAATGAACAATGCAATTCCATCCACTCTTTTAAAGGAAGTAGTGTGTATGTGTGTGTGTACCCTTACCACAATTATTCACCTTTGCTTTATTTTTATACTAAGGGTGTGTTTGATTACTAATATTTTTCATGAAAAATGTGTTTTTTCCATCCAAATTCCTACTTTTGTGCTGTTTGATTGCCATTATTTTTCATGAAAAATATATTCTTACTTTTGATCATGTACCCATATTTTTCTTAAAATCAAGGAAAATAATTTTTTTAGAAGGAGTATGATTTTATTTTTCAAAGAATTCACTCTCTCTTTCTCTTTCTCTTTCTCGTCTACCTACTAATAAAAAGGACAAATATAGTATTTTCGAGGTTGAAAATTAAATCAATCAAATACATTTAATTGATAATTTTCATGCACATAAATTATAGGCAATTGAATTAACTAAAATTTATTTTCTTTACATACAAATTTCATGCTTACAATCAAACGCACGCTAAGTTTTTTTATGCGTTTGATACTATGGACAAAACTTTGCACTTTAGGCACGAGTTAGCATGAATGGATTTGGTATGGTTCAATTCCAAATTAATTTCCAGTTAGAACTGACCACTTTTGTCTTGTTCCATTATAGATCAAGTGATTTCGTGAGAAAAAGTCCATCTAATCCTTTCGACTTTAATGTATTTCAATGGAACTACATAAGGAAAAATACATAACTACAGTACATTAAAGATACAATTTCATATTTACCAAATTTATGAAAAAATTTAACAAATCAAATGTTAAATCATTATAAATATACTCTTAATAATATTTTACAACTTAATAAGGATAATTAATCGTCATATTATAAACTTAAAATATAGATTTTATTCCATTTTTTATAACAAAAAATTCTCTCACCTCACATGTATTTCTACCTCTCACATTCTCTCACTAAACACGATTCACCACTTTCATTCAAAATAATTAACAATTTATCATTCAAATTAACCATAAATTGATTACTTTGCTTCATCAAAAGCAAGTTACCACTGATTAAGTCATAAGCCCATCGTTGATTTTTGCAATTCATTCGATTGGAATTATCAAAATATCTTGAGTAGACAATCTGTCGAATCTGACTATCTATATTTCAAAAGCAAGCAAATCCCCTTTCATTCCACCTAATTTTAGGTTACATGGATCTGAAGAATTTATGTGAATCATACATTCACATTCATCTTGTGATATAAAAGTTATAAGTTTTTAACGAGAGTCTGTATTTTATAAAATGTCTGTATGATCATGACAAATTGGATGTGGTTTTTGTACTATTTATGACCAGATCTGTGTTAACTCTTACTGTTTGTAGTCAAGCAAATGTTAAATATGACTATTTGTGATTAAATCTGGATGAATTTTAATTATATGTGACCAGACCTGTGTAAACACGAATATGTTAACATAAGTCTATTTTTTTTATAAGTTTTTGCGAGAGTCTTTTTGTGATCAGTTTATAAATTTTTAATAGGAGTATATTTTATCAAATGTTTGCTTGAACGTGACCTATTAGATGTATTTTCTGTGCTGTTTGAGAGACCATGTCTATGTTAATAGTAATTGATTGTGATCAGATTTATGTTAATTATTACGATTCGTGATCAGAGACATGTTGTCTGTGACTGCTTGTGATCGGATCTATGTCAACTGTGACTGTCTGTAAATTGTAAGAGAGTGTTGTTGGTAGAGAAAGAAACCTCTATTATAGATAAAAAGAAGGCAATGATGGTTCTTCCTTTTGGAAGGAGATTGCAAAATTGGAAGTAATTTTCTCTCTCCAGCAAATTTTGAAATTTGACATGGATAATAATTAGTTTTATTTTAAAATGTATATTTATATTTTTATAACATAATTAATACGTGATTTTTGAATAAAATCCTTAATGACCTAATTTATGATAATCAAATCTTAAAATCAAGGTCTTGGGGGTAATTTGCTCAACTATATGTGTAAAATCCAATATCTTATTTTTATACTTATCGAATTTATGGACTTTTGATCCAAAGCCAATTCATCGACAACGCGATTTCAATCCCAATAAGATATGATCGTAGTAATAATAGGGTCTACCTTATTAGAGCGGGACAAGACCCAACTTAGGTAAATCCAAATCAATTCTTCTCAGTCCTTAAGAAAATGGGCTATTGGGACTATCTTATTGGTTCAATTCTTCTATGAACTATTAAAGATCCTTTTTAACAAGGAAAAAATTCATAAGTAAAAGGATAACTATTATCCATTTTAAACGTGAGAGTAAAAATTTCAAATTTCAAAAAATTAGATATTCATTAAAATTTATTTATAATTTAATTAATTAATTATTTATTTATTTTATTAATTAAATGTATTAAGGTTATAGATCTATACAATTTGATCATAGATTTACAATTTAATTAGCTACGTATTATTTTTCGATCACAAGTCAAAATTTTTTAATGTCACAAATTATTTTACGGTCATAATTTAAAAAATTTGTTTGTCACAATTTGTCCGTAGGTCACAACTTATTAAACAATCACAAATTATTAATTTTTTAGGTCTCACATTATTTTTTGATCACAATTTATCATTTTTATTGATCACAATCAACCAATTAATCTATGACCACTACTAAACAACGACTGCCTCCAACAACACCAACGCCAGAACCGTCACATCACCCGACAGCAATACCACCGTCTCAAACAAAATGAACACATCCACCTCGACAGACTATGGTCACCAACATCTCACCATCACAACTACACCCACTGCCACGACCACCGTCGTTTATCACTGCCGCCACCACCCTTAAAACATGCAAGCTGCCACGACCACACTCTTAACAACCAAAACCACCACAACTACCGTACCACACCGCTAGATTCGCCATCACACAACGAACACACCATTACCACCACCCCACAAAACGCTACTTCGCACCTCAACCCACCACCGTACCTCACTGCCAGATGCACCATCAACCACCAAATCCAACACTGTTAGCCATCATCACAATGAAAGCCCAAGAACGACTAACCAAGAAGTGGATAAATTGGTTATCTAAATCTTTTTCGAAAATAAATGCAAGTTTAAGCGATTAGTAAATAAAATAGTGAGCAAGATGAAATAAGAAGAATAATAAGTAAAGGAAATAGACGACGCAAACGATGTGATATGGAGGTTCGATCTAAAGCAATGATCTACGTCCCCCGTAACCAAGCTCTGCGTCACGAGCAATGTCTTTTTCACTATAATTTGATTGACTTATGGTGAAATTCAATCTTAAAACGCTTTCGGTGATTTACAATAAAGGAGCACCAATCCCTTTACAACCTTTGAGCTTTCCGGGACCTCAGCATGACCCATAGCTCAATCAAGAGTAAACTTTACAACAAAAATCTTCTCCCTCCAATGAAGATATATTCAAAGTTGTGTACAAATGAGAGTAAGTAAACACTTTAATGAATAGCAATGAATGAAGTTCAAGTGTTAGATTTGAAAAACTTTGATAAATGAAATGATTTTCGAAAGTTAATTCAATGGAAAGTCTTTCAAAAGTAAATGAGTGGATGGAGATAAATAAAGAATAGAGAACAAAAGTGAAAGCTCCAAAGTATCTCAATTTAATTCTCTTAGAAGTTATGATATGAATGCAAGAGGTTGGGGTATTTATAATTGTAGAACCGTTAGAAAATCTGTCCTCTCGGACAAGTTATACCGAACGTCTGCTATCGTACCGGACGGTTCACTAGCCGTTATATTTCAGAACGGTTAAAAATTTTAATCGTTGGTTTATCGGACATCCACTACAGCAGTTTTACTTGTAAAAAATTTCTCCAATGATTTTAACAAAGGTAATACTTTGAAGAACGTTTTTAACTAGATTTTTCAAGATAAGTAGCCCTTTATAATGTAAGATTGAATTTGTTATCTTGAAAAATATAGTGTAAGTATTTGACAAAATAATTTTGCTTGGGTATGAAATCGGCACTCGAGCTTTTTAAGATTCATTGCCAAAGATTGAAGCTTATTATCTTTACATATGAGATTAGAAAAAATAAGTCTATAATCTTCAACAAGGTTCTTCGTCATGTCGTGCAAGCTAGACTTGTGCTTTCATTTCAATGGCAATTTTCACAACGTCAAATTTACTTCCATGTCGATCGTCGCTTTGTTTTGAATTTTGCATCTTCAAGTTTGGTTTGCAATTTTCTCTATCAACATTCGAATATAATTTGTTAGAAATTAACTCAATTTGTTTGTGATAATCAAAATGAGAAGTCAACCATAGGTCAACACACAATACCGCTGCCACGCAAACACCATCACCACCACCACACAAAACACCACTTCGCCCACGCAGGTCGTAGATTTGCTTCGCCACTGTCAACACCAACACACAAACACCACTTTGTGTCGCAACCCACCGCCACACCTCACTGCCAGATCCGCCACCATCACTACAACCACCAGATTCAACAGTGTCATCCACCACAACACCACCGCCAGCACACAATAGAGGGAGGCGACTGGGTTGTTGTGGGAGAAATGTAGAGAGAGAGAGATTGTGGGAATTAATTAGGATTTGTGTGTATTGGAGTATATATATTTAGTAAAAAAAATTATTTTAAAAAAATATTAATTGAAATAAAAAATCTGATTTTTGAAATATCAAACTTCCAACCTGATTTTAGAATGTTGAATATTTAAAGTATGGTTTGGTGTAATTTTCACTTTTGACAATTATTATTTTGAAAAAAAAAAAGTTTTGAATAGTGATTTTATGAGAGTGCGTGATTAAAAAGTAAGGAAAATTTTGAATTTACATATAAAATATTTTATTGTGTTAATGTGTTTGAAAATGAGTATTAAAAAAAAAAAAAGGATTCCGAAATATGATTGTCAAATATGGGCTAAGTTTAAGTGCTTGTTTGACAATCGTTAATTTATGTTACGATTTGCTATACAATCATTTTCAACCACACATTCACACAATAAAATATACTACACGTAAATTCAAATTTTTTTCATATTTTTTAATCATGCATTTTCATAAAAATCACTATTTAGAACTCTTTTCCCTATTATATAAAAAGGGGAATGTGAGGGCACTGTAGAAAGTAACAATGTCTTGATCTATCTTTACTGTAGCATTTTTGTTTTTTTTTTTTTTCAATTGGGGACCAAAAACGACGTATTTTCCCTGATATATATTTTAGTTTATTATACACTATTTCCAAATTTACTGTAACACGCAATTTTCATTCCTCTCCCACTCGATATAGATATATATAGTAGGGATATAAGAAAAAAATCACTTTTATATAAATAAATAAAAAGATAAAGATAATATGCAACAGAATTTTTTTTCGCAATTTCCACTCCTCCCCCACTCCGATATAGATATATATAGTAGCTATATATGCTTTTTTATTAACCCCTTCCCATATATCAGAAGTTAAAGATATAACACCCCCATATTGTTGCAAATCCATAATTAATTGTTGTTTTGAATTATTGAAATAATTTATTGTATCGGCACGAAGAGTGTTTCGACTTACCCCGACGTACCTCGGTTGTAGATATTCTTTCACGAACAAGACGAAGTGTTGGTTGTCTGCAATAGCCAGAGGCAACTCAATAGCGGCAACAAATTTCATCATTCTGGTTCGAGTATTGTCCTTCGAATACACCCATGTGGATAGGGGTGAAGTTGTAGAACCGGCGCTTGGACTGTCAAATTGCAATTGTATTTGACCAGCTGGAAGAAGTCCATGTCTGGCCGCACATGCTTTGTAGTGGCGGTTGAGATGGGTGGCACCAATTCCTTTTTGCCATGCAAATCTTTGTTGACAGTATTTACATACTGCTTTAGATTCTGCAATGCCTTCGACGACTTTTCCCTTTGAAACCAATTTAAAGTGATCCCAACATTTTGCTTATTTTTTAGCCTTTCGCTTTTCCCTCGCATCTGGGATATTTAATTCAGTATCTTCATCTTCCGCTTTGGGAATGTTAATATCATCCAAATCAATTGAATTGTGGTTTTCCTGATCGTGAATGTGAACATTTTCAGGTATCGGTATGTCATTTAGACCGGCAAATTCATTTGAAAATTGACTTTGCGGCATCGTAGACGATTCTCCATGATGTGGCAGTGGCTCACATCCTGTATCGAACAATCTCTCAACAAATGAGCGTTGATCCATTTGTTTAATTGTTTATGATGAAATCTTAACTAGATGAATATAAATGTAGTGAGATTGTGAGAATTGGGAATTGGATGAATTGAAATTGTAACTAATAAACTGTAAAAATCGAATTGATATCGTATATTTTGTAGCACAACTTTCAACTGCACAAGAGAGTAAAAATAAAAAACTCGATAATTAATATAATAAAAGAGAGTTGAGAGGGTTATAGACTTGTAGTAGTAAGATATGAAAAAAAATTTGGGGGAAGGGGGGTATTTATAGTAGAAGAAAGGGGGGGAAAATAAATAAATAAAAAAATTTCAATGACCAGAACGGTCACTGAAAAGTGACCAAAACGGTCTTTTTTTTTTTAAAAAAGTGATCGTTTTGGTCACTAGGACGAGCCACGAGCCGTTATGGCGAGCCGAGCCCACTCGGCTCGTGCTCGGGCTCGGGATTTTACGAGCCCAAGCCTCCTTTCACGAGCCGAGCTGAAGAGCGGCTCGACCCGTTTGACATCCCTAGGTTTAGGTTTGGGTTTGGATTTTTTCAAACCTTTTTAAACGATTTGGTTTGAAAATTTGTCAAAAATCAATAAAATCGGACCGCTTACACCCCTAACTCACGGCATAGTATTGTACGTCGTTAACTGTGCGTGAAATGGTCAATCATAGCAAATGTTATGGGACGTCAAAGTTGGCATTTTCAAACTATATTTCAAAATTTTCGATAACAAGCTAACTTTAAAAATTCATCGATGATTGTACGATAGTCGAATTGATAAATATTTTGCATTCTTTTGAAACTCATTTTGAGAACTATATCGTAGAGACATCGAATGATCTAAATAGATATCAAAAATAGTTAAACGGACATTAAACATATATGTTAAAAAATACGTAAAAGTCGTTTTTTCCCTAAAAAAATCAATTATTTTATTACTATTTCGAAATTTTCGATAACAAGCTAACTTTAAAAATTCGTCGACGATTGTACGATACTTGAATCGATAAATATTTTACATTCTCTCGAAACTCATTTTGAGAACTATATTGTAGAGATATCAGATGATCTAAATAAATATCGAAAATAGTTAAACGGAGATTAAACGTATGTGTTAAAAATGCGTATACGTCGTTTTTCTTAAAAAAATCAATTATTTTATTACTATTTATTCTTTTTTCGCAACAATTTTTTCAATACATTATTTTGCTCAAAAAATTATGCGGTATGACAAAAAATTTTTCTCCATGAATGGAGTGAATATGTTTTTTTTCATTATTTTATATATTAAATTATTACTAGTAAATTAAATTTTATCTCAAACTATTAAAAAATACTGATTAATAATAAAAATTTTGAAGAAAAAAATAAAAAAGAATTCTAAATTGAAAAAACTATTATTTATAATGTAAAACTACACAGAAAAAAAATTCTCAAATCTAAGTTTCTGTTTGAAATTATTAAGAGAAAATAATTATAAATTGAAAAAAAAATTATAATGTGAACAACAAAAATTAAAATTCTTTTTAATTCTTTTTTCTTTTCAAATTTTTTACTTAAAAGTAACTTTTTGTAAAATATTTTTTTATATAAAAATAATTTTTTTCTTATATCCCTACTATATATATTTATATAAGAGTGGTTGAGCATGGAGTGGAGGTATGGAAATTACGTGTTGCAGCATTTTCTTACAGTATAATAAAATATTTTAAAGTAAATTTTTTTTATATATTTTATTACTATAAAATTAAATATTATCTGAAATTATTAAAAAAATAAAAATACTAATAATATAAGATAAAAAAATATTTATAAGAGGTAAAAAGTTACTTGTGAGTAAAAAAATTAAAGAGAAATAAATTAAAAAAGAATTTTAAGTTGAAAAGAAAATTTATTTATAATACAAATCAAAACTAAGTTTCTGTTTGAAATTATTAAGAGAAAATAATTTTAAATTGAAAAAAAATTTATATTGTAAACAACATAAATATTTTAAAAAAATAAAAAAAGTTAAACGGACATTAAATGTATGTGTTAAAAAATACGCATAAGTCATTTTTTCTTAAAAAAATCAATTATTTTATTACTATTTAGAAATTTTCGACAACAAGTTAACTTTAAAAATTCGTCGACGATTGTACGAATCATAAATATTTTACATTCTCTCGAAACTCATTTTGAGAACTATATCGTAGAGATATCGAATGATCTAAATAAATAGTTAAACAGACATTAAATGTATGTGTTAAAAAATGAGTATAAGTCGTTTTTCTTAAAAAAATCAATTTTTTATTACTATTTATTATTTTATCACAACATTTTTCTCAATACATTATTTTGCTCAAAAAAATTATGCAGTATGACGTAAATCTTTTTCAATTATTTAAAATTTCATTTTTNAAAAAAAAAAAAATAAAAAAAAAATATATATATATATATTTTTGTGTTCATTTTCAGACTCATTACAGGATATCAAACGAAGTCGAAATATTACATTCTTAATATCGTTTTGAAGTACTCGCGGCATAGTATTGCACGTCATTAACGGTATGTGAAACGGTCAATCATAGCAAATGTTATGGGACGTTAAAGTAGACATTTTCAAACTATATTTCGAAATTTTCGATAACAAGCTAACTTTAAAAATTTATTGACGATTGTACGATAATCGAATCGATAAATATTTTACATTTTCTTAAAACTCATTTTGAGAACTATATCGTAAAGATATCGAATGATCTAAATAGATATAAAAAATAGTTAAACGGGCATTAAACGTATGTGTTAAAAAATAAGCATAAGTCGTTTTTCTTTAAAAAATCAATTATTTTATTACTATTTCGAAATTTTCGATAACAAACTAATTTTAAAAATTCATCAACGATTGTACTATAGTCAAATCGATAAATATTTTATATTCTCTCAAAACTCATTTTGAGAACTATATCGTAGAGATATCGAATGATCTAAATAAATATCGAAAATAGTTAAACGAAAATTAAACGTATGTGTTAACAAATGAGTTTTTTTCCTTAAAAAAAATCAATTATTTTTTCTTTTTAATTCTTTTCTCTTCCAAATAAAACTTAATTTTTCAATTTTAAGGGAATGTTATTTGTAGGTTAAAAAAATTGAAGAGAAAATAATTTTAAAAAATTATATATAGTGTGGTCTCCGTTCAAATTTTTTTTTTTTGTACTTTTCTGTTCGCCATTTTCATACGCTATGGCCACGCCTTTTCAAATCAACTTATTTGCTTATATTATTATATTATATATATAGTGTAAGAGAGGCAATGTGAATCTATGTAAAAAATAATTGAAAATTAAAATTGAAAAACTTACTTTATAAATAATAGGTTTTTTGTATCAATTTATTTAAATTTCTTTTTATTTCTTTTCTCTTTCAAATAAAATTTATTTAATTTTGTTTTTAAATTCTTTTGCCCTACCAACCTTGGAGTAACTGTTGTATCGTTCGATAAATAGACCTGCTGTTAGGATTCTAATTCTTACACCAACAAGGGAGTTGGCCATACAGTAAGTGCCACTTCAAGTTATTTTAAGTGCGAACCTGAGTTTGTTATTTAAATGTTTGTGTATGTGGATATTCTCTTTCAATTTACAACTGCATGAGTTATTTTTGAACTACAAGTATAGCCTCTCGACTCGAAGTTGCTAAAGAAAAGCATTTTGCGAAATTCAATTTACAACTTATTTGCAATATCAGATAAAAAAATCTTCATCTACATGAAACAAAAAAATACAATAAATAATTAAAAATAAATTATCGTTGACATATATACAATCACAACATTCATTATACTTATTTATAAGAATAAAAATAAATTATCGTGACATAAAATATACAGTCGACCAAAAGATAAGAATCAAACAAATATTTCTTATTTCCAAATTTTTTTTGTATAATCTATAAATTTTACGCTAATAAAATCAAAATAAATACAAAATTTGTGCAACGCACGATACCCAAACTAGTTTCTATAATAACAATTGTCAAATAGGCTCTAAATTTACTTTACTTTTTATTCACGAATTTTAAGATACAAACTTGCAATTCCAAAACTTATAATTATTTAAATTTTAAAGTTTCACAGGTTTCCTACCACCATCCTATCGGTCTATTTTTTCTTTTTTTAAGGAATAAGTGCATTTAAACATTAACAGACCTTTCGCAAACTTTTGATTTGTTGCATAGTCACCCATAACATTTCCAAACGTTGTGGGTGAAGCCATTTTGGACAGTTTTCGTCCATAATTCCATTAGTTGACCAAAATTTTAACTTTGACCACATTTCTAATATTTTAAAAATAGGTAAAAAGGTCACTTTCTATTTTTATCACATTAATTAATTAAAAAAAAGATAAAAAAAAAAAAAAACACACACACACAGTCTATTTCTTCCTCGCCCTTCACCCATCTCCACCTCAAGCTCAAAGTCCACCCAACCACCACCTCCATCCCAGTGTATTCAATTAATTATGTAATTATGTGCACTAACAGCCAAATCAAAACAAACAATACATCTGAATGATCAACTGAACTTGGTGAAGAGGTTGAAGTTGTTCCCATTGCAGTAAGGCCAGGATATATTCGCTTTTAGTTGATCTGAGTTTGAACAAGGCTAATTTGAGTTTCATGTTTGGTTTTGTTTAGTCCCCAATTTTGATTGTAGATATTTAATTTAGATTCTGGAGTCTTTACTGTGCTCATGGACAAATTTTTTGTGAGCCCAAAAAATTTCTTGAAAATCCCATTCATGAAGAAGGCCATGATAGATAGAGGAGGAGAAAGAGCTGGAGCTTGGGGTTAGGGTTTTGGTCGCCGTTGTAGGAGGTAGGGGGAGAAAAAGAGGCGCTCAAGAAGGAAGATATGTGTGGACAAAAGGCCCTTGATCGGAGCTTCATCGGAAACATCTTCGCCGAGGACCTCGACAACGACGACTGCAACTGAGGAGGTAGCGAAAATGGGTGTTTGGAAAAGATTGGTCAGGACTAGAACTGGTTGGGGAAGAAAATATAGGTTTTTTTTTCATTATTTAATTTAATTAATTAATTAATTATGTAATTATTGAATTTAGTAAATAGGAAGTTACAATTTTGCCGTTTATAAGAATATTGAAAATGTGATCAAACTCAATTTTTTGGTCAAATAACAGTAAATTTGATGTTTTCCATCCATTAGGACTTCACATGTAACGTTTGGAAAGGATAAGGGTGACGGTTGCAACAAATTAAAGGTTTGAAAAATGTTTGCTAAAGTTTAGAAGGTTTGGAGTCTTTGTTGCAATTATTCCATTTTTAATGATATTTTGTCAAGTGTTATATGTAAAATAATTGAGAAAAAAAAATAAAAATAAATAATACATATAGCATGATTCAAATTTAAAGACACTTCCAACCATCCTCGAATTATTCTGGGGGTACCTAACCCCTTATGAACATCCTTATATTCTTTCATGTACATCTAGGATAACCCAACCATGCTCATGATCATTACGATTTATAATCTGTCAGTTGGGGCGGACGATATAGTTGAATTACCATACTGAGCAGCTAAGCAAGAAGCCCACGTTTTATAAAATAAGGGGTATTATCGTAAACAAACTCAATCCACTCCCAAAACAAAAGTAAAATATTCTTCGAACAAGTCTATCATCAATGATCAAAGCTTTTCATTTTTTATAAACGACCACTCTATGCAAATTCATCAGCAATACAGGTGCAATTTTCTTCGTTAATTAGTAGTTAAAGTTTGTTTTTGTTGTGGGCTTTATATTTAAATTCTTCACTTATGTGTAGTTTAATACTCGCCGTAGTTGTATCAAGAATTTAAGCTTTCTTGTTGGGAATATTATGTGTGGCAATAAAAATAATCTTAATTTACCAATATTTGAAAAGGGTTATTGAGGATTTTGTCAAGATCGTGTAAATATTGAGTCGTTTAATGAATTTATTTAGCTGAAGACTGGTGCCAGGACTGTGTTCGTATCACAAGATTTTTCTAATATTAATTTAGCACGAAATTAAGAATATTTTTGGCAATTAACATAGGATAATTTGATAGATTATTTATTCATGGCCGGATTTATGTGGGTATAATAGTAGTTTGATAGTCTAGTAAGTTTCTTGATTGAGATATGCTTTACATTTTAGATTACAGAGAAATACATTTAGTAATTGAATTCTTCAGTCACATGTTAAACTCATTTATTTGTTTACCAGGGATGCTAAATTCAGTTGGTAAATATAACTCATAATGATATATGAGTTGCTGAATTTGGCTGATAAATATAACTATTCTCTAATCAGTTGTAAATTTAATTCATACACACTTCCACTGATGATTTATGTCATGCCTCAGCGACCCTCTAAAGGGATCCTAGATTTGAACTCAGATTGAGGATGAAACTTGTGTCTGCCACTTGAATACATATCCTCTTTTAAACCTAAAATATCTCCGATTGTCCTCAAATTTAGCCCTTGATACTTGATAATGACGACTTCCAGATATTTGCTAATGATTGATTTTAATAGAAGGTACATGTTCCCTATGTCGGTACTGAAACTTCCAATGTTGTTGGAACATATTATGCTTGTCAGCTTGTGAATTTCAATGTTGTTTATTTTGGTTATAGGTTCTTTCGAGTGGAGTTGGGATTTTCATGGGTGATGGTCCTCGAGGAGTGAAGGTGATTTCTGACCATTTTTCATCTTCAACCTCCACTGCAAACTCTCTTCCAAGTCCAACATCAGCTGTCACAGATATAACAACTAATAGCGATTTGAGGTATATCTTCTTGGGATGTAAATGAAAAGAAAAATAAAATATGGTTAAAATTAATTGTAGTCACATTTGTTTCAGTATAGGTCCAATAGTTGGGCTCGAAGAAAATTAAAAAGTGCTGCATCCATGTTGAACCTGTTTAGTCTAAAGAGGCTTTCTTGGGGATCAGGTGCAGATGGTCAGGAAAAGGTCGATATAATAATTTGCTGTATCTTATTGTTTGAGAGTATGGTCTCAGTTATGCAACAAAAACTGTCGACTTGCAGGTTGTATTAAGTGCTGTGGAGGTAGAATCTCTTCGTTCTGAAATAGTCGCTTTAGAAGAGAGAGAATCCCACTACAAAGCTCAGTAAGCAATGCATGTTGCCTTGTTATGATATTAGGCTTTTCTTTGACCCCTATTTTCCTCAAAACTCATTTGTCTAAAACTCATTTACAACTGTACATTCTTCCATAAAATAATTTTATATGTAAATCCGAAACTTTTTCCTATTTTTTAACTATACATTCGCCAAAAAAAAAAAAATTAAAAAAAATCACTATTCTAAAACACGTGTACCCCAAAAAATGGTCTCAAACAAGGGCTAGATAAGCCCTTTTTGTTTCCCCATAATGTCTTGTGCTTCCTTCTTCTATTCCATTTGCGTGCCTTCTTTGTTCCCTCTTCATGACATTGCAAAAATCAGATATAATGTCGTATGTTGAGTGTTGCTGATGTAAGATCAGATATGAGTCATGTTATCCTGTATGACTTGAAAGCCGTCA
>NC_036240.1:20641074-20653557 GCF_002742605.1 Olea europaea var. sylvestris | reverse complement strand
AAGAAGGAGAACCTAAAAAAGGCTTTGGATTTTATCCTCTCTTTTTTACCCTACACATGCCTTGAATATTGATACATCTTATAAATACTCTTTGTTATGGGACCCCCACTTTAGCAATTCATAAGGACTCTATCATCGGGTTGTCCCCAATTAGTGGCATATGTGGCTGGTTTGGTTACTTCCTAGGAACCTTTTAAGTCTTCCTTTTTTGAACCATGATAAGATACCTTCTTTAACCTCGTGGCTGATCAGGAATTAGTGCAGTTGTTTTTCAAGACTAGGTTTCCATTCGTTAAAAAATTTGCAGCACAGGAAAATTTTCTCCCCAGTTCTTGATTCAGAGCAAAGAGGAACTAATTTTTTTTTTTACCTAAGTAGTTGCTCTGCAATGTTTATGCTACATGCCCTTTTTTTTTTTTTTTTTTTTTTTTTATTGATTATTTTTTTTTTTTTTTTTTTTTTTTTTGATATTGATTATTTTCTTCAAGAGCTTTCTATTTCAACTTTATAAGTTGTGAGTTACTAATCCAATGATGAGAACTGCATTTTTATACAGGTTAGAACATCTTGACGAAATATTGAGATATGCTCGTCTGTCAAGCTATCTTTACATAAGATCGGTACAAATCATCTTTCACGTTTTAACATTGTTTCGATTTCACTGTTTCGTCTGACTTAAGTTCTCCATTCTATTTGGTAGAGATGGGAAGCATTACCTGGAGAACCTCCTCCTCTCGACGACGCTGAAGTTGATGACTGGCTTCCGCGCTTTGTAGTTCTTCAGGGATCATATATCTATTTGTTTTTATCATCCGCCGGTAATGATTGAATTTCTGGGTTTCTTATCGAATGTCATTATTTAGGTTTCTTCCATAACTACTTGATTTTAGACCTTTTATTTTACCCCTCTTGTAGAATCTGGTGCTTCAGATTTTCTGGGGGGTTTGTTGATTTCATTAAATTAAATGCTTATACTTTTAACATAAAACTTCATGCATTGACCATGCATCTCTTAATCTTGATCATAGTGGACGAAGAATGAGTGTTCAATAGTTTACTGGACGTCATATTTTGCAGATTTGAGTCCCCAGGACTCCACCCTACTGTCTGATATAGTTGAAGTTGATTCTCTCCCATGCTTTACACGAGAAGATGAGGAAACTCGATATTGCTTTTATATCCTAACTCGTCATGGGCTGCGATACGAGTGCTCAAATGTTTCTAAGATACAGGTACTTACAATATTGAAATTATTGATATCCTAGTACGAGTATTTATCTGATAATTGTTGTTTCTGACTTGTTCCTATGTTGTGCATTACCAGCTAGGCATTATGATGAACGAGTTTTTTAAACTTTTTTTTCCTTTCATTAACTCGACATTTCACATAGTTCTTATAATAGTACATATTTGATATGAAATTTGATCTTTTGGCTTTCGTCATTATGTTCAGTGGCATAACGAAAATATTCCCGTGTCTCTCCAGGTTGATTCTTGGGTAGCAGCACTAAAGATTGATTGCAAGTTGGGAAGTGATGCTAAAGATATTAATGATACGATAATGATGTAAAATAATTCAATAATATGTACAGTACCCTGTTTATATACAATTCTAGATTGGAAGTGATGACACGAACCGGATCATGAATTTAATCGACAATTAGCCATTATATGATAGTTTCAAGCTGGAAATAACGGCGGTGTTGTATGAAGTTTACAATACTTGGTAATTGCTTTTGTTTAAGCTGGAAAGAGCGGCAGTGTGAAGTTTACAATACTTGGTAATTGCTTTTGTTTAGTCAAAAGATTGTGTCGCGGGAAATGAAATTAAGATACATTTTGGACTAAGGGCCTGTTTGGGCCCGATTTTTTCATCCAAAAAATTGATTTTTTGACCGTTATTTCATTATTTCAACCGTCATATTTGACTTCTTCTCTCACAGGTAGACCTCATTTTTCTCCTAACGGTCAAAAAATCAATTCTCAAAATCACTCCTAAACAGGCGCTAAAAGCATGTATGGTCAATAAGCTTAAAAGTCAGTGAAATTTACTTTTTTAAGTGACCGAACATTTCTCAATCGAGGAAAAATATTTTTGAAAAGTAACGGTTCGCAAGTTCTTGAACTTCACAACTTAACACAATACATACGAGAGTCTTGTTTTTCTTGAATCGATGCTAAAAGTTTCGTCCCAAGAGCAACAATTGATGATTTGTTGCTCATAATATAATTGCCCCCGTTTGGTCCTCATTTTGTGGAGAAATTAATGGTTGGAATAGTATTTTTTTGAAAAATAAGTGGTTAAAAAAGAATGAAAAGTTTTCGATTTACGTGTAACATTGTTTTATGAAAAATTGTGTAGTTGAAAATAGAAGAGAGAAAAAATGAAATGTAATTGAATGAAAATTAATGGGGGTCAAACAGGGACAATGTTGGAAGAACCAGGTCGAAATTAATATGATCAGGGTTGTTTGCATGGTTTTTGATAAAAGTGTGATTGAAAATTTGATAAAAATTTTGAGTTTCATAGTTAAAACTTTAACTTTTTATTGACTTTCCAAGCAAACAGAGACGTTTTTTTTAATCAAACCGAATGACGAAAAGGAAATTCTGTAGATGCCTTTTCACGTGGCTGTTGTTATGTTAATTTTAATCATGGCATTTCAGCTGAAACAGGCCCCATGGCAATCACCCGATACCAGAATTGCGGTTACTCTAAGCAATCACAATAATATGGTTCGAATAATTATCTATATTTATTTTGCATAATTGAATTTAAACAACGAAATCTTACCTAAAATTTAAATTGAAAAAGTTATTCGGTACGAGACTAAGAAGAAAAGTGACAAATTTTATCAAATTTGAACAAATTTTTTGTCCAAATTTATAATACATATAGATTGACATGTTCGATATGTTGAACTAGACATGATTGGATATGATAACCATTAAATTTTAACATATGCTTTTCTTTTTTGTGTTCTTCGTTGTATCCAACATATTTTTATATTTAAAAATAAAGCAAATTTGCATTAATCCAGCATGTCACATTTTTCTTTCAATTTGGTTCAACTCCCTTTGTGTAAAATAATACAATGCTTGGCACGGATGAAGCACTCAGGCCAAATAATGTTTATTCGACAACCTTACCATAATTATTGGTTTGTTTGGAATAAAGCCATTTTGGCGTAAAATTCCATGTGGAACATTTCATTATATAACTCTTTGCTAGGCTCTTCGACATAAACATCAATGGATGATAGTAGAACCAACAGAATGATTCATATTAATGAAATTACGAAGTGCAATGAATTATAATTGCAGAATAGTAAAATCTTCTCAAAATTTATTGATCTCGTTGTTATGTAAACAACTCTTATATTTATAGAAAAATAATCAGGGTTGAATGGGCGAAAACAAAAAGGAAAATGACAAGAAGAAATAAAGTCAGAACAGGAAAATGAAAGGCAAATATCTGATGAATATTCCATGCCAAAATTGCACCTTTTTAAATCTTTAAAGTGAAAGTGGAAAAAGACTGGGAAATGGGAATAATTACTAAATCCCTTTCATTCGTTTATTATTGGATAAAAATGAATCCTATGCAAAGGACACACAAAAAGAGGAATAACAAAAGAAAAGAATGGTAAAAGGACAAAACCTAACTGGACTGCTTTTCAGCGTGGATGGGATCTGCCACCGTCCACTCGGGTCCACCACTAATATTAATAAAATATAAAGCCTTGTTGTCCCCCGAAACAAATTCCAATTGTGCAAAAGACAAGAGTGAAAGATACTCAAACTTACTGGTAACCGTAGTGTGAGAGTTCTATTTCTTAAACATGAATTGAAACTCTTTGTGGGTACCAGTGTATATGCAGCTCTTGTTCCCTAACCTATTGGAGCACATTCTGTGATTAACCTCTCTTACGATACTTCAAGAGCGAGACGATGGTAGACCCTTAAAGTTAGAGATCAACCTTTTAAAATATAAAGCCTTGTTTTTATGTTAAAACGATTTCTTGAAAAATATATGGTTAAAAAGTAAGAACATTTTTTTAAATCTACGTACAAATTATTTTATTGATAAAATATATGATTGAAAATAAATATGAAAAAAATGAATTATTGTATAATGGGGATCAAATGGGGACTTAAATATTCACAAAAATTTAAAGGGAAAATTGCAGCAACGATCCCTAAAATTTTCGTGTTTTGCAGATTTTATTTTAACCTTTATTTTGTGTCAGTGAATGTTTCTAACCTTACTTAAATATGCACTTGAAGTCTATCTGAATAGAAACCGTCCAAAACAGCGTCACTTGACGGAGAAAATTTCTTGACCTATCTGCTATCGCAACGATTTTATTGAATGATAATACTTTCTTGGATAATTTTATTAGATGTTGATTCCTTAATTTTTCCGGTTAATTGATGGTGTTTTGGACAGTTTCCATCCAGATAGACCTCATGTGCATATTTATGAAAAGTTAGGAATATCCGTTGGTACAAAATGAATTTTAGGGTAAAATCTGCAAAAATGAAAAAGGTTAGAGACTGCTGCTATAAATTTCCCAATTTTAAAATATATTTTACACACAACAAAATAAAAATTTTGTTTAGGTTTGCTAGTAGATGTGTTTGGCTCGTGTTTAAGCTGTTTATAATCATTCACGCTACTTTGTCATTATAGATTGAACATGATTTTGAGTTCAAATTTACTGTCTTTATCTTGTTATTGTCCCAATTAAATTTCGATATATTATCATAAATCTATCCTAATTAAACAGACGTGTTTACTTAGATTGTTGAAACTGAAGACTCGAAAAGTGAGGCCTAGCCAAATCTACTCTACTAATCTTGAGATTTGCTCAAATTTATTAATTGGTAAGTAGTTATGGATATGTTAATATACAAATTTATAATAGACTTTTCAATGTTAAATTTAGGAAACATTTCAATGAGGGTCGCTCAACTTGCCACTATGTTTCGTGTTGGTCACCTAACTTCAATTTATTTTAGTCCAATCACCTAACTTATATCTTCATTTCTATCTAATCATTTTGTCTGTAATCGTTGCCAAACTAATAAAGTTCCTGACTTGACCATGCAATTTGGGACTTGGCTAGTGAAATGAATTCAATAGTAAATATACATGTCATTTTCACCATGGAACGCTCATTTTTTATGAGGCGAGATTTGGTTGGTTTTTTATTTATTTTTTAATAGCACAAACGTAAATCTAGTCACGAATTTAATTAATCGGATTATGAATATAGTTACCAATTATAGATAAAATGTTTAAATTGAACAAAAATATTGATTGAACAATGAAATTAAAGCAAATTAACATTTTGCCTGAACCCTTTTTTTTTTTTTTTTTGGGCAAACAGCATTGGTTTTGTTGGAGGATTTGTATTTAAAAAATGAGAAAAAAGTTTTGAATTTACGTATATAATTATTTTACAGAAAAAATGTGTAGTTAAAAATAAGTTTTGAAAAAATGGAGTCCAATGTGTGTTTGAAAAAACTGTGTGATTCGATGAAAGGGAGTAAATGTCGAGTAGGGTGGAAGCATCATCTACGTGGTGTGCCTGTCTAATGTTGAGGCGCCACCTCATTGGGTGGCCCACGCAACTCAAGACGACAAATGCCTAGATCACGTGGTTACATTTCATAAAAAAAATTTGGGAAAAATTCCACCCACGACCCCAACCCCGTAAATTCAACAGCGATTAAAAAAAACGGCAAAAGAATTGCGTATAATACCACGCTGTGTATATATATAGTCTGATCCTAGTCAGTGGTCAAGGCTCTTCTCCTCAATTTCTACGGTTGCAATAGTTTCTTGTGTGCAAGAATTTGATTGAAACGATGTCGGGCAGTATACTGGTAACCGGTGGAGCAGGGTACATTGGGAGTCATACAGTGCTGCAATTGCTGCTAGGCGGGTATAAGGCTGTGTTGGTTGACAATTTGGACAATTCTTCCGATATTGCCGTCCAGAGAGTCCGGGAACTCGCCGGTGAATATGGCGCCAACCTCACCTTTCACCAGGTGTTTTTTTTTTTTTTTGGTTAATTGCCGCTTTAATTTGTTGGAAAAAGTTTTTTGGGGATTTTTATTTTTGGTGTAAAATTTGATTTTTTACTGGTGTAATTGATGGGTTAATTTTGGGATGATGCGATTCGTGCAAACATTGGGTGTTCTTTAGGGTTGATAGTTGTTTGATCCGTGTCCGTTACTTTTTTTTATCCCTTTCCTTCCCTAGTTTTGTTGATAATTGATCTGTCGAGTTGTTTTTTAACTAAAGGTTTGATTTTTAAGAAGTGTATGTAGAGTTTGATAGAAAAAAGTGGGAATTGAAGGATCTTGTATTAATTTATTTGCTTTTGATCTGTATTCCTGCTCGAAATTATGCCTTTCTTTATCTCATTGTAAATTAATGTTGATTGTGATGATTTCCAAGTTTTGTGTATATGATTTTTTGGGTGTGATTGCAGATGGATCTTCGTGATAAGCCCGCGCTTGAAAAGCTTTTTGCTTCTCAAAAGTAAGTCTGACTAGTGACTGGTGTTCTGTGGATTATTCATTTTAACCCTCAAAAACTGGTCATTGAAGATTTGAGTAAGAAAGATTTCTGGATTGATATGTCCAGTCAGTTCGTTTGAAACATGGATATTATTGAGGAAAGGACTGGTAAAATAAAACTTATTTTCTTCAGTCTTTCTTTAACATCTAGTCAAAAAGGTCTTCAAAATTCTAAAGTTTTCCCGTACCTGTTTTTGCAGATTTTCTTCCCTTCCTGTAATATGAGAAACGGGTTTTCTTCACTGATATCCTAAATTAAAATTAGGTGCATGTCCATGTATTTTCTTTGATTTATTTCGGGACAATTTTTGTTTTCTACTATCTTCGAGAATTCCAATTTTCAAACCTAGAAATTTATTCACAGCCGACTTTTGCACTCGACAGTGATTGGATATGATATCAGTATTAGGATGGAAAAGAATGCCTTTTCCATACACGGGGTATTTAATAATTATTGGTGAATGATTTTTGTTCATATCGGACCCTCCGTCACCACTCTGACATTTTCTTCTTGTCAATTTCACATTCAATAAAGGTTTGATGCTGTTATTCATTTTGCCGGTTTAAAAGCTGTTGGAGAAAGTGTCCAGAAACCTTTGCTGTATTATAATAATAACCTCATTGGAACAATTGTTCTTCTAGAAGTTATGGCTGCACATGGATGTAAAAAAGTACTGATCTTCCCCCTTTGCTGTCTCTCATAATATATTTTCAATTACATTTTCTGTTCTTCTCTGATCTCGGTTATTGTGAACATTGCAGCTTGTATTTTCATCATCAGCTACTGTTTATGGTTGGCCAAAAGTTGTACCTTGCACAGAGGAATTTCCCACAAGTGCTATGAATCCCTATGGACGAACAAAGGTATTCTTAGAGTCAATTTTTCATTCATGCTTCAGAATGCAGCTAATCTGAAGAGACAGATGATGTTAGCATGTATTTTAGTAAGAAACAGGTGTATATTTTTTTATTTATTCTTTCTCTTAAAATTATGAAATGGGAACACATAAAGGGCCCAATGGTATGTGTGTAGCTTAATTATACTGATCTCTTATCTGCTCGACCATGGGTTGACCTGCTATAAGGATATATTTAAATTCATATTCTTGTATTAGATTGCCATAGTTTCCTAGATTATGAATAGGAATTTGAGATGTTCTCTACATGTAAGAGAAAAAATAGAGAGGTGGGCAGAGAGAGTGAGGAAAACCTTGTAATTCTCCTTCTTCATTATAGTGAAAATCTATAGTGGCAAGTGGACATAGCTTTCATATTGGGGGTAAACCTGCATTTTTGTTTTATGTTTCGTTCATTATTTCCTCCGGGATTAGGATTAGGGCTTAGTCCCCCTAACAGAGCCTACACTAGTGACATTTATAACCTCCTGCCTCTGTGTGTATGTTCCTCTTTTTCTTTCCTCTGGTTCCCTCGTGTTAGGTGTTATCAAATTTCTCTTATGGGAGTTCACCTAACGATATGGATTTTTCCAGCTTTTCATTGAAGAAATATGTCGCGATATGTATAGCTCCGACTCTGAATGGAAAATCATATTGTTGAGGTACTTCAATCCAGTTGGTGCACATCCTAGTGGCTATATTGGTGAAGATCCACGTGGAATTCCAAATAATCTCATGCCATTTGTGCAACAAGTAGCTGTTGGCAGGAGACCTGCTCTGACAGTTTTTGGATCTGACTATGCAACTAAAGATGGCACAGGGGTAAGCTATTTTGGTCAGCATTGGATGGTGACCATATTTGTAGTTGATTATTTTTCTGTTTGGTCATTGTTATTGGCATTCAATTGCTGCCCATTTTTCTTCATTTGGTAAACATGTAATTTAGTATATCCTGTATGTGCCTGTGCCCGAGTTCAACTATTCTCAATCTTTTGGTTCATAGTAAGTATAGTTTGCTGCTTCCACCTACCTCCATTATTCTCTATTTGGGCCCAAAAAACAAAAAAAAAAAACAAAAAAGAAAAGAAAATAATATTATGTCATGTTTGTTTCCCATTTTTTCCCCATTAAAATGAAAAATATGACCGTTATTTATCACATCAAATCATCAAATTTGAATTTATATTTCTTATATAGGACTTATAGCGACTATATTTTTCATTCTCATTTTTACAAAAATGGGAAACAAACATCCCATATAATGTAAAGTAAGCTACTGTTATCTGGTTTACTTTATAAAATCCATCCGTATTTCAGGATAGGTTGTGTTTAGACTTTTGAGCCTAAGATCATCTTGGACTCCTTTTGGAGTGTGACAAAGGAGGCCAAAAGGATTGGACTTAAAAACGCAGTTAGCTTTCTTGTTCTTGATGCACCAATATTTATTAATGGTTTTCATGTTTTCAGGTACGTGATTATATCCATGTTGTGGATTTAGCAGATGGCCATATTGCTGCTTTGAGCAAGCTATCTGATCCTTCAATAGGTATGGGCTTAGAGAATGTAGAGGTCTTCTTTACCTCTTATTTCATAAGCCATTTCTGCTCAACAATCTTCTGTGATATTGAATTTACTTTTATGACCTCTCTACATGAGTTGATAAACTTTTTGTTGAGTACCTTTTATTTATAGACATATAATTGTTCTTTAACACTTGTGTATGGCATTGGGGATTGTTGCTGGGGAGTTATGCTATTGATTGACCCTTTTTTCTCATTTTGTTTGAAGTGGTCCAAATAGAGATCGAAATGCATAAAATAAATAGGGGAAGGATTCCAAACCCCTTTTTTTTGGTTTAAGGATGGGAAATTGAGGAAAGCATGTGTAAGGGGTTTGTCAAAGGAATTTGCACATTCAAAATCCAATGCCAGACTTGTTTCAGTTTAGTTGTAATGCCTACTACATTGTGTACTTCAAACAAGTTCATTTCCTGATTCAAGTTTCGAGAACCAGCTCCTGCCCGTAATTCTCTCAATAAAATTGTTTACTTCAAATCTGAGCAGTAATCTGAGTGAACATCTCTGGGCTTGAGGTTTTTACTAGGAGATGAAGGAATCGTGATGCAGGTGATTACTGTAATTAAAGTCACAGTCAAACAGGATTTTGTGGTACAATTGCATCCTAGATAATGATTTTTCACACGTCTTTGACACGTCTCAAGTGTTCCTTTTTCTTATTACATCATCATTTACAAGCTGATTCAGTTTGTCTTCTCCATTTGTGCAAAGAATTTCTTATGTTCACGAAGTACACTAAAAAACATCTTGCTATAACTCAACTCATCTTACTCTAACTAGAAAATATCTTACTGTGAATCCTGATCTCACTCAAGTGTCTTTTTTTCTTATTACGTCATTGTGTTACTAGACTGGCTTATTTTGATTTTTATCTGAAGATATGTGAGATTGTTCTACATGATGTAGGCTTTATATCAGCCTTTTCCCATTTTACTTGTATGGGCCTGTTAAGTGTATATATATTGTCTGATCTAAAGTTTTGACATTGGGAAGTTAATAGCATACATGGCGGAATGATTTGATGATTTGTGTGAGTGGGTTGAGATAGCACAAGGGTTTTTATCAGATGCATTAACCTTTTTTCCAAATATTCTTATGGCTTCGTAATTTCTAGTTTTGAACTTAAATACTTCATTTCCCATTCCGTACCCCATAAGTTTGCTATTTTGAACATCACGATAGAGACAGCTGTAATATATTTTTACTCGTTTGAAACTGTGTACAGTTGTAATTTATTACTTAGTCATTTGAAACCAATGTTCCCTGCCTCAAATACTGAATCCTTTCTGCTGTTTATGTTTGTTGAATTACGGTTCACAAAGTAATTTGTTACCTTGACAACGTTTCTTTTTCTTTCTTTTTCTTTTTCTTTTTAATATATATTGAATTAATTATCTACTCTGCTTGCTTTGTATCTAATGCTGATTTTCCACTGGCTTGATTTCAATGAAATATGTGGACTGCAGGCTGTGAGGTATACAATCTGGGGACAGGGAAGGGTACATCAGTCTTGGAAATGGTAGCTGCATTTGAGAAGGCATCTGGAAAGGTATAATTCTTATCGTAGTAGTTGCTTTACATATGTTGGTTAGCATTTAATTATGCATTGCTTACCCCTAGTTCAGGGTAATCATAACCTTTTGTCCTTCTTGTGTAGAAAATCCCTCTGGTGATGGCTGGTCGACGACCTGGTGATGCTGAGGTTGTATATGCTTCAACAGATAAAGCTGAGCACGAGTTGAACTGGAAGTAAGTATTTAACTCACTGCAACGTAAACTATGCAAAATTATTTCTTCAAGTACACAGTACTGATCAATGTTGGACAGTAACAAATTAGTTAAAATCTTGTTCATAGTAGTGGTATCTAGTCCCCATCACCCATACTGCTTACCTTCCACTGCTGTTGTCCATAATATTGGACAGACTTGAAAGTTGCTATATAGATAACAATTTAGTAAAGCTTTGGACCACGGTTGTTTCTGATGTAAATTTAACTTTATATTTATACATTTTATATGCTTTATACATATATAAAACTAAATATTTTAATAGCCAGCTCTATCCCGGTTGAACCTTTCGACAGATGACAGTGTAATGCTCTACAACATTCACTTTTCTGACAGAATTCCTTGTGTTTGCAGGGCAAAATATGGCATCAATGAGATGTGCAGAGACCAGTGGAACTGGGCGAGCAAGAACCCATATGGTTATGAGAGTCAGGCGTCTACCAATTAACTGTGGAACTGTGTCTTACTCCCTTGACTACGTTGTTTTCTTTTTGGTTGTCACCAGTCCTGCTGTTTTCTTATGTCCATGGCTGCTAATTTGCCACCTTTTGGACTTAAAATTCCTGGAAAGTTTTGAGTCGGGTGGGCTTGGCTAAATTGCAAATTGAATACAAGACAAGACTTGTTGTGAGAAGTACTCTTGCACATTGAATCAGTTTCGGTTACAGTTCAATCAATTTTCATTTATGTACACGTTATTTTTCTATATAATAAAATAATTGTATCTTCCTCTCGGCTTATGCCAAACTTGTTTACATGGTATCTGAGCAATTCTTTTAGGGTTTGGTATTTCCTACCACTTCTCCGTTTCTTCTCTTTCTTTCCCCTTTCCTCCACTAAAAGCCACCTCACCATACAAACCGACTGTTTGTTTCCCAGATGAGATTGGCAAGGTTGATTAAGAGTCAAACCTAAGATTGTTGATGACCTGTTGCGTCGTGTGTGGCAGCAGACGGTGGTTGTCGAAACTGTAGGTGGTAGTAGCGATCATGTGTTGCGTGCAGACCGTCGGTGGTTGCAGTTTCGATTGAGTCGATGGTTGTAGTTTCGATCGTTGGTGAGGTACCGATTTTAGTTGTCGAATTGCACTTTTGTGGTGTCGTCTTGATTTTGGACTTGGTTAATTAAGGACTGATTGATTGAAGCTGATTAATTGGGCTGTGGTTACCAAGATACTCTTGGGCTCTAGTAATTTTGTTGGGCTTACTTGTGATTTTATTTCTTTGGGCTCCAACTATTAATTTGTAGGCAAGTCACGTGGTTTGGGATTCCTTCCGTGTCTCATTTATTATTATTTGGTTGGTCACCCAGACTGCGCGCCTATTTGTGATTACCTGTTATTGGATTTACGATTTACTTTGATTAGTCTTGTCGTGGATAATATCACATCATCCAATATGGATATGTTCAATTTGACTGGATCCATGACTCCTGAAAATTTGAAAGAAAGAAATTACACTTAATGGGATCGTTGTGTGGAAGTTTTTTTTACGAGGTAAAGGTTTACTTTTCCACTTGATCCTAGACAAGTCGTCTACTAAATCTTCATATAGTGATTTTGCAAAGACTAATTCTACTCTCAATGATCGATAGGATCAAGAGGATAACGTCATCATTGGCCTTGTGATCAA
>NC_036240.1:20608356-20626745 GCF_002742605.1 Olea europaea var. sylvestris | reverse complement strand
TTTTTTTTTTTTTTTGGTTAATTGCCGCTTTAATTTGTTGGAAAAAGTTTTTTGGGGATTTTTATTTTTGGTGTAAAATTTGATTTTTTACTGGTGTAATTGATGGGTTAATTTTGGGATGATGCGATTCGTGCAAACATTGGGTGTTCTTTAGGGTTGATAGTTGTTTGATCCGTGTCCGTTACTTTTTTTTATCCCTTTCCTTCCCTAGTTTTGTTGATAATTGATCTGTGGAGTTGTTTTTTAACTAAAGGTTTGATTTTTAAGAAGTGTATGTAGAGTTTGATAGAAAAAAGTGGGAATTGAAGGATCTTGTATTAATTTATTTGCTTTTGATCTGTATTCCTGCTCGAAATTATGCCTTTCTTTATCTCATTGTAAATTAATGTTGATTGTGATGATTTCCAAGTTTTGTGTATATGATTTTTTGGGTGTGATTGCAGATGGATCTTCGTGATAAGCCCGCGCTTGAAAAGCTTTTTGCTTCTCAAAAGTAAGTCTGACTAGTGACTGGTGTTCTGTGGATTATTCATTTTAACCCTCAAAAACTGGTCATTGAAGATTTGAGTAAGAAAGATTTCTGGATTGATATGTCCAGTCAGTTCGTTTGAAACATGGATATTATTGAGGAAAGGACTGGTAAAATAAAACTTATTTTCTTCAGTCTTTCTTTAACATCTAGTCAAAAAGGTCTTCAAAATTCTAAAGTTTTCCCGTACCTGTTTTTGCAGATTTTCTTCCCTTCCTGTAATATGAGAAACGGGTTTTCTTCACTGATATCCTAAATTAAAATTAGGTGCATGTCCATGTATTTTCTTTGATTTATTTCGGGACAATTTTTGTTTTCTACTATCTTCGAGAATTCCAATTTTCAAACCTAGAAATTTATTCACAGCCGACTTTTGCACTCGACAGTGATTGGATATGATATCAGTATTAGGATGGAAAAGAATGCCTTTTCCATACACGGGGTATTTAATAATTATTGGTGAATGATTTTTGTTCATATCGGACCCTCCGTCACCACTCTGACATTTTCTTCTTGTCAATTTCACATTCAATAAAGGTTTGATGCTGTTATTCATTTTGCCGGTTTAAAAGCTGTTGGAGAAAGTGTCCAGAAACCTTTGCTGTATTATAATAATAACCTCATTGGAACAATTGTTCTTCTAGAAGTTATGGCTGCACATGGATGTAAAAAAGTACTGATCTTCCCCCTTTGCTGTCTCTCATAATATATTTTCAATTACATTTTCTGTTCTTCTCTGATCTCGGTTATTGTGAACATTGCAGCTTGTATTTTCATCATCAGCTACTGTTTATGGTTGGCCAAAAGTTGTACCTTGCACAGAGGAATTTCCCACAAGTGCTATGAATCCCTATGGACGAACAAAGGTATTCTTAGAGTCAATTTTTCATTCATGCTTCAGAATGCAGCTAATCTGAAGAGACAGATGATGTTAGCATGTATTTTAGTAAGAAACAGGTGTATATTTTTTTATTTATTCTTTCTCTTAAAATTATGAAATGGGAACACATAAAGGGCCCAATGGTATGTGTGTAGCTTAATTATACTGATCTCTTATCTGCTCGACCATGGGTTGACTTGCTATAAGGATATATTTAAATTCATATTCTTGTATTAGATTGCCATAGTTTCCTAGATTATGAATAGGAATTTGAGATGTTCTCTACATGTAAGAGAAAAAATAGAGAGGTGGGCAGAGAGAGTGAGGAAAACCTTGTAATTCTCCTTCTTCATTATAGTGAAAATCTATAGTGGCAAGTGGACATAGCTTTCATATTGGGGGTAAACCTGCATTTTTGTTTTATGTTTCGTTCATTATTTCCTCCGGGATTAGGATTAGGGCTTAGTCCCCCTAACAGAGCCTACACTAGTGACATTTATAACCTCCTGCCTCTGTGTGTATGTTCCTCTTTTTCTTTCCTCTGGTTCCCTCGTGTTAGGTGTTATCAAATTTCTCTTATGGGAGTTCACCTAACGATATGGATTTTTCCAGCTTTTCATTGAAGAAATATGTCGCGATATGTATAGCTCCGACTCTGAATGGAAAATCATATTGTTGAGGTACTTCAATCCAGTTGGTGCACATCCTAGTGGCTATATTGGTGAAGATCCACGTGGAATTCCAAATAATCTCATGCCATTTGTGCAACAAGTAGCTGTTGGCAGGAGACCTGCTCTGACAGTTTTTGGATCTGACTATGCAACTAAAGATGGCACAGGGGTAAGCTATTTTGGTCAGCATTGGATGGTGACCATATTTGTAGTTGATTATTTTTCTGTTTGGTCATTGTTATTGGCATTCAATTGCTGCCCATTTTTCTTCATTTGGTAAACATGTAATTTAGTATATCCTGTATGTGCCTGTGCCCGAGTTCAACTATTCTCAATCTTTTGGTTCATAGTAAGTATAGTTTGCTGCTTCCACCTACCTCCATTATTCTCTATTTGGGCCCAAAAAACAAAAAAAAAAAACAAAAAAGGAAAGAAAATAATATTATGTCATGTTTGTTTCCCATTTTTTCCCCATTAAAATGAAAAATATGACCGTTATTTATCACATCAAATCATCAAATTTGAATTTATATTTCTTATATAGGACTTATAGCGACTATATTTTTCATTCTCATTTTTACAAAAATGGGAAACAAACATCCCATATAATGTAAAGTAAGCTACTGTTATCTGGTTTACTTTATAAAATCCATCCGTATTTCAGGATAGGTTGTGTTTAGACTTTTGAGCCTAAGATCATCTTGGACTCCTTTTGGAGTGTGACAAAGGAGGCCAAAAGGATTGGACTTAAAAACGCAGTT
Organism: Olea europaea var. sylvestris; assembly: GCF_002742605.1. Classification (NCBI taxonomy): domain Eukaryota; kingdom Viridiplantae; phylum Streptophyta; class Magnoliopsida; order Lamiales; family Oleaceae; genus Olea; species Olea europaea. The sequence continues at coordinate 20,623,904 of NC_036240.1, read as the reverse complement.
AGCTTTCTTGTTCTTGATGCACCAATATTTATTAATGGTTTTCATGTTTTCAGGTACGTGATTATATCCATGTTGTGGATTTAGCAGATGGCCATATTGCTGCTTTGAGCAAGCTATCTGATCCTTCAATAGGTATGGGCTTAGAGAATGTAGAGGTCTTCTTTACCTCTTATTTCATAAGCCATTTCTGCTCAACAATCTTCTGTGATATTGAATTTACTTTTATGACCTCTCTACATGAGTTGATAAACTTTTTGTTGAGTACCTTTTATTTATAGACATATAATTGTTCTTTAACACTGGTGTATGGCATTGGGGATTGTTGCTGGGGAGTTATGCTATTGATTGACCCTTTTTTCTCATTTTGTTTGAAGTGGTCCAAATAGAGATCGAAATGCATAAAATAAATAGGGGAAGGATTCCAAACCCCTTTTTTTTGGTTTAAGGATGGGAAATTGAGGAAAGCATGTGTAAGGGGTTTGTCAAAGGAATTTGCACATTCAAAATCCAATGCCAGACTTGTTTCAGTTTAGTTGTAATGCCTACTACATTGTGTACTTCAAACAAGTTCATTTCCTGATTCAAGTTTCGAGAACCAGCTCCTGCCCGTAATTCTCTCAATAAAATTGTTTACTTCAAATCTGAGCAGTAATCTGAGTGAACATCTCTGGGCTTGAGGTTTTTACTAGGAGATGAAGGAATCGTGATGCAGGTGATTACTGTAATTAAAGTCACAGTCAAACAGGATTTTGTGGTACAATTGCATCCTAGATAATGATTTTTCACACGTCTTTGACACGTCTCAAGTGTTCCTTTTTCTTATTACATCATCATTTACAAGCTGATTCAGTTTGTCTTCTCCATTTGTGCAAAGAATTTCTTATGTTCACGAAGTACACTAAAAAACATCTTGCTATAACTCAACTCATCTTACTCTAACTAGAAAATATCTTACTGTGAATCCTGATCTCACTCAAGTGTCTTTTTTTCTTATTACGTCATTGTGTTACTAGACTGGCTTATTTTGATTTTTATCTGAAGATATGTGAGATTGTTCTACATGATGTAGGCTTTATATCAGCCTTTTCCCATTTTACTTGTATGGGCCTGTTAAGTGTATATATATTGTCTGATCTAAAGTTTTGACATTGGGAAGTTAATAGCATACATGGCGGAATGATTTGATGATTTGTGTGAGTGGGTTGAGATAGCACAAGGGTTTTTATCAGATGCATTAACCTTTTTTCCAAATATTCTTATGGCTTCGTAATTTCTAGTTTTGAACTTAAATACTTCATTTCCCATTCCGTACCCCATAAGTTTGCTATTTTGAACATCACGATAGAGACAGCTGTAATATATTTTTACTCGTTTGAAACTGTGTACAGTTGTAATTTATTACTTAGTCATTTGAAACCAATGTTCCCTGCCTCAAATACTGAATCCTTTCTGCTGTTTATGTTTGTTGAATTACGGTTCACAAAGTAATTTGTTACCTTGACAACGTTTCTTTTTCTTTCTTTTTCTTTTTCTTTTTAATATATATTGAATTAATTATCTACTCTGCTTGCTTTGTATCTAATGCTGATTTTCCACTGGCTTGATTTCAATGAAATATGTGGACTGCAGGCTGTGAGGTATACAATCTGGGGACAGGGAAGGGTACATCAGTCTTGGAAATGGTAGCTGCATTTGAGAAGGCATCTGGAAAGGTATAATTCTTATCGTAGTAGTTGCTTTACATATGTTGGTTAGCATTTAATTATGCATTGCTTACCCCTAGTTCAGGGTAATCATAACCTTTTGTCCTTCTTGTGTAGAAAATCCCTCTGGTGATGGCTGGTCGACGACCTGGTGATGCTGAGGTTGTATATGCTTCAACAGATAAAGCTGAGCACGAGTTGAACTGGAAGTAAGTATTTAACTCACTGCAACGTAAACTATGCAAAATTATTTCTTCAAGTACACAGTACTGATCAATGTTGGACAGTAACAAATTAGTTAAAATCTTGTTCATAGTAGTGGTATCTAGTCCCCATCACCCATACTGCTTACCTTCCACTGCTGTTGTCCATAATATTGGACAGACTTGAAAGTTGCTATATAGATAACAATTTAGTAAAGCTTTGGACCACGGTTGTTTCTGATGTAAATTTAACTTTATATTTATACATTTTATATGCTTTATACATATATAAAACTAAATATTTTAATAGCCAGCTCTATCCCGGTTGAACCTTTCGACAGATGACAGTGTAATGCTCTACAACATTCACTTTTCTGACAGAATTCCTTGTGTTTGCAGGGCAAAATATGGCATCAATGAGATGTGCAGAGACCAGTGGAACTGGGCGAGCAAGAACCCATATGGTTATGAGAGTCAGGCGTCTACCAATTAACTGTGGAACTGTGTCTTACTCCCTTGACTACGTTGTTTTCTTTTTGGTTGTCACCAGTCCTGCTGTTTTCTTATGTCCATGGCTGCTAATTTGCCACCTTTTGGACTTAAAATTCCTGGAAAGTTTTGAGTCGGGTGGGCTTGGCTAAATTGCAAATTGAATACAAGACAAGACTTGTTGTGAGAAGTACTCTTGCACATTGAATCAGTTTCGGTTACAGTTCAATCAATTTTCATTTATGTACACGTTATTTTTCTATATAATAAAATAATTGTATCTTCCTCTCGGCTTATGCCAAACTTGTTTACATGGTATCTGAGCAATTCTTTTAGGGTTTGGTATTTCCTACCACTTCTCCGTTTCTTCTCTTTCTTTCCCCTTTCCTCCACTAAAAGCCACCTCACCATCCAAACCGACTGTTTGTTTCCCAGATGAGATTGGCAAGGTTGATTAAGGGTCAAACCTAAGATTGTTGATGACCTGTTGCGTCATGTGTGGCAGCAGACGGTGGTTGTCGAAACTGTAGGTGGTAGTAGCGATCATGTGTTGCGTGCAGACCGTCGGTGGTTGCAGTTTCGATTGAGTCGATGGTTGTAGTTTCGATCGTTGGTGAGGTACCGATTTTAGTTGTCGAATTGCACTTTTGTGGTGTCGTCTTGATTTTGGACTTGGTTAATTAAGGACTGATTGATTGAAGCTGATTAATTGGGCTGTGGTTACCAAGATACTCTTGGGCTCTAGTAATTTTGTTGGGCTTACTTGTGATTTTATTTCTTTGGGCTCCAACTATTAATTTGTAGGCAAGTCACGTGGTTTGGGATTCCTTCCGTGTCTCATTTATTATTATTTGGTTGGTCACCCAGACTGCGCGCCTATTTGTGATTACCTGTTATTGGATTTACGATTTACTTTGATTAGTCTTGTCGTGGATAATATCACATCATCCAATATGGATATGTTCAATTTGACTGGATCCATGACTCCTGAAAATTTGAAAGAAAGAAATTACACTTAATGGGATCGTTGTGTGGAAGTTTTTTTTACGAGGTAAAGGTTTACTTTTCTACTTGATCCTAGACAAGTCGTCTACTAAATCTTCATATAGTGATTTTGCAAAGACTAATTCTACTCTCAATGATCGATAGGATCAAGAGGATAACGTCATCATTGGCCTTGTGATCAATAAAATTGAGCCCCATATTGGGTCTTCATCCCTTTATGTCTATGACTAAGCAAATTTGGAAACACCTGAAACATATTCATTCTAGTACTGGAAACGTTACTCAGATTTATGAGACATGTAAACAATAACTTGAACTTTACAATGACTCCTCTAGTCTCGTTGAATATTACAATAAGCTTTTGGCCGTGTGTCAAGAGAGAAATGTTCATCAACCTCTCTATCTTGATTTGAAAGTTATGAAAAAACAAAGGAAAGACATTTATGTTGTGTTTCGATTGAGTCGATGGTTGTAGTTTCGATCGTTGGTGAGGTACCGATTTTAGTTGTCGAATTGCACTTTTGTGGTGTCGTCTTGATTTTGGACTTGGTTAATTAAGGACTGATTGATTGAAGCTGATTAATTGGGCTGTGGTTACCAAGATACTCTTGGGCTCTAGTAATTTTGTTGGGCTTACTTGTGATTTTATTTCTTTGGGCTCCAACTATTAATTTGTAGGCAAGTCACGTGGTTTGGGATTCCTTCCGTGTCTCATTTATTATTATTTGGTTGGTCACCCAGACTGCGCGCCTATTTGTGATTACCTGTTATTGGATTTACGATTTACTTTGATTAGTCTTGTCGTGGATAATATCACATCATCCAATATGGATATGTTCAGTTTGACTGGATCCATGACTCCTGAAAATTTGAAAGAAAGAAATTACACTTAATGGGATCGTTGTGTGGAAGTTTTTTTTACGAGGTAAAGGTTTACTTTTCCACTTGATCCTAGACAAGTCGTCTACTAAATCTTCATATAGTGATTTTGCAAAGACTAATTCTACTCTCAATGATCGATAGGATCAAGAGGATAACGTCATCATTGGCCTTGTGATCAACAATATTGAGCCCCATATTGGGTCTTCATCCCTTTATGTCTATGACTAAGCAAATTTGGAAACACCTGAAACATATTCATTCTAGTACTGGAAACGTTACTCAGATTTATGAGACATGTAAACAATAACTTGAACTTTACAATGACTCCTCTAGTCTCGTTGAATATTGCAATAAGCTTTTGGCCGTGTGTCAAGAGAGAAATGTTCATCAACCTCTCTATCTTGATTTGAAAGTTATGAAAAAACAAAGGAAAGACATTTATGTTGTTAAATTTCTTATCAGCTTTCCTTCAGAATTTGAAGTAGTTTAGGCATAGATATTACTGGAAAAGAGCTTCCCAGTCTTGCGAAGATATTTTCTCGTACTCAGCACTCTACTCTATCAATAGTACTCCTAGCGATCGTTTTGCAAATGTTGCTCAAATTAGTCATCATGGGGTAGACGTGGCGATCGGAGTGGACAAGATCGAGATGGTTTTAGCTCTCAGGGTAGATGAGACACTAGAGGTCGTGGTCGTTCAAGAAATCACGAGCCTAAAAAATGTACTCATTATAGTCGTATTGATCCCTCCATTGATTATTGTTGGGACTTACATGTCAAACCATCCGATTCTAAGGCTGGGCAGAACCCAACCCAAACCGCTCAGCCTAACCAACCCAAATCAAACCGATAGGTTTGGGTTGATTTTTTAAGTTCAATTGAGTTGGGTTGAGTTGGAAAATTGAATTTGAGGTTAGGTTGGGGTCTTGGGTTATGTATTAAAACCCAACCAAACCTGATGAATTAGAAAATTAATATTTATGATGGAAAAAAATTTAAATAGACACAATAGTAAAGATAAGAGAATGACTTATAATTTATAAACGTCCATTTTCTTCACATAGACCGATTCACATGAACACTATATACAACTGCAATGTTATTTGACGATAAAGAAAAAATTAAAAACATGATGATGAAATGAATGAATTTCAAAAAATTGTAAAAAAGAAAATGCTTCGTAAATTTTTTTAAACTTAGTTATACATTATTTTTGGAAAGAATTCCTTATATATGTGTTTAAAAAAAGGAGGTTTTCAAATAATTTTCAACTCTTAAAAATTATCCAAATTTAACAAATAAACTGGATCCAACTTTAATTGGGCCGAAGCCCAAATTGACTTACCCAAACCAAACCGATCCAAACTTGATTGGTTTGTGTTGGGTTGGATTTAAATCAATAATTAGGTTGGGTTGTGTTGATTTTCGTTCAAACCAATCATGTTAGGTTGGGTTTGGGTTGGAAAAAAATCGACCCAACCCAACCCACATCCATCCCTATCTGGTTCTGTCAATCGGGTCTCGTTTAATAAAAATCATTACCCAGTGTCTAGATCGGTAACTAACTCCAGCTCAATACAAGGATCTGATCTCTTATTTGCATCATGGGATGAGTATGCTAAGTTCTTAGCTCATAAACAAGTTGCTTCAACTTCTACGGTCACACTCGCTTAGTCAATTATTGTATTTTCTCACTATCTATTGTTATCATCTCACAATCCATGGATTATCGATTCCAGTGCAACTGAACACATGACTGGTTCTTCTACTTCTCTTCTTGATTATCATCCAGTTACTTCTCCCACATGTATCACTCTTGCTAACGGTTCCCAAATTAGTGTTGCGGGCTTGGGCAATAGTTGTCCTAGTCTTAATACTAATCTGTCGGCTGTACTTTATGTTCCTGACTTTTTCTCTAGTTTATTGTCTATTAGTCAAATTACCACGTCTCTTCAATGCTCTGTAACATTTTATCCCTCATTGTTTGTTTTTTAGGATCTCAAGACGAAGATGATGACTGGTATGGGGCATGAAGTTGGTGGCCTCACCTCCTCGAGCTCTCTAGTCTTTCATGAAACGACTAAGCATATTGAAGTTGATTATCACTTTGTTTGGAACAAGATAATATATGGTGATATATGTACACCATTTGTAAATATCGGAGATCAACTTGCTGATATGTTTACAAAGTCGTTGAACAGTAATCGGTCGAGAGTTCTACGTTCCAAACTGAACTTATATAATGTATATACTCTAGCTTAACGAGGGGTGTTAAGGAAGAAAATCAATTACGAATAATGCATATTAGGCAAGAGCATTATTTGGTATATTTTAGTTTTCATATATGTACACGTTATTTTTCTATATAATAAAAGAAGAGGAGAGAAAGAGTACATCTTCTTCTCGGCTTATGCCAAACTCGTTTACAAAGAAAAACAAGAAGCTAAAAGTTTGTAAATTCATATTGTCAATTCCTACTCTGTGGGGGGTGGTGGGGGGGGGGTCACAGATTGAAATTGACACTAGCGTCTAGGTGGTTCATTGGTTTGGAAAGACTGATTTTAGGTAATGTAGTATGTATAGCACACTTTCAGTCTTTTTTAAAATGTTTGCTCAAAAGTGAAAGATGTATGAATTTTTATCCATCTAATATAAAAGTTGGAGTATTAATTTACTGTATTTCATGTTTAATAAATTGTCTGTTACATGGACATTAACCTCAAGACATTTAGTTGATTGAAATATAATTTGCACGAGAATAAAATTTTGAGGTACCTTTGTGTGCGATGTAATTGAAAAGTTCAAGAGTTCTTCCCTTGATGACTGGACTACGAATTACGAGATTAGATATGATATGAACTCATACGATACATTACCCTAAATCCATTCCTAATTGAGTTATTGAACATAAAGCCCCAATTTGTGGAGTTAATTATTTCAATGGTTACTGAACTTAGATTCATATCTTTGATTGATTATTGAAATTTAAGATGTCGAGTTTTGGTCACTGAACTTAGGTTCATATCTTCGATTGCTCACTGAAGTTTAAAATGTTGATTTTTGACAACTGAACTTTGAAAAATGTTGTGCATTATTTCCTGAATTTTAAAAAATATTGTACATTACTCACAGAACTTTGAAAAATATTGTACATTACTTATTGTAAACTCAATATTTTTCAAAGTTCAACAGTTACGCTAATGAGTAACGTACGACATATTTCAAAGTTCAGTAACTAAAACTCGACATTTTAAATTTCAGTAAGCAATCTAAGACATGGACCTAAGTTCAGCGAGCAGTTGAAGACATTGACTTAAGTTCAGTGACCAAAACTCAATATTTTAAATTTCAGTGACCAATCAAAAACATGGATCTAAGTTTAGAGACAATTGGAACAATTAACTCCAATTTATGTCTTATTTTTTTGGGAAAAATGAATTTTGTAATAGTGATTTTTGGAAGAATGTGGTTGTAAATGAATTTTAAAAAATAAATTTAAAAAAAATGAGGGCTTAATCTTTCATGATCAAAGTTGTTTAGACAAGTGAAGTCACGTTTACTTCCTTCGACACAAAATAAAAAGGGAAAATTGTAGAGGCGGTCCCTAACGTTTTCATTTTTTTTTAACTTTACCTAACATTCATTTTGTGCCAAGGAATGTCTCTAACCTTTCAAAAATAGCACCTGATGTCCATCTGTATGGAAGCAGTGCAAAACACCATCAGATAATCGAAAAAATTCCTTGAATTATCTGCTACCGCAACTATTTTATTGGATATTGATACCTTTTTGGATGATATTTTAGACGATTTTATTGGATGTTGATTCCTTAATTTTCTCGATCAATTGAACTTTTCATATTTATAAAAGGTTAGGAACCTTTGCTGGCACTAAAGATTATGGAAAATTTTGCAAAAAATAAAAAGATTAGGGATTGTTGTTGCAATTTTTCCAAATAAAAATTACTTTCAGAATGAGGAAAAAAGAACAATAGAAAAAAGAAAAAAAGAAAACAACTCAAAAATGGGGTATTTTTAAAAATGGAATAGTCAAAGAAGGGAAATGCTACTTTGACTTGTTCAATTGTTAATATTATCACAATGGCCTATTGAGTGTTAAAAAATAAAAATACCCTTAAACGTATTATACAATTACAAAAGAAGGTTTTGTTTAAAAGACATTACTACCCTTTAATTAACAAATAAAAATTAAACACTTCACACTTAAAATATCAAAATCAACAAACTTCTCATATCTATTTACTCTAACACAGATAAAAACACTTTCATCTTTCATGTGCTTCAACCTCAAGATCTAAAAAATTCATCGAACATGGTAGCTGAAATTTTTTTTATATCAATCTCATCAGATAAGTAAGTTTATAATATGCACATTTAATTTTGTTTTCGTTAAATTATTTTACGTTTGTATAAATAAAATTTATTTCGACATATAATGTTAATGTAGATAGCTTTTGACGAGAAAAAATTCATCTACATTAATACTGAAAAATTAATCTGCAAAAGTTTTGTGTGTTTATTCTGTTGAACACTCGAATTTGAACTGCCGACTGTCTAGATAACTGTTGAAAAAACTTGATTGGACAGCTGGAATATTTAACAGCCGGCTGGACATAATTTTTTTATTACTTTTAATATTTTCTTGCAATTAAAAATTCTTTTCGACATTCAGATATGGTTGCAGTCCCAATTTGTTACATTGGTGATTTTAAATTGGACGAAAGAGATCGATGGGTATGGAAATGGACGAGTAATGAACGTGGTGGTATCTCAATTTTCATAACAGAAACAACAACGTATGCAGAACTCTATAATATTTTACAGAACAAACTAAATGTCAATCTCTCTCAGTATGACATGGAATTTAAATTTAAATTCAACGATCAGGAAGTTTCGAATTCACCTATGACGATTTCTTCTGATGTCGAAATGAATTATCTGTTTGAAATGAACAATAGGCATTCGACTCCTATTTGAGTGACTTTAGTGAGGAAGAATGTCGTCGAAGGTGAACAAGTAGACTCAGATGGAGGGGATCATAATGCTAATGATTTTTGGGATACGGTTCAGTTAGCTCGTGAAGATGATGAGGTTATTTCAGAGACAGTTACTCACATAATTCTATCCGTAGTTCACGACAATGAGTGTGAAAATGTAAATACTTTTACAGACGAGGATTTGATCGCTATATCTCGACAGAGACATAAGTGGGGTAGGACCTCAGGGGCTGGGTCGAGTGGATCGTCCTCTAACTCCTCACGTGTGGTTCCCAGTAGTGAGGAATTCTATGTCAAGTAACTGTTTGAAACGAAAAAAGATTTGTAAGAAGCTGTGCACCTAATTGCCCTAAAATACAACTTTGAGTCCAAAGTGAAAAAATCGAACAAGTCATTGTTGACAATTGCCTGCGTCGATGACAGTTGATGTTGGCGTTTGCGAGCAACGAAAATGAACACGAATGAGTGCTTTGTAGTTCGCAAGTACACACGGGAACATACTTGTGAAGTGGGATTACGTCGAAATGATCACATGAAAGCTCGAGCTTGGTTTATTGGTCGACAGATAATGCACAAATATCAGGATCTATGTATGATTTACAGACTATCAAACATCATTAATGATGTTCGTCGAGAGTACGGAGTAGTCTTGAGCTACCAGAAGGCCTGAAAGGTCAAGGAATGTGCGTTTGAGGATTTAATGGGCTCTGCAGAGGAAATCTATGCTAAATTGGTCAGGTATTGCCATAACATGAAGAAAAATAATCCTGGCTCGAAATTTTTTATTGAGACGGAGGGTGAGAATTGCTTCAAATTCTTCTTCATGGCTTTTGGACAACGCATTCGAGAATTTCGAAATGCAACGCGACCTCTAATTCTAGTTGATGGTATAACACTGAAGTCTAAATATCAAAGCAAGCTGATTATTACTACATGTCAAGATGCTAACATCCAAATTTACCATCTTGCGTTCGACATAGTCGATAGTGAGAATGACATGTGGATGCGATGGTTCTTTACAAAGTTAAGGAAAGTAATCGGGGAAGTCGAGGACCTTGCATTTGTAACCGATCAGGGACAGCCTTTAATAAATGGTATCGCTGAAAATTTTCCAGATGCACATCATAGGTATTGCATGTAGCATATTCAAGGCAATATGAAGACCAGGTATCGTTTCATTGTTTAGGAGAGCAGCTGAAACCTTCAATGTTGAAGAGTGTAATAAGGTCATGGTTGAAATAGGAAGTAAATCATTCGATACATGAGATTATCTAACGAAAATAGGGATTGAACATTGGGCGCGCTCTTTTTTTTTGGACGTCAATGCAACATGATGACGTCAAACAATGCGGAGTCTTTCAATGCATATATAGTAGACTCAGCGAACACAATCTCCAAGGCTATGCAATGACGATTCACGATCACTGGTATGTACATATGTATACAACCCTCTCATGGCTCCCCCTTGACACGTGCCCACATCCCTATGATCCACTCGATCATGTAGTCGGGCACCGCGTACTCCTTGCTGGCATGTTGAAGCCACTGGTACTCAATATTAACGCTTCGTCCGAACTCCAAATTTAGTATGACTTGGCTAGGACTGTTAAATGATCCCGAATATCTTTGAACCCAATCACGCAACAAGTCCATGGCCAGGTCGATGTACTGTATTAAGAAATAGCAATACAAAAGGGAGTTATTTCGTTGCATAAACAAACAATGATATACAAGTCATAAAAAATGACAATATGACTACTTCATTTACATCGTTGGCAAGCCACGCTCCTGAAGTGATGATGTCGTGGAACCACTTATAAGTATCGGAGATCGTCACAGTATTGATCGTACGATTGGTCCTGACAAAAGGAATAGAGAAATGTTAAAAAAGCTTATACGAGTAACGATCACTGGTATGTACTAATATTACTAATATCATGAATACTAACCCGAGAAACATTCTTCTCCACTCCGTCTCGAACATTTTTTATTTGGCACGGTCCACCTCCCGAAATAGGTTTGGGATCGTCCCATCGACAAACCTCCTCCTCTTCGTCTCAATTGTGAAGGGAGAAACAATGTATTGTGACGGCACTCTCCGCATCATTCCGCCCACCAACTCCGGCACATCAACAGCATGCTTTTTCACCCCAGTCACGGCGGTCATCTTCCCTGACGATCGCCACCTTCTCCATGCTCACCTTCTCTTCTGTCCTAGTCGTCACCACCTCCTCGACCATAGCTCCCATCCCCAAGGGGCCTACCACCTCATCCACCTGCGTCAACACTACTTCCTCGATCATCGCTCCCGTCCCCGACAGGGCCATCCCCTCCACCCTTGGGTCTACCCTATCCTCCATGGACTAAAGAAAGGAGTCTCATGCATCCTTCAACCACGACTGTGGGTGACTTCCATCTCTATCCTCTCGATCACCCCCCGGTTGTCATCTCCGTCACCCATCGTCTGCCTGCTATATCATCTCGAAGTGCTATCACCTCATCCTGAAGGTCCCATAAATGCTCACGTAGCACTCTAACATCATCAGCTATATCCTCGACCCTCTCTACCAACTGGCATCCCAGATCGTCGACCCGCTCCACCATATCTTGATGCAGCGCGTCGACCTCCTCTGATATAACTCCTATCAGCACTCGACGCAACGTGCCGACCTTCCCTAATATAACTCCTACCAGCTCTCAACGTAGCGCACCAACCTCCTGCACCATAAATTCTGTTAGGGGATGGTACATATCATCAGAATAATCACCTTGAGGGGGATGAAGTGACGCCGACGATGGAGGTGATGCCCTGGACGGAGGTGATGCCCGATCAACTGGCTCGCGATCCTGCACATATTTACATACTATTAACTTATCCAATAATTGCTCATTCATACAAAATATTAATCAATAATTCACTTATCCAGTCTTGATCGGGGATCGAATTAGACATCTGGTCGTCTTGGGCGTGCGGAATCGTTATTTCACCCACAAAACCCTACACCCCCTCCTCTATTGACGGCGTCAAATGAGTTATTACTTCAAACTGACATATTGACATTTTAAAAGGATAAAATCATGTAATGAGATTTTAAACTATGTATAATATAAATCACAAATTTATAATACTCACATGAGGGTCGTGAGGAGATCCGATAATTGTTTTCCAGTGGTACATACCTCCGCTCGAGATGCTCGCCAATGGTGTATCCGAGGGTAGCGTGTCTCCTCTCACCTTGTAAAATGGGTATCCAATAAGGGGATGGTCTCATACGCCTAGACTTGCAACACATAAATTAGTATATACAAATTCAATAGAAAAAAATATTTTAACATTGATTGCATTAATCATTTACCTATAGTGCCAAGGGGAATCCGTACGTGTTGTACTTACGCACGGGCCCCTTGGGCTTCGAGTGCGGTCTGATGAAGATGTGGATGGTGTTCTAAAAACATCGGTGGCCTCATGGATAGCTGTTGAAGCAATCTATATTGTTGACGATCTCTAGGTGGAAGACGTCGATCGCAATCTTCTTGTGGTGACACCGCATCATGCTCTCAATGATTAGACCATACCTAACTTCAGTCTGTCCAACATCTCGTCACACCTTCTAATCGCGTCCATCAGCTGAGGCAAAACCACCGCCCCCTGTCCTTGGAAGTAAGTGTCCTGCAGTCTATTTCTTCTCTGAATCTAGTCGCTGGCTGCCTCATCGCTTGTAATCTTCAATCTAGTCAGCAGGGCAAACTCGAACATGGAAAAGCTAGCGAATTCGCCCTCGAGGTCAAAGTGGAGGGTATCGCCATCAACCGGACTCAGCAATGGACATAGAAGAGCATCGATCATTTGATCTGAATACTGCAACTCTCTCATAGGTATAGAGGCCACAAAAAGGACTGACGCAACATATCTGCGTGCTGGTCGTCCAGCAGTTTTAGGACCTGGGAAAAGCTGTCAAAGTTACTGTTCTAAGTAACTTTGCCTGGCATTTGTCTCAACTCTGCATCAAGATAATAATCCATCCTGCAAAAATTGAAACAGAATATTAGAACATTGTACATGAAATAACGGAATGAAGTATAATAACCCAAAATTAAGCGAACCGAATCGTAACTACTATACGCAAGACACAGATTCATGACATTTTCTCTCTCTTAACAAAAATTAATAATATGAATTTTTAACGGTATTATCGAAAATTAATAATTACCATAAAAATAAAATAAAAAATAAAATGGAAATTAAAATTACAATTACAATTACAATTAAATTTAAAATAAAAAGTTAAAATTAGAATTAAAAAATTAATTTTTAAAATTAAAAATTAAAATTAAAAATTTAATTTGAAATTAATTTTAAAAAACAAATTTTTTTACATTAAAATTATAATTATAATGAAAATTTAAATTTAAAATAAAATTACAACTACAATTAAAATTAAAAAGTAATTTTAAAATTAATTTTAAAACAAATTTCTTCAAATTAAAATTGTAAGTAAAATGAAAATTTAAATTTAAAATAAAATTACAATTACAATTAAATTTAAAATAAAAAGTTAAAATTGGAATTAAAAAAGTAATTTTAAAATTACTTTTAAAATAACAAATTTCTTTACATTAAAATTATAACTAAAATGAATATTTAAATATAAAATAAAATAAAAATTAAAAATAAAAAGTTAAAATAAGGATTAAAAAATTAATTTGAAAATAAATTCTAAAATAACAAATTTCTTTAAATTAAAATTAAAATTAAAATTTAAAATAAAAATTCAAATTCAAATTCAAATAAAAAGTTAAAATTAGAATTAAAACAATAATTTTAGAATAACAAATTTCTTAAACTTTGATCAAGATAAAAAATATTTAATTAAAAATTTCTAACATTTAATGATTTAAATTTATTAAAAAAATGGCCGTTAAACAGTCGATTCTAATCAGCTGTTAACAGTTGGCTGTTGACAGTTGGCCGACTGTTAGCGGCCGGCTGTCAACAACTTTTGCTCCTCTACTCAGAATCCATCATTTCTGACGAGTTGGAGCTCCCCACACAATCAAAATAGGCCAATACACTTATCTATGCGCAAATCTAGCCTACATCATGCCTAAAAATAATATTTCAACCAATAATCTAATTCAAACTTAACAAAACCCAATAATCTAATTATAACTTCACAAAAGCTAACATTTACAACTGTTAACAGTCGGCAACCGAAAGTCCTTTAGTGAGGAAGATGTCTGAACGATTGACTGTCAATGAAACTGATTTCTTGTCCAAATCGTAGAGAAAAAGAGGAATATGGATGGATATTTTTGAAAATGCGTCTTTAAATTATGTTTTCGTTTATTTTTTCTAATAATAATTAATTCAGTCAGAGGCTGTGGAAATAATGTTGGGTCAATTGCCATTTTCACTTAACTCCTCCTCAAAAATTAGGCTGATTTCACCTCGAAACCCGAAGCGAAATCCTGACAAATCAAATTTCTACCTCCCCATTTCGTGACGATGAATCCCTGGGTGAAGCTGTAGTTAGATTTGCAAGAAGAGTTGAAGATTGGTCAAAAGAAAATGAGAAGAAAAGGGGGATACAAGAGGTTGAATAATCAAGTTAGATTTGTCTGTGTAATCATCTCAATTTCTTTCATAATTATTCAGATAATCTCAGTACTTCAACTTGGACAAATCTCAATGTCAAAAGTTGCAGTTGCTTCTCCAAAACAAAATTCAAACAAAAAATTCTCTCAGGAGAAAATAGGAAAGTTCGGAGAACTAGTGATTAAAATGTTACCCGAAGATCTTGCATTCACTCTATTTTTGCCTTCAGAAATAGCATTTGAACGCGATTTGAGATTGAGTCCAACGGAGAGTTTGGTTGGAGGGAAAGCAAACGATACGCTAGCGATACTGAGTCGAATACTCGGATTTTCAGCTGTACCGAGAACGATTTATTCTACCGATTTGCAGCGTGGCAAGGAGATTATTTATGATTCAATATCGGGATTTAATTTGTATTTACTGAAGGATTTTAGTGGGAAGCTAGTGGTTAATGGTGTTAAATCAGACTATATAGATTTGAAATTAAGTAATATATTAGTGCATGTTATGGATGGGGTGATTATGGATTCTGAATTTGAGGAATCTGTGCAGCCTGATGAAGAAGAAGGTAATTGATGCGGGTTCAAGTCAACTCGCCGGTGAATATGGCGCCAACCTCACCTTTCTCCCTTTTTTTTTTTTTTTTGTTTTTA
>NC_036240.1:20601642-20608216 GCF_002742605.1 Olea europaea var. sylvestris | reverse complement strand
TGGGGGGGGGGGGGGGGGTTATAAATTATTATTATTATTTTGGGTTTTAGAATTGTATTCTGGTGTAAAGTTTGATTTTTACTGGTTTAACTGAAGATTTAATTGTGGGAGTGAGGATTTTAGGCTTGATAGGTGTTTGATCTGTATCTATTAATTTGTTTATCTAGCTCCTTTCCTATTTTTGTTGATTGATCTGTTGGAATTGTTTCTCCAAGTGCAAAGGTATGATTTTGAAGAGGTGTACCCTCTTGGTTGGTACGGCGAAGAGTGTGATTAAAAGAAGTGGGAATTTGGGGATCTTCGATTGCTTGATTTGCTTTATCTATATTCTATTCCTCTAATGCTCATAGTTTTGCCTTTTTTAGATTATTGTAAAATTGTGTCAGATTGTTGAGTTTGAGAAAATTTTGGGTTTGATTGCAGATGGATCTTCTTGATAATCCTGTGCTTGGAAATCTTTTTGCTTCTCAAAGTAAGACTGTATGGTGCTGTGGATTATTCATTTTACACATCAAAAACTAGTCTGAAGACTTGAGCGAGAAAGATAATTGGATTGACACGTATAGCGGGTTCTATGGAAATGCGGATAGTATTTGAGAGGCTGTCTTTTAATGTATGTGTATAAACAGAGAGGTGTGAGGAATTCCTTGTAATCTCGTTTTTCGTTGTAGTGAAGAATCTATAGCTGCTAGTGAATGTAACTCTCACATTGAGGGGCGAACCTGCATTTTTGTGTTTTCTTTATGACACCTGTCTCTGTGTGTATAGTCCTCTTTCTTTTTTCTTTTTATTTTTCTTTCTTGGTTCCCTTGTCTGAATTTCTATCAAATTTCTCTTATTGGAGTTCACCTAACGTTATTGATTTTCCAGCTTTTCATAGAAGAAATATGCTGCGTTATCTATAGCTCTGGCGCTGAATGGATTATCGTATTACTGAGGTACTTTAATCCAGTTGGTGCACATCCTAGTGGCTATATTGGTGAAGATCCACATGGAATTCCGAATAATCTCATGACATTTGTGCATCAGGTAGCTGTCGGCAGGGGACCTGCACTGACAGTTTTTGGATCTGACTATGCAACGAAAGATGGGCACAGGAGTAAGCCATTGACAGCATTGGACGGTGACCATTGTTGTTTATGTTTGTTCATGTTACTAGCCTTCCATTGCTGCCAATTTTTGTTCATTTGGTAAACATGAACATTAGTGTATCCTATATGTGTCTATGCCCACGTTCAACTGTTCTCAAACTTTAGGTTCACTGTAACTATAGTTTTGCTAATAGCTTCCACCTGCGGCCATCATTCTTTATTTTGGCCAAAAAATGAAAAAAATAAAATGATAACATACCAGAATGTAAGTTGTTGTTATCTGGAGGCAGAGGCCAAAATGATTGGACACAAATATACGGTTAGCTTTCTGGTTCTTGATGCACCAATATGGATTACTGTTGTTTATATTTTCAGGTACGTGATTATATCCATGTGGTGGATTTAGCAGATGGCCATATTGCTGCTTTGAGCAATGTGTCTGATCTTTCTGTAGGTATGGACTCCGAGAATGTCGACTTCTTCTTTACCCGTCTTATATCATGAGCAAGTTTTTCTTGAATACCTTTTATTTATAGACATATTCATTTTATGATACTTGGGTATGACATTGAGAATTGTTGCTGGGGATTTTTTATATCTTTGATTGAGAAATTGAGGAAGGCGTGTGTAAGGTTTGTCAAGGAATTTGCCAAAATCCAATGCTGGACTTGTTTCAGCTAAGTTGTAATGTCTTCTACACTATACTTGGAACAAGTTCATTTCCTGATTCAATTTTTGAGAATCAGCATTTTTGACCAAACATGTGACAATAGGTTCTCAATGTATATTGCTCACCAATTACTTATGCATTGCTTGCCTCCATTTCAGCATAACCATAGTCTTTTGTTCTGTCTGTCTAGAAAAGCCCTCTGGTAATGGCAGCTTGATGACCTGGTGATGCGGAGGTTGTATATGCTTCATCCGAGAAAGCTGAATGTGAGCTGAAGTGGAAGTATGAATCAAACTCGTTGCAACACAATTTTGCAATATATATGCAATCCAGTATTACTCCTTTTAAGTACGCAGACTCAACATGACTTGGACAGTATTGGATAAGATAAAAAAGGCAACTATCTTATTAATATTCGATGTATTAGCATTCGGTTGAACCTTTTGACACTTACAGTAAATGCTCTACCACATTCACTTTCCTAACAGAATTCCTCGTATTTGCACTTTGCAGGGCAAATTATGACGTGGAGGCTGATATCAGTGGAACTGGGCGAGCAATTATGATCTCAGGCGTCTAAGAATTAAATGAGGACTTGTGTCTTGCTCCCTAACGTATGTCATTTTCTTTTGGGTTGTCATTAGTCCTGCTGTGTTCTTATGTCCATGGGCCATGGCTGCTAAATTGCCACCTTCTGATTTCTCTGAAGATTTGATTTGGGTGGGTTTGGCTAAATTGGATTGTATCAATATGGAAATGTTATATATATTCAGGGAGAACTATTACGTTTTGTATATTGTATAGCAAGTTAGTTAGGAAGCTGGAATATTCCATGCCAACTGTAAAGTTAGTTTGCTAGCTGGATATTAGTTGGTTGTAGTTAGTTAGCTCCTTCTGTATTTCTTACACCACTCCGATAGCCCTGGGTTGGTGTTGGTATCTCAGCAGCTCACGGGAGAAAATTATGCTTCCTGGAGCCGTGCAATGACCATTGCCTTGACAGTTGAAAATAAACTCTCATTCATCGATGGATCCATGAAGAAACCGAATGCTTCTGATCCAGATCTGGTAAACTCATGGATTAGGAACAATAATATGGTGATATCATGGATCCTCAATTCCATTTCGAAGGACATATAAGCCCGCGTGATCTATGCCTCCACAGCTCATGAGATCTGGAATGATCTTAAGGAACGATTTCAACAAAGTAACGGACCTCGAATTTTCCAATTAAGGAGAGAACTAATGAATCTGATGCAAGATCAAAGCACTGTAAGTGTATTCTTCACTAAACTCAAGACTATATGGGAAGAATTGAGTGATTTTTGACCTAATTGTAGCTATGGAAAATGTAATTGTGGAGGTGTTCAAGAGTTGAATAAATACTATCAGATTGAATATGTCATGGCGTTCCTCATGGGATTACATGATTCTTTTTCACAAATTAGAGGCCAAATTCTTCTCATGGATCCTTTGCCTCCAGTTAACAAAGTCTTTGCGTTGGTATCACAAGAGGAAAATCAAAGGAAAATACGCACATCTTCAATTGGTGCTGATTCCAATGGAGGAGCTGCTTTTGCATTCAAAGCTGATAATGGCAGAGGAACACAAAATTCTGGTTCCTATAATGACGGTACAAGAGTCAACAACAAGAAGAAGGAAAGAGCATATTGCACACATTGCAAATATCATGGACACTCCATTGATAAATGCTATAAGATTCATGGTTTTCCACCTGGTTTTAAATCAAAGCCAAGAGACAATTTCCAAAATTTTTCTAAATCTAATGCTGTTAATCAGATTTCTGTCAATTCACAGATTGAGGAAAAGCCAATACATCAACAAGTTGGCCTTGAGAAATTCATGCAAAATTTGAATTCCAATCAATACCAACACTTGATGACGATGTTGTCAACTCATCTGGCCTCCAACTCACAACCTACTCCAAATGATCTGGACAAGAATGATTCCACATATACTGCAGGTATATATCATTCTGCCGTTATTCCAACCTTCTCTTGCAAAAATATTTGGATTGTGGACTCAGGGGCTTCGAGACACGTATGCTCTATTGCTGCAGCATTCATAAAATTGAGGCCTATTACTAATTCACACATCACTTTGCCTAATCACACACAAATATCTGTCAGTCTATGTGGTGATGTCAGATTAGGACCCAATTTGATGCTACGTGATGTGCTTTTTGTTCCACAATTCAAGCTTAATCTACTGTTAGTGAGTTCTTTAACTACTGGAACAAATCTCAGTTTGAATTTCTTCCATGATCAGTTCATCATCCAGGAAGCTTCGAGTAGAAAGATGATTGGCAAGGGTAGCATCATTCAAGGCCTATATGTACTGGATACAAAAGATTTTAATTCTGTTTCTGATGCATTTATTGGTTCTGTTTCTGCCCGTGTGTGGCACAATAGACTTGGGCATCTATCTTTCAAAAGGCTAGATGTATTAAAAGATCACTTGCTGTATGATACTGAAATGTCGAAGAAGCATTTACCTTGTTACATATGTCCCCTAGCTAAGCAAAGGAGATTATCCTTTGAATCACACAATCATCTCTCGAATCAGCCCTTTGATCTCATACATTGTGATATATGGGGCCCCTATCATGTGACATCTCACTCTGGTTATAGGTATTTTATGATTCTAGTAGATGATCATTTTAGATTCACGTGGCTTTACATGTTAAGACAAAAATTTGATGCTGTAGGAGCTGTACACAGATTCTTCAACTTGGTTGCCACACAATTTCATGCTGTCATTAAATCCTTTAGATCAGATAATGCCGGTGAGTTATCATTCAAAGATTTCTTTTCCGAAAAGGGAGTTATTCATCAGTTCAGTTGTGTTGAGCGACCACAGCAAAACTCAGTTGTTGAACGCAAGCACCAGCACCTTCTGAATGTGGCTCGCGCCCTTTTCTTCCAATCCAGAGTTCCAATTAAATTCTGGTCAGAATGTGTTCTAACTGCGGCATACTTAATCAATAGAACACTAGCTCCCATCTTACATCACAAAACCCCATTTGAAGCACTACATGGCAGGAAAGTGGACTACTCTTGCATGAGAGTTTTTGGTTGTTTGGGGTTTGCATCTACACTTAATGCCCACAGGATCAAGTTTCAGCCAAGAGCTAGAATGTGTGTCTTCTTGGGCTATCCATCAAGCATCAAAGGTTTCAAACTTCTTGATGTATCTTCAAAGCAGATCTTTATCTCTAGGGATGTCGTGTTCCACGAAGATATATTTCCTTTTCATGCTATCAGAAGTAATGATGAAGTACTGGACCCTTTCCTGATTTGGTTTTACCCTCATCTTCACTATCTCTTCCACATGATATGCATGTGGATTGTAATCCCACTTCTTCCCCAGTTCATATCCCAAGTGCACAATCCATTCCTGAACATCCTGAGTCAAATATACCTCATGCCACCATTAGTCATAGACCCCGTAGAGTCTCTAGACCTCCATCATATCTAAAAGACTTCCACTGCAATTTGCTTTCGTCCAATTCCCCACATTCCAAAACTTCTCGTTACCATATTGGCCAATATCTCTCTTATAATAAATTGTCCACTCCCTATCGACAACTCATATTAAACATCTCCTCTCAACCTGAACCTCAATACTTTCATCAAGCAGTAAAATGCCCTCATTAGCGTGATGCCATGAAGCTCGAACTAGAAGCCATGGAACTCAATCAAACTTGGTCTCTTGTTCCCTTACCGACTGGAAAGCACACAGTAGGTTGCAAATGGGTCTTCAAAAACAAATATAATTCTGATTTCTCATTGGAAAGACATAAAGCACGCCTTGTCGCTAAGGGGTTTACACAACAAGAGGGGTTGGATTATTTTGATACATTCTCTCCAGTGGCCAAAACTGTTTCTGTCAAGGTCATGCTTGCTAAATGGCACTTGGTCCAATTAGATGTAAATAATGCCTTCTTAAATGGGGAGTTGTTTGAGGAGGTTTACATGGAACTTCCCCTTGGCTACAACCTCATCAAACCTCTCAAACAGGGGGAGAAATTGGTGTGTAAATTGCACAAATCAATATACGGTCTCAAGCAAGCCTCGAGACAATGGAATTGCAAATTTTCTCATGCCCTTATCCAGTATGGTTTCATCCAATCCAAAGCAGATTATTCTCTCTTCACAAAGGGGTCAAGTGACAAATTTATAGCCTTATTAGTATACGCTGACAACATAGTCATTTCTGGCCCTAATATTCAGGTGATTAGTGAGTTGAAGGAACTTTTACATTCTCAATTCAAACTCAAAGACTTGGGATGCTTAAAGTTCTTCTTGGGAATCGAAATTGCTCGAGGATCAGCTGGAATTACCATCTCACAGAGAAATTATACACTACAACTAATTGAAGATGCAGGATATTTGAATTGCAAGCCAGCCAACAGCCCTATGGATTCAAAGATTAATCTCAGTGCACATGATGGAGACCTACTATCAGACGCATCTCATTATCGAAAACTGATCGGAAGACTGATATATTTGACTCTTACTAGGCCAGACATCACGTTCGCGGTACACAAATTAAGTCAATATATGTCTTAGCCAAGGCTATCCCATCTCAAAGCAGTGCATCATCTTCTTCGCTATTTGAAAGGGAGTCCTGGTCAAGGTCTTCATTTCCCTTCTTACTTACCATCAGACTCCGAATCCACCGTCAAGATTCGAGCTTCCTCTAATGCTGATTGGGGATCATGCATTGATACAAGGAAGTCCACTACAGGTTTCTGCATCTTCATTGGCGAGTCATTAGTTTCTTGGAAGGC
>NC_036240.1:20564008-20598097 GCF_002742605.1 Olea europaea var. sylvestris | reverse complement strand
TTAGTCATAGACCCCGTAGAGTCTCTAGACCTCCATCATATCTAAAAGACTTCCACTGCAATTTGCTTTCGTCCAATTCCCCACATTCCAAAACTTCTCGTTACCATATTGGCCAATATCTCTCTTATAATAAATTGTCCACTCCCTATCGACAACTCATATTAAACATCTCCTCTCAACCTGAACCTCAATACTTTCATCAAGCAGTAAAATGCCCTCATTAGCGTGATGCCATGAAGCTCGAACTAGAAGCCATGGAACTCAATCAAACTTGGTCTCTTGTTCCCTTACCGACTGGAAAGCACACAGTAGGTTGCAAATGGGTCTTCAAAAACAAATATAATTCTGATTTCTCATTGGAAAGACATAAAGCACGCCTTGTCGCTAAGGGGTTTACACAACAAGAGGGGTTGGATTATTTTGATACATTCTCTCCAGTGGCCAAAACTGTTTCTGTCAAGGTCATGCTTGCTAAATGGCACTTGGTCCAATTAGATGTAAATAATGCCTTCTTAAATGGGGAGTTGTTTGAGGAGGTTTACATGGAACTTCCCCTTGGCTACAACCTCATCAAACCTCTCAAACAGGGGGAGAAATTGGTGTGTAAATTGCACAAATCAATATACGGTCTCAAGCAAGCCTCGAGACAATGGAATTGCAAATTTTCTCATGCCCTTATCCAGTATGGTTTCATCCAATCCAAAGCAGATTATTCTCTCTTCACAAAGGGGTCAAGTGACAAATTTATAGCCTTATTAGTATACGCTGACAACATAGTCATTTCTGGCCCTAATATTCAGGTGATTAGTGAGTTGAAGGAACTTTTACATTCTCAATTCAAACTCAAAGACTTGGGATGCTTAAAGTTCTTCTTGGGAATCGAAATTGCTCGAGGATCAGCTGGAATTACCATCTCACAGAGAAATTATACACTACAACTAATTGAAGATGCAGGATATTTGAATTGCAAGTTTACTTATAATTAATAACTTATTTTTACATTAAGATAAGAGTTAATGCTACGTTACCACATTAATTCATCAAATAACGCAAGTACAATAAATAGGTATCCTCCGTATGCCACAGCCCCGGCCATCATGTCAACACCACCGGCCAGGTAACTTTTTTGTTCTTCCGGGAGTAGCAATTGCAGCAATCCTCATATGCTCAATGAAGGCTTCAGTATTCACTTCCTCTGATAAAATATCCTCTAACTTGTCTGAATCGATCACCAATTTCACCCTCCAAACACCCTTTCTTCGATTTCCCAATCTGGTAACAGCCTCAAAATCTTCAACACGCTCATTGGACGGATTCATTTTTTCATCTCTGATTGGTAAGAGATAGTAGAATTGACCTTCGACAAGCTGCTGATGATCAAACAATGGAGAAGAAATTTGATTTTGTCCAAAAATTTTGTATCCCGGAAAGTTTTCGAGAACTTCCCGGACTAATTTAGGGCCTTTTAATTCTAATATATCACCGGAATCTGTCATGATCCGGATAAAATCGGCCCGATTTGCAGCATCAGAAACAGATTTGAGAGAGCAATTCCCCATTGCAATTCTTCTTTTTGGTTGCTTCTTGGTTTCTCTTTCAAATCGGAAGAGCTGAGGTTGTACTTATGGAAGAATATTGAATCAATTTCGGCGGGTCACGGATTTGGTTGGGGAAGAAAAAGCATATATGACGTTTTAAATGTTCAGATGAGACAAAGTGTTTGTTTGGTAGAGATTTTATTAATTAATTTTTTAATCGTTAAAAATAAAATGGGTCCTATTTGTGAGAGAAAAATTTAAAAATGACGGTTGGAATAGTGAAATAACAGTCAAAAAATTGATTTTAACTGAATTTTAAGCTGTACCAAACATGCTCGTGTATCATCAAACAATCTTGCTACACACTCAAATTGAATTTCGAATGGGACACGACTAACACATGATTGGACAGATTGAAAATTAAAACAAAAACATCCAATTATTTTTCAACACATCAATTGTCTCTTTACTTCCTTATATTTAACCCTGGACAAGTTGCTTTATTCATCGTCAAAATACCTAAGTTCATATTATGCCTTTTACCATTCATAAATGTCATTTGATAAAAAAAATTTAAAAATGACGGCTGAAATAGTGAAATAACGGTCAAAAAATTGATTTTAACTGGATTTTAAGCTGTACCAAACATGCTCGTGTATCATCAAACAATCTTGCTACACACTCAAATTGAAATTCGAATGGGACACGACTGACACATGATTGGACAGATTGAAAATTAAAACAAAAACATCCAATTATTTTTTAACACATCAATTGTCTCTTTACTTCCTTATATTTAACCCTGGACAAGTTGCTTTATTCATCGTCAAAATACCTAAGTTCATATTATGCCTTTTACCATTCATAGATGTCATTTGATAATAAATAAATAAATAAATAAATAAATTAATCTAGTTTTCGTACAAGAGACTTGTTAGAAGATGAAATTTAAATGAATATATGTACCCCCTTGTTAATCATTCAATCAAGTGTGGTTTTGACTTCACAATCTTTAAAGAATAATGTTATTTGCAGTCCCTCACTGCGGCAGTCGTCCTACGTGGCATACACATAACAGATGGTTATTTGATTCATTAATGAATAAAAAAAACTACCACATTAATGCATTAAATAATAACCTGCCATATGTATGCTACGTAGGGCGACTGCCGCAGTGAGCGGCTACGAATAACATTACTCATCTTTAAAAGTGAAGGTTTGAATCCCAACATAAGTGGGTGAGATTATGTTTCTATCTAATGATGAAAAAGTCAATAAAAATATTAAAATTGCACGCGATTTTCACTTGGCTTAGAAATGAAGGAAAGAATCGTCAACCCAGTTAATATCCGATTCTAAGTTATGTGAAAGCCGTGAGTGATTTTAATATATACATTGATGAAACGATTCATATAATTTGGAGCGTCAAAAATTAATTAAAATAAAATTACCTGAAAAGTTAGAGAATATCATCCTAATTTTCTTAAATTTTAAGACAAGATGATTAATCGATTTACGCAACAATCTTTAGTAAAATTCAACGAGGTCACGGATTTGGATGGGGGAGAAGAAGACAAGAGAATGTGGCGGAAGAGACAATTTTTGCGTTGCTTTTTTTGAAATTCGAGTGCAAGATTTATGGGATTAAACCGGTGGGATGCATCAATTATGGCGATCCCGACAATAATATACATATTTTATCAAACTAGGGGTGTGGATGGATTTTTCAGCGGCTAATTTTCAAACATAAACATGGGAGTATGATAGACAAATATTTTCAGATAATTTTTTTTATTATTAATTATGTTAATAATTACTCTGAGTTGTGAGTAACGTACCTATTTTCTTACCGCTAATAACCATTTAAGTTTATAAGCTAATACTAATGTTCATTCAGTCAAAAATATTGACTATCAACCAATCTTATTTATAAATCGTCATTAAACACAAAGAGTGAGTTTATTATACGATTTAAGCACAAAAATGGTACAAAACTTAAGTTGTGTTAGTTTTCTATGCGAATGTACTTAATCCCTAATTTCTAAATTTCCAAATTGGTTGACTGTGAGTAACAAAATACTTGTTTTGTGACACGTCAACATCTAACGAAGCCACATATGATCATACATTTAAATGAATAAATTTTATTCTCGTTAACACTTCCTCTATGAATGAAGTAACTATACTTCAATTTTATTTAATCAAGTAAATTCACGGATTTGGTTGGGGAAGAAAAAGCATATATGACGTTTTAAATGTTCAGATGAGACAAAGTGTTTGTTTGGTAGAGATTTTATTAATTAATTTTTTAATCGTTAAAAATAAAATGGGTCCTATTTGTGAGAGAAAAATTTAAAAATGACGGTTGGAATAGTGAAATAACAGTCAAAAAATTGATTTTAACTGAATTTTAAGCTGTACCAAACATGCTCGTGTATCATCAAACAATCTTGCTACACACTCAAATTGAATTTCGAATGGGACACGACTAACACATGATTGGACAGATTGAAAATTAAAACAAAAACATCCAATTATTTTTCAACACATCAATTGTCTCTTTACTTCCTTATATTTAACCCTGGACAAGTTGCTTTATTCATCGTCAAAATACCTAAGTTCATATTATGCCTTTTACCATTCATAAATGTCATTTGATAAAAAAAATTTAAAAATGACGGCTGAAATAGTGAAATAACGGTCAAAAAATTGATTTTAACTGGATTTTAAGCTGTACCAAACATACTCGTATATCATCAAACAATCTTGCTACACACTCAAATTGAAATTCGAATGGGACACGACTGACACATGATTGGACAGATTGAAAATTAAAACAAAGACATCCAATTATTTTTTAACACATCAATTGTCTCTTTACTTCCTTATATTTAACCCTGGACAAGTTGCTTTATTCATCGTCAAAATACCTAAGTTCATATTATGCCTTTTACCATTCATAGATGTCATTTGATAAAAAAAAAATAAATAAATAAATAAATAAATAAATTAATTAATCTAGTTTTCGTACAAGAGACTTGTTAGAAGATGAAATTTAAATGAATATATGTACCCCCTCGTTAACCATTCAATCAAGTGTGGTTTTGACTTCACAATCTTTAAAGAATAATGTTATTTGCAACCCCTCACTGTGGCAGTCGTCCTACGTGGCATACACATGACAGATGGTTATTTGATTCATTAATGAATAAAAAAAATTACAACATTAATGCATCAAATAATAACCTGCCATATGTATGTCACGTAAAAAATTACAATATTAATGCATCAAATAATAACCTGTCATATGTATGTCACGTAGGGTGACTGCCGCAGTGAACGGCTACGAATAACATTACTCATCTTTAAAAGTGAAGGTTTGAATCCCAACATAAGTGGGTGAGATTATGTTTCTATCTAATGATGAAAAAGTCAATATAAATATTAAAATTGCACGCGATTTTCACTTGACTTAGAAATGGAGGAAACAATCGTCAACCCAGTTAATATCCGATTCTAAGTTATGTGAAAGCCGTGAGTGATTTTAATATATACATTGATGAATCGATTCATATAATTTGGAGCGTCAAAAATTAATTAAAATAAAATTACCTGAAAAGTTAGAGAATATCATCCTAATTTTCTTAAAGTTTAAGACAAGATGATTAATCGATTTACGCAACAATCTTTAGTAAAATTCAACGAGGTCACGGATTTGGATGGGGGAGAAGAAGACAAGAGAATGTGGCGGAAGAGACAATTTTTGCGTTGCTTTTTTTGAAATTCGAGTGCAAGATTTATGGGATTAAACCGGTGGGATGCATCAATTATGGCGATCCCGACAATAATATACATATTTTATCAAACTAGGGGTGTGGATGGATTTTTCAGCGGCTAATTTTCAAACATAAACATGGGAGTATGATAGACAAATATTTTCAGATAATTTTTTTTATTATTAATTATGTTAATAATTACTCTGAGTTGTGAGTAACGTACCTATTTTCTTACCGCTAATAACCATTTAAGTTTATAAGCTAATACTAATGTTCATTCAGTCAAAAATATTGACTATCAACCAATCTTATTTATAAATCGTCATTAAACACAAAGAGTGAGTTTATTATACGATTTAAGCACAAAAATGGTACAAAACTTAAGTTGTGTTAGTTTTCTATGCGAATGTACTTAATCCCTAATTTCTAAATTTCCAAATTGGTTGACTGTGAGTAACAAAATACTTGTTTTGTGACACGTCAACATCTAACGAAGCCACATATGATCATACATTTAAATGAATAAATTTTATTCTCGTTAACACTTCCTCTATGAATGAAGTAACTATACTTCAATTTTATTTAATCAAGTAAATACACTTTAATTTGATTTCAATTGTACATAGTTATTTAATTAAAATCATATAAAAGTGAAATGATCTAAGCAAAATCGAAGTACAATTATTTAATTAACACTATAATGAAATTATACTTAGAGCAAATAAAATATACCCAATTTTTATTTTTATTTTTTAAATATTCCACCATATCCACTTGAGCCATATTTAAACAATTTAGAATATCTCCAATCAGCTCATGTTAAAAACAAATTATTGAAATCATGAAAATTGACAAAAATAAACTCTTAATTTTCGAGCAAGTAATTAAAAAATTGTTAAACACCCCCCAAACGCTAGAATCTACTGAAATCAAAAGGACTCAATCTTGTTCATTCATCTTTGAAGTTGAATGAGACCGTCTGGTTCAAGCTTTTCAGCAGTAATCTCGATCTCTTTCACCACCAAATTGTCTCTCTAATATCCAAGAACGATTGATATGCGGAATTGATATTAACCATTTTTCAGAATATTCATGAAAAAAAAAAAAAAAGAATAAGCGACATAATACAGCTGTGTTGTCAAATATTGAATAGGGGACAAAATAATATTCTCAATAATTTTGAAAAAGAAGGGCTGGTGATTTGACCATTTCAACAAACCACATCGTTCAACTTCCAACATCATCACCACTTGCAAAAATCTCGACTCAAATTTGCAACATGCCAACACAACAAGCTAAACTCAGCTTTTGATTATTTATAAATAAAAATATTTCAGCTTGCCATATTACAAAAAAGGAAATATTGAACTCCCTAATAGAAGTCTCTCACATTCCATAGATTTATATTTACAGATGACCATTGGCTATTCTTTAACAGTATAACTTCAATGTGCTTCGAAAGTACAACTGAGATTCATTCTTTCCCTCTATTTCCTTCATAGTTCATTGTGTTGTATAATGTGTGCAGTATACCGTGCTCCGATTCATCAAATGCTCAAAGGTTTGTCTTCTACAAAAATATCCAAGAGCGAGATTGCCTGCAAAAACCAAAGAGGGTAGAATATTAATGGCATGTTTGTTATGTTAAGCTCGAGAGCATACAATACAGTTAAAGTTTGTTATCATGTAAAAAAATTGTTAATGTGTACCCAATATACCCAATTAGGCTTTAAAAAAAAAAAAAAAAAAAGATCAATTTTTCAGATAGGCGTAAAACAATATTCTATATGAATCCATGAGATTTTAGTTTTGTAGAAATAACTGTCTTTGACAAAAGGAGAGACTAATACCTCAGGGACATTTAACTCTAGGCGGAACTTAGGACCATCATAGTGGTGAAGAATTGGCCTGAAAGAGTCTTCTTCCAAAGGCTCACAGACTTTCCTTGTAAGTACACGAACCTGCACAAGATACACGCAAATCTCAAAACCATTCCAGTAAACAAAGATCATCTAAAACAATGGAAGGGTAAACATCTATCCACATTTACAGCTAACATAAAGTTGTATGCAACTGAATTTATTTTGCACAATTTCTTAGTGTCAATAACAATGACAATAAACAATTTCTAAATAAGCTCAGGCTTTGTATATAGTAGGGATTAGGGCAGCTTACGTGTTTCAATCCCTAGCCCAGTACCCAACAAATCCATGGTTGATGAGATAATAAGCATATAGTATGATTAGGGTCCAAAAATTTCAACACAATCCGCGCACAAAGTTTATAGTATGAATAATGACTATGTACACACCTGAGCAGGGAAGCGTGATTCACCAGGGTTTTTCTTGTCTTCCCAAGCTGTTGGGTCAATATTTGTGCCACCAAAACTCGCAGCCTAAAAGAGTAACATGTATGCAGTATGATTAGCAACTAGCAAGGATGTACAATTTTAAGTAAGCGGGGTAACAACCATTTAACCTCAGAAACATAGCTTAGTACAAACCTCAAAAACTCCATGAAGTTGGTGCGTCGAATAGTTGTAGAGAAACAGAGGTAATCCTGGAGTAATTGCTCGGACTGAATCTCGATAACGGGGAGGCAAGCCTGAAAAAAGAACAATGTAAAACATGCAAAACATGTCAAGCACGGATGAGGATGCAGTCAACACGATAGATCCAATATTTGATAGAACCAATCAATTCTAGTTCAAATTGACTTCGGCAAAATATGCTTCTCTTGTAGATTAATTCAGAACTTGTATAACGTCTATGTCAGATTCATATTTACAAATCCAGTAGATAATTACACAGTACAAAGTACTAGATTGCTTAAATTTGCTTGGGATGTTGTACTCTGTCTCATTTCATGATCGTGAAACAAATGTTCTTAAATAACAACAAAACAACTGTACATCATGTTATCGAAACCATTTTTCTGTAAAAACAAAATATGCAATTGTATCAAAGAACTCTTTCCATATTTCAAAATCAGTAATAAAAAAAAAAAAAAAAAAAAAAAAAAAAAAAAAAAAAATCCAATACGAAGATGAATAAAACGTCCAATATTCCAAGAATGACGAAAAGATCACCTTTCTTATCATTTAGCTGTTTTAATAATTTGATTCTCAGAGAGGAAAAAAATTCCGTAGTCTAAACTAGTCTTTTGCACATCAGATAATTTAATCAAGAAAACTATAGTCCAAAAGAATCCTTCAATAGACACATTAATCAAACATGAACTTGTGGGCGTGATCGTATTCATTACCGGAAAGACTAGTGGACAAAGAATTTAACTTTTGTAACTACCTTAACGCTGTCTAAACCAACTTATTAAATAGCAAAGAGGAATAAAACATAGCAAGAGAATCAAAGAGAAAGTAATAAACAAATTATGACATACCAAAGAGCTGTCTCTTGAGATTCTCTTGCATCGTATCATTGTTGCACACAAAGATATACCCGCCAACTGTTTCGTTTCTAGGCAGAGATTCCGAGGGTGGCAAAGTCTTGAACCTCTTATCAGAAGCACTCTTGTTTTCACCATTATTGTTGTTATTGCTCTCCTTATTATTCTTATTCTTCTTTCCACCTTTATTCCCGCCATAGCAGTGTTCGTCTTCATTTTTACCACCTTTATTTGTCTTCCCGTTCGCCAGAACATTGTTAAGATTCTTACCCTTACTGTAACTGTTAAAATTCAGAGAAGGGGTCGAGTAGATTCCTTTGTTGAAGCCACCGTTCAACCCAACCGATCCGTAGCCGGAATTAGTATTATTGCTGTTTAACCCAGCCTTCCATCCATCGTTGCTGAACCCGAAATTGAAGCCATTGAAATCTGACTTGGATTCATCAACAGGATTGTTGAAGAATGAGTTGACTGAATTGATCTCACTGTTCAAACCAGCAGAACCATACCCAGAATCATTATTACCATACACCCCAGCTTTCCGTCCATCATTGCTGAACCCAAAATTGAAGCTATTGAAATCAGACTTGGAATTATCAACTGGGTTGATTGAATTGAAAGAGTTATTAACCTCACTGGCACCGACCCTTACGTCGAAATTCCGCCTCTGCTCAGTGGAGCGTTTGGTCGAATAGTTGGTGCTCCAAATTGAGTCATTCAAAGAAAGGCCCGCCATATTGCTTCCTTCGAGCCTAAGATCATCACTAAATTGCCAGAAAGACGACTGATTTCCATTCTCCATTTCCTCTTCAACTCTGAATACAGGAATTAATTATGTGTTGATACTGAAACGATAATATAGGTAAGAGAGGGTCCGGGAGTGGATATATAAAAGGTAACAAAAGCAGGAAATTTCTAGGAAGTGGAAAAGGGAATGGCGTGTAGATTTGGTAAAGGTAGTACTGTGCAAGAGAAAACGAAAGGCAGAAAATGGAAGTTTGAATTAAAATTACAGTGTAATTTAGGTGAGAAAATGGGGTAGGGGTGACGGCATAAACACGGTTTGTAGAAGACGTGGACTATAATGAGTGAGAGATAGTGGGGAGTTGAAGTTTTGTAATTTGTCTTTTTCGGTGATTATTATGAATCTAGAAGGTCATATATTTATGTAAGAAGACACCGTGTTCGCATTTTACTTAGGTGCTAAGAATAATGTTTGATGAGGGAAAATTTTATTGCAAGCCACTCAACATATAGGTTGTATAATTTTGCCGCCAGTTTGTCCTTATTAATTTTCATTCCATTACATTTCATTATTTTCTTTCCTATTTTCAATCTCACAATTTTTCATAAAATAATATTATACGTAAATCGAAAATTTTTCCTTCTTTTTTCAACCACTTGTTTTTCAAAAAATACTATTACACTCATTTTTATTTCGACAAAATAGGGGCCAAACGGGGGCTTTATATTGATCGACGAATTTCAATTTATTTTAAAATGGCCGTACAAATTTTATTTTTATAAATTGTTCACCGCTTTGATGTAGGCGAACTCGACTTTTCGAATCTGAAATCTATGCTCAGCCTGAACTTGACATCTCTTATAAGCTCTACGCATGGTCGTGCATGTTAAATTTTGATTCATACAAATCAAAGGCATTGTCTAATATAACTTTCTCTCTTTGGTCTAGTCATTTCATCAATTTTTCTTTTTAGGAGAAGCTCAATCTCATGCTATAGGCTTTCGCATGTGGTTGATTAACACGTGCACTTGCAACTTATTTAACTTGCATTGCTTCAAGAATAAGAGACAGCCTAGTCTTAAACTCTTAATTTTATAGATAGAGTGGTGAACATGAATAAAAAAATTTAATTTGGTGGATTTTTTTGAACACGATTGAAATTGGATGACTAACATTAAACAAAACTATAAGTTGGGTGCTAGTGGGAAAATTTTCCCATTGGACGTGATTAAAGAGCTCCGTTCCTAGACAGTATCCTGTCATGGGCTCAAATTTAATTTGTATGAAATTGACGCAAATGACATTGGAGGAAATTAGGCCATGTAATCCATTTTTTAAAGTGTTTTGATTAATACCTTTTAAATTATTTAAATATTTTAAAGAAGTATTATTTACGTCCTAAATTGGTAAAATCAAAATCAAACCTAAACCCAATTCTACAGTAAGCCCTTGTCCCCTAAAACGCCTTATTTGTGGATGATGCCCTAATCCCCTAAAATGTCTCATTTTGTGGAAATCGTCCAGAGGCAAAATCCAAAAGCAATTCTTCTCTCCAACAAAATATAATTGTAAATCTCCATTTTCGACCCATTTTCCATCAATTTCTTCTTAGTTTTCCCTTCGTAATCGTTTAGTTTCTTATCTCATTATCATTTTGACCATAAATCCCAAATAGCCTAAACCCTAGATCCAATCCAACAATTAACTCGTATTTTTGTAATGGCTGAAAAGAGTAGATCGAAGAGGTAAAGAAATCTCGAAGAACGATCCTTAAAGAAGAGGACCAAAATTTCCGCATCTTCTTATAAATCGAAGGTAGCAACATTTTTTTTATATTTTATTGACTTATATTGCGTACATTGTCTTGTTCTTTACGAACCTTTTTTTTTTGTGTGTTTCTCAATGGTTTTTGTACATTTTGTGCAGTGAATGAAGATTGTGTAGTTTTCTCAATGATTTTAGTAAATTTTATCGATATACATTTTTTGGCTACTATAATGCTACTTTGGTTTTCATAGTTTCTAGTTGGTCTTACATGGTGACTTCAGAATGCACAAAAAAAAAAGTGTGGGTGTGTTTGTGTGCATGGTGGTTGTGCCTTTGTTTATATGATTTTCCAATGAACAAATTTGCTCATCCATTGCACTTGAGTTATCTGTCATATGTAAACTTCAAAATTTTCTTACTAATGTCCTATTAATTTCCAAAACTTTGTTTTAAGTATAATGATAATAGTCATAAAATTGATACAATGACCACTTTCCATAAAGGTTGAATTAGCTTGTCAAAAGCTCAAGTTAGAGTACTCATTTACTGACATCCATATGAAGCAATACCAATTACAAAATAAAATAAATTACAACTTTTTTTGGTTGTGTTTTGATGAGGAAGTATCTTTGTGATGGTTTTGTTACTTTTTTTAATTTTGTGTCACATTTTTTACAGTTTGTGTCACTTTTGGACTTTATGTCACCTTTTTTTATAGCTTGTGTCACTAGATTAGCACTATATTCAAAGGAACGTTGATTGCTCAAGATTGCTTAGCTACTTGTTCATAGTAACATAGGGTAGCTACTATTGGTTTTTCTTTATATTTAATAGAGGATATGTTACTATAATTATAAATGTTAGTTATATGTTAATTGATGACTTTTTAAAGTATAAATAAAGTTTGGATGGAAAATACGGGTGTATAGAGGTAGACATAATGACCATATAAAGTTTGTCATACGTTTTTATTGCTGTGAAAGAATACAGGGGTGCGTTTTAGCTAATGAAGTGTCTGTTTAAAACGAAATAATCTGTTCCTGATTCACGGTGCTTCTATTTTGAACGATCTCATTGCATGCTCTTTTTCAGTAATGCAATTCACCAATACTTGTGCTTAACTTAGCATAATTCGTTTGGTAGTGCACTAGGAGCTTTAATTGATAAAACTTTCTCATTATAATGACATTTGTGTACTTACTGTGGAGTCTCATTGTTGTGTTTTGATGAGGAAGCATCTTTGTGGTGGTTTTGTCACTTTTTTTTGTTTTGTTTCACCTTTTTTATAGTTTGTGTCACCTTTTTTTTTAATTTATTGTCATCTATTAGTTGATATAAACTACAAACATATTTTTGGTCATTGTAACATGTTACATGGTTATATATTAACGCTACATTTCTGGTGTAAAACCTGGAATGAAAATTCAAAGAAAATAATCATAACATCTTTGGTCTTTGTCTATCACCTAATCCATGTTTTTAGGGAGAGAGTCCGGCTTATAGTCCATTGACAGTGCAAATTTGTCATTATTTTATGTCAATTTTTTTAGTTTTTGTCACTTTTGGACTCTGTGTCACTTTTTTTTTAATTTATTGTTACTTTTTTAAGTATATGCACTCTTTTAGTTACAAACACGATTTCAATTATTATAACAGGTTTGAAACGTGTATATTATAAACTTTCATAATGCACGTACTTCTTCTTGAATTTTATTTTAACTGTTTCTTTTTTCTTTTTGTAGGATTGAGATTTATTAATCCCTCAATCTTGTTGGTTAAAAGGAAAAGTGACATGTTTATCTCCACATGAGGTGATAGTAGATTTGAATGAAAAATTTAGTCCATATCGGAGGACTTTATCAAGAATACATGCTTTGGTGCCTTCATTGATTTGAAGGAAATAATCTTGCAACCACAGTTGACACACCAGTTGCTGCTTAGATAAGTTAAGTAGCCGAATTCAAAATGAAATGTGGTTTAATATCTGTGATAAATTGGTGAGATTTTCAATCGAAGAGTTCTATTTGATATCAAGGCTTAAGTGTACTGGCAATGGTGACCTAACTCGATATAGAATGAAGAGTCATTTAAAAGAACAATACTTCAAAGATCACATAAGTGTCACAACAAAAGAGGTTCAAGAAGTGTTTTTAAATTTGCCTGCTCACATTGTAGATAAAGATTTTGTGGGCATGGCATAGTTTATTTAATTACATCATTCCTTTTTTGTACACCTTATCATAAGGGAGTTGATGAATCATCTTTTTATTTTGTGGAGTTTGAGAATTTGAATTCTTTTCCATGGAGTATAAAAATTTTTAGTATGACTATCATCCCTAAAGAGTGCATTTAATCAGATGATGAAGAATATTTTTCTAGAAAAGAAGTTTTTGGAGTATAGATTGAATGACTTCCTAATTTCTTTTCAAGAATGGATTTATGAAACAATTCCTTTTATTGATCGAAAAAATTACTGCATTAAGCATAAATCTCAGCGTCCTCGGATGTTGAGTTGGAATAGCAATCGGCATGTGACATCTGTAGGGTTAAGAAAGATCATTTATTATTTGATTAAAGTAAGTTTTGTACCCTTTGATTATTTATATTATGTCTTTAGTTTATCTTTTGTTGTTATTAATATTAGGGGTGTAAGCGGTCCGATTTTATTGATTTTTGACAGATTTTCAAACCAAACCGATTTGAGAAAAACTCAAACCTAAATCAAACAATTTTGAACGGTTTGAAAGAAACTCAAACCTAAACCTAACGGTTTGGTCTGATTTTAAACCGTCGGTTTTGCCATATGTTTTTTTGCCCGTCTACTTTTATGTCATTAATTCATTAAATTCAATATATATTTATATCTTATTAGTAATAAATCTAAAAAAAAAACTAAGCCCCTGTTTGAACCAAATTTTTGGGATAAAAAAATAAAAATTTGGAACGTTATCCCACAACCCTAGCCGCCTTTGTTGACCTGCTGTTTCATGTGTGGGACACAGCCTCCCTCCAACAGTCATTTTTCTTATTATGATGATATGGAAAATATGGCTCAAACATGGGCTAAATATATTTATTATAAATTTAGATACGAACTAAATCAAAGTAAAATCACAATAAACTAAAACAGAGTTTTTTTTTTTTTTCATTTTTTTCACCTCTTTAGGCTAATGACAATACAATAACGTTACAATAAAAGTCTACTAAACTAGATATAAGGCCCAAAAAATATAATGATGTCCAACAAGACCTCGTGATTATCATATCTAAAAAAAAAAAAAGATACCAATTAAATATAGAGAATGATCAACCACAATAATAAAGCAATTGTTTATAATATATAAATATAACAATTACACAAGTTTACGTTTGTATGATGTTACGAAATGCATTTAATTTCAGATTCTTACCTTAATTTGCTCCAAAAAAATTATTGATCTGAAACTTTATTCGTAACAAATATTATCACCGAAGAAAAATCTAAAAGAGAAGTGTGTGGTGACGGTAGCTCAGACTGTGTTGGGAGTCGACTGGAGTTCATCTAAATTCTGAATAGGAAAAAAGCTTTTGATAGATTATATTAGTTTTGAAATTATTAGATATATATTATGATTATTGGATGATGATGATGATGATGATGATGATGATGATAATAATAATAATAATAATATATCTGTATTAGAAAATTAGAAATTGACAAAAATACCCACAAATAACAAAACTATTGAATTTTATATTTTGGATGAATTTTCAAAAAATTTCATTTTTTCATTATTTTATTTTCATATATTTTTTCGCCGGTCCGGTTTGATTTTAAACCGCAATTAAAATTCTCAAACTTAAATCAAACCATTTTGACCGGTTTGGTTTGGGTCAAAACCATTTCGTTGATCAGGCCCACGTGGCACCAAACCGATGGTTTCTAAAATGCGATTTCGGTTCGATTTTCCAATTTTGCGATTTTTGCTTACAATCCTAATTAATATGATTATATATTTTTCAATTGGAAATAAGTCAAATTGTGCCTCTTGAGGCAAAGAAGAGATAAGAGTATGCGATTGGTTTATTTGTTGAAGGTTTGGGTGGTGATTAGGATGATGATAATTTTGAGCATCCTGTTGTTCGCCTGAAAATGTTAATGGATGAAGGAAAAACAAAAACTGTTGACCGAGCTGGAAGGTTTACAAAAAAGAAAAATAAAGGGAAGATTGATGAGGTTTGTGGGTGTTTTTTTTTTCTTTTTATTATTTTCTGTTGACCATGCTGGAAGTGTTTTCAAAGATTCTTATTATTTTGCATTCTTTTCAACAAGTCCACAATCAAATGAAAGACTTTTGAGACGACTGTCTGAGGTTGAGCTGAAAATTGTTCAATCAAATAATTTGATTTTAAAACGAATCAGATCTTGAAGTTAGGATCCAATCAAATCCAATTGAGAATCGGATAAAAGATGTTGAAGAGAGGGTTAAAACGAATGAAGAAGTAGTGGAGAGTCTACAAATTTTGGAACGCAAAATAGAGAAAATGCTAGCTGGTAATGAAGAACAAATGAAGGTATTCAAGAGTTATTGAGTTTAGAATTAACACTTGGGATTTTTTGCTGAATTTTGTTACTTTTTTATTATCTTTGTGACTTTTTTTTTTTGTAGAATGGCATAGAAAGTTTACCTGATGAAACAAACCGAGTGTATAATGACTTCCCTAGTTTTTCTTTAAAGTGTTGAGTTTGAATTGAGTTGTGGGGAAAAAATGTTGAGGTGCCTGTCAGAAAAAGTGACAAGTCAGTTGAAATAGTATTATGATGTAAAATGTATAGTTAAAAAGTAAGGAAAATTTTTGGATTTGTGTGTAATATTTTTTATAAAAGAATGTATGACTGAAATAATGTCAAATCACTGTTTAAGACTTAATTTTTTTTCTAAAGAATGTGGCTCAAACAAGGGCTATATATATAGTTACTAAATTAAGTTCAAAATGAACACATTCATCACCCTTGAATCTCGAGGAAATAGAAAGCCTTGCAGATACATATATATTAGGGAATATTGCAGCAGCAATCTCAAACATTTTTAATTTTTACAGACTTTATCTTAACTTTCATTTTGTGTCAGTGAAGATTCCTAACCTTTCATAAATATGCAGCTGGAGTCAAGATGGAAGGGATCCATCCATTTGACCGTTAGTTGATCAAAGAACTAACTTTGACTCCAATTTTGACCATATTAGTAAGGGCAAAATGGTAACTTTGCATATTATCCCTTAAAATACGTTAAAAATTAAATTAAGAAATAAAAAAGGGAAAAGGAAAATGAAAATCTTTATCTTCCGTCCATCACCCATTATACCCTACCCCAAAACTACAAACAACACAGACAACTGTCAGCCACCTAACTAAATTGAGGTTCGCCGAAAAATACAAAATCATGGAATTTAAACAACCACAATCACCCTGTCCAACCCTCATCAACCACCTAATAAACCTAGACACAACAATCTCCCTCCATCTCTACACATTCTTATTCATCAGGTACTCGATCGTCAAATTCTTATCTTACCCTTCTCAATCCTCAAATTCCTCAAGTTCTTTGATAATGGCTATTTCTTTTTCCCCATCATTTTCTCAGTTTTCTTCATTGGCCTTCTCAAACACCTCATCCAACGCCCTCGCTCAATTTACAGCAAGAATATGTTCTTTTCTTTTGTCGTTGACCATCGGTCTTTCCCTAGTGGGCACCCCTCTAAGGTTTCCTTCATTACCACCCTCATTAGTTTTTATTCAGCATCAATGGGACAAAATTTGGTGACCCAATTGAAGTTTGATATGGATAGTATTATTGTTGAGTATTTTGTTGTGATTGTAAGGTATGGGCTGCAATTACCTCAGTTTCATGAGTACTTTTGTGCCGGCATTTCATGCTTGAAGTTGTTGCCGGAGCGTGTTTAGGTTCCACCGGTGTGGATGGGAGTTGAGGAAGAAGAAAGCGTCGATAATCGACCTTTCTGTTTTCAAAAGGGGTGGAGGTAGGTCAGGTAGTTTAATGTAGGGGTTGGGTCATTTTGATGTAATGTTTCTGCAACAGAGTTTATTCTTTTTTTTATGCAATACTAATCAATGTTACGTGTGTTGCACGAGTTGTGTATTAATTTTGTTTTGATTAGCGTACAACTTGAACGTTTTTTAAAATTATATGGAAGATGGAATTTTTGGCAAAGTATTAATTTTTTCTATTTGTTGGTTAGCTTCGATAAGTAAATATAAGAAATCATGCAATGATTTCATGTTACTCATAAAATGAATTACTTCTTGTAGGCATATTATAGCCACTTATTTGGTTGGATTAGAGCAAATGAAAGATAAAAAAATTTCAATTTCATTGGCGTTGACAAACTAAATAAGTACATTATCGCTTGCCATACACAAGACAAACTAAATAGTACTGGCTTCTACCATGAATGACGTAGGTATCATGTTGTACATACATCATTTGTCAACAGTAATGTGCTTGGCAGTTTCAATCCAGTTAAGAAAAAAGAACATCAAGACAAACTTTACAAAAAAGCAGCAGGTCCTTGTCAAAAGGTTTTTCACCCAGAAAACATTTTAACCATCATTCACTCCATTTTTTCTTTTGGAGTAAATGGATTTGTGGCGGAGATTTATGAACTTATGTTTTCATCACAAGCCATCTTTGAACTTGAAGTGTGATCTGAAGACTTGAAAATAACTCTTTTTGTCGGAGGTGACCAATCTTCCCGAGAGTAATTTGTATCAATACTTTTCCCAACTGCTGTAACATATCTTGAGTATCAACATTTGCTTGACTTTCTTCTCTTGGACTTGTATGGTCTAAGTCTGTCATAAAGATGATGTCAAATTTATAACTCTATGAATTAGGTTCAGCTTGTGATGCTTTCAAGTAGAAAGCTCATTCAATGTTTTGCATTTTTTGAATGACGGCTTGAGAGTTTATCTTTAGACCTTGTATGTTAATATGTATCATATTAGTATCACTTGATTAAAATATGTATGGAATGGCAAAATATTCAAGTTAGGTTGAAATTCTTATAGAATTGGTTTGTTCCATAAGAGACTTTGAACTTGTAAATAACAGTTTTTTGGCTGGTTTACTAGTTGCATTCGCATTGAGTGAGCCTGTAATATCAGATAGCTGCACATATTCTCTAGCCCTAAAGTGAATAAGAATTGAGTATATTAGTAAATGAAGACATAAGAGAGAAATCAAGAGAATAAAAAAAGTTATGCATGAGTAAATCTACTATCTGTATTAAATAAAGGAAAATATAAAGATTGATTAATAGCTAGTATATTTTATTGAGGAATAGCTTTATAATTGGGATTTCAAAAATACAAAGATACGTTTCTCCAAAATCAACACTTGATCGTCTATATATTAGTTGTTGCAAGCTATGTACCCAAATTTGTTATCAATTTTGCTGTGTCGGTTACCCAATAGAACTTGCACTATTATTAGTGTGTATGCTTTAGAAAAACTATGGGGAAAAATAAAGAATATGACCGAGTGTATCTTCTAACATATATACAAGATGTTTGAATAGTACATATGTAACATTACCGATAAAAGGCGTCCCTGCAGATTTTCAATGGGAGTGAATTTACTCTGCATAGGTGGAGAAAGAATCGTGGGCCTTCTGTCCATGTATGCTTTTTTTTCAATACCAAATCATCTATTTTAATGGAATTTGTTTTCACCCTTAACAAATAAGATGAATACAATTAGTAATTGTAGTAGTAATGTATAGTAATAATGTGTGGATAGAGACATGAGAAATAGGAAAAAAAGAATAATAAACTACAACAGCTTGTAAATACCATTTTGTCATTTGTATTACTTCAGCGAAATGTGTATTTATAAAGAAGGTGGTGTGGACTTTTGTGGACAATTTCAAACCTATATAATATTATTATGGGGAACATGTGTAAAGTATGCCATATATGCCTTGAGAAGAGTCAAGTTTTAATAACATAGTAGAACATACCAAACAATGATGTAACTTTAAAACGTGTTGCAAAGATGACTGATTTTTTTCTCAATGTTGTTTGCTATGTACACATTCTCTGTCAACAAATAAATCCCAAGTGTAATCATCATTGTTTTGGAATTCTTGTCTAGGAGTATGGCATTTAGCACCCAGGTTTGGTGCCATCTTTCGATTGAATCAGTCGTTTGTGCATCATATCAACTACAACTATAAGTATATTTGAAAATTCAAAATAAGCCATCACATTCTCTCTTTTCTAAACATAACTATTAAACAATTGAAGGTAATTATATTCCTATAGGATTAGTATACATTATTTCAAGTATATGAAATGTGCAGTTCATACTTAAATCAACATCTGTATCCATGTATTGTTCCACTTCATGAAATTGCGTCAGTTGATATGTTGAGAAAACAAACTCTAGATTATCTTCATTCAGTTCTTTAGCACGAGTTTCTCCAAATATCATCCATTGAAAAGATCATGTTGAATATTTGTAGATTGTCGTATTGTTTTTCACATAAGCCTTTGAAACTGCATAAGTTTTTCCCAGAACAAGCTGATCCTCGAAAGCAGTGATATTTGAATCATATAAGCTAGCCCGAATAGTATTACCCTAAACATGAGGAGGAATTTCATTAATATTAGTATTTATGTTCTTAAATAAAAAAGAGGAAAAATGTATGAACACAGTGAAAAGTCTTAATAGTTTTTAAGCATCTGTTTCTTGCTCATTTTTCCACAATTAATATGGGTTATCTAATTATTGGAGCTCACATTTCTAAGGCAAATGTGCAATGAAAGTTAACAAATCATGCCAGGTGGGACATTTAAATTGGTCTATTTCTTCTGAAGAAAAAAATGTGAAACAAATAGGATAAATAAACCTTAGTATTTAAGATGTGTAATGAACAAGAGGTACCTGAGCATCCATTAACATCATATGTTGGTACTTCCCATTGCCTTGTCTTGAAGGTTTTGGTGATTGCTTTTGCATCGCAATTACCTTAGCTTTCCACTTTTAATTGTTGGATGCAATTTCTGGTGTAAGTTGGTATTGTTATTCCATTGTGGGAACTTTGAAACAGAGTAAAACAGAGTGAGTGAAGTGAAATAGAGTGTTTTTCTATGACTATGAGAAAAAAGTTTTCCAGATAACGAAACAAAAATGATAAAAGATATATATAGACAATATCATATTTGTTTTTCTAATGTTATAAAATCAATAAAATTATGTACATTGTAAAATCTTATCGATAGTCATACCTTATTGTCTAATCACTGGCATAAGATATGGGGATTACTTCAAACCTTTACTCATAGTACAAGAATGGCCTGAATTGAATTAAGGAGTATTTTCTTAGTCTCTACTTCTATTACATTATATTACATAACACTAATAAACGTGAAAGTTTGGAATAAAGTAAAATCTTATCGATACTCATACCTTATTGTCTAATCACTGGCATAACATATGAGGATTACTTCGAACGTTTATTTATAGTACATGAATGGTGTGAATTGAATCGTCATAAAATCATATCATATCTGTTGTTTCTTATTTTTATTTATTATAATATAAAATAAAAACTAATAAATGTATGTCAAAGTTTGAAACATTGTAAAATCTTATCATACCTATACTCTGTTCAGATAGATATGGAGAGGTAAAGGTTTGATAAATATGGGAGGTAAAGCTTTACTGAGTCAAAATTGCACTGAAAAATAAGAATTTATAAAATAGAGTACATTTTGTAGAAAATAAAAATTGTTAGAAATTAATTCAATATGTTAATATTTTTGAATATGTGTGTGATTATATATGTGAAATTAAAGAATTAAAAGAAAATATAAATTTTGACAAAACACAATTCATTCCTTGTTCCCTCAAAACCAAGAATTCTCTCTGAAACTCTGAAGAATCGTTCACACATTTAGAAGGAAAAGACGTAATTATTTGGCTTGAGATGAGGAGATTTTTCTTAGTGTAAGACAGATCTGAGAAG
The DNA here is from genome assembly GCF_002742605.1 of Olea europaea var. sylvestris. Lineage (NCBI taxonomy): Eukaryota > Viridiplantae > Streptophyta > Magnoliopsida > Lamiales > Oleaceae > Olea > Olea europaea. The sequence goes on along the minus strand of NC_036240.1, from coordinate 20,576,837 downwards.
GAGACTCTCCAATAAGATGACAGATCTCTAGCAAAGAGATTTCCTTGCTGGAGAGTCTTCGTGCACGGAGTCTTTATTTGTAACTTCCGATAAATCATCAATTTTATCCTATTTAACTAAGTGAGCATCTTCAACATGTAACTGCAAAGAAAGTATAGAAGGAGATATGTTGAATAAATCAAAACTAAAAATTCTCCAGATAGCTTCTGGCGTAGATATCCATCTAACAGTTTGATAATTCAAAATCTCATCAATATATTGCTTATTGGTTTCTTTATTCATAGTAAAATTAATACAGTCATGTCCTTTGTGTAAATATTTGTATAAGCATTTGACAGCTATAACAGAAAAATATATTTCTATATTAATGTGACAGTCATATTTAGTTAAAATATAAGGATTATATGGTACAACTCATCTATTGTCTAGTATGCATTTTCTGACTCTAACAGTAACACCATTGTTATAACACCTATATAGTGGGCATGAAGCACTACCTAACGAAGTATGTAAAATGTATTCTTTTGAATATTTATTTTTATAAGTATAGTTGTTTTTCATGCAAACATTTGTAGGATTTAATTGTCCACAAGGACTATGTATCATATGTTTGATCACAGTAGCATGCAGGTAAAGATATTTCTTTTGGTCTAGTATTTCACAAGAAACAATCACGTCAACTTGTATAGAGTTAGTAATTTTAAAATTTGATTTAAATATCAAAAGAAAATGAACATGAGGCATATCTCTCTCTTTTTTTGGAATTCAATCACATAAACATACGCAGCTACATGCCCTAGAATTTCTCTCTTTAATAAATCTGTTTTTAGTTCCTCAAGTTTTGCTTGAAATATTCGAGCTAATAAATATGGTATATTTTGTATTTCATCATTGTGTCTTAATTTTTATATTGTTTCAGGCCAATTCGGATTATATGTTGTTGTTAAAAATACATTAGATTTTCCATATCTCTGAACTAAAGACATTGCATCCATATATCCCTTAGTTAAATTTATAAAACCCCCAATAAAACCTACAGGTAACACCATCGATTGACCAATTTTATAGCGTCTATTCTCACCATTTTGTATACTATCTACATTTTCTTGGTAAAGTTCAGCTCTTATAACCTTTTGATTATTACAAAAATAATCTAATCTCGCCGTTTTAATCTTAACATGCATATCCACTATATATTGCTATAAAAGTCTCCCTATATGAAAAAGCACAAACTTATCTAAAAGCCTAATCCGAAGCTTATAGCAATAATATTCGAGACATGATACAGTCATTCGTTTCATCCCTTTTCTTCAATACTGGAAACCAAAATAAAGAATAAAGTTACGAACAAAAAATTTGGAAATGACAATACAATTATGTACTCTAAAACGATGATAAAGCTTACCACGATCTTCCATCTCTAAAAGTTTGTTCGGTCGAATTGATGCTATTAATTTGTATTAAATTTTCATGGACCATCGAAGAAGCATTCAAATTGACCTTTTGGATACCTTCATGCCATCCAGGTTCTCCATAAGCAAATATTAATGGATATTGAAGTGGATCTAACAGCCATAGTAGTAATTTACTTTATGTGCAGTATTTGAATGTTCATAAATTAATATATCACGAGTGTGAACATTTGCAAATGGGTCCTCACCAACTCATACTGCAGTCACTTATTCACGTGATGTCATATTATATAGTCATTGATCGAGACCTGAATCACACCTAAGTACAATACGACATGAGCTAAAATCAGAAGCTTCACTTAATGATTGGAAAAAACGAACATATTGATTCATCTTTAAGACATCTATCAACTTTCTCATAGTTGATTTACATAACTTGTCTAATTTTTTAGTCTATTAGTAATTTCATTATCAGTGTCATAGAAGTATAACTGTAAATATGTGGGATTCCCATCAGCTAGTAGAAATTGATTTATAAAATGGTACACTCTGAATATATATATACCTTTATTATTCCTACACGAATTTTTATCATACTTAACACCAAATGAAGTGAATGCAAAACAGTTGTTATAACTATGAACAACTTTTTTAAAAGTAATTGCCTCGCATGAAGTAGAAGAAAAAAGTTCATACAACTCAGGGGGAACGGTATTTAACTGTAATCTAACTTTTCCATCACAACAACAAAAACTTTTACTTTCTTTATAAAACTTTTTTACACCACAATATTTACAAATTGTACAGGATGGAAGAATATAAGCTTCAATTGGAATATTTCGTAGATCAATTCCTTTAGAATGATGTAAAATAATAGGAGCATCCGATATACATTGAGATTATATATTTTCATTTTCAAATTATTTTTCCACATAAACACTTTCATGAATAGAACAGTCCTTCTGTAATTCAACAAACTCATCAATAGAACTTAAAAACATAAATATAAGATTGATGAAAGAATTGGATTTACAAACAATTTTAAGAAACGAAATAAAGAAAGTGCAAACAACATGACCGAATAAATAAATGTATATAAAAAATAGAAGAATTAATCAACCAAACCAGTTGTGAACTGAAGGCACCTATTTTGTTTTTCTGGTGACTGTGCATAACTTGCAAATATTTCAAGAATACCAAATGTTTTTGTTAAAATTTTGTAAAAAAAGAAAGAAAGAAAAAACATAAAATCAACAAGAAATCATACCTAAAAATCTTTTACGCAATTTGTCCTCTTGAACCTTTGGTTGAATTACGAGTTCAGAATCGTGTGCTTGTGTGGACAAGTGCAACCTTCTTGAACGAGCACTCGTATTCTTAAACCAATTATAAATACTCATATCACAAATTTGGCTATGTAATGATAACTCAGAGACTATCTATGTGACTTTTGATTTGCTTGGAGTCATATTCGTTTGATCAAATATAGATTCAAAAATTTGAAGATGTGCAGACGTAGGTGTCCAATATTGTCTACACATTATATTACTATACAATGCACGTTGAAAACAATATCCACATGAAAAAAAGGTCAAACTTTGATCAAATATTTGAAAACTAAATAAAACTAAAACATAACCTCCCCATGGACAAAATATGCATTCAATTTCAAGATAGATGAAACAAAGGGATGGGAAAAGACATGACAAAAATAAAGCCTTCGTTTTTTAAGGGAAAACGACATCGTTTTCTCCTAAAGGTAAATGAAAAAGACAGAGAAATTAACAAAATATACTGACGTCAACACTATGACTATGATTAAAAAAAGAATAAAAAATAAAACTACATATATTATATTGTTATTATATTACGCTATTAGCGTATAAATATAATTTGTAGAGTTTTGAAAATTGTCGAAGAAGTCCAACTATCATTTAGTAATGTTGATTATCTGGAATACCGAGTATTTTAGAAAAAGAATACATAATATAACACTTTTTTTTTTTTTTGTAACAGTGTATGTCTAAATGGTCAACACGAAGAAGTATAAGTCTATGTGTCTCCTTCGTGCAATACCAGAGACACGGAGAACATGTCTCCACGCACGAAAACTGTCACCAACACTTCGTCTCCGTGTTACACAGAGAACAAGTCTCTGTGCTACGAGACATGGTCTCCGTAATACATGGAGACTTCTCGGTGGAACACAAACAACAAATTTTCGAGATGCTGAGTACAAGGGGTGCTTGGTTTCATTCAATTAATTACAAAAATTGTAGATTGTAATTGAATACAATTCCTTATCAATAATACAAATTCATTGTTTCAAACTCTTTGGCTCTTAAAAAAATCACTTGTATATCTTTCTTCGATATAGTCACTATGTCCAACATTGTCTGAGTTTATAGATAAAAATGGAATTGTCACAATAAAAAAAGTGCAACAAAATAATTTATGAAACATATATCAAGTAGGTGATCGTGTGCTTCAATAATTTCTTTTTTTTTCTCATTTTTATTTTTTGGGAAGAGCGAGATCATTTCTTTTCAGTAATAACTTATCCACTTCTACAATTCGTGAACCTCTTGTCAAATCTAAATAAAAAAGAAAAAAATACAATTTCTTTAGCTTAAATAGTTCCTACCTCAAATCATTTCCCACCCTAAGAAAATTTGCATATCTTACTTGTGACTTTCCGGTACTTCACTCAAACAAAATCAGGTGTCTATTTATTTAACTATTTTTTCAAAACTAAATTTTATATTTTTAAGTTACATCTTGTTTGTGGATTGAGTGATTTTTTCTAAAAAATCTGAAATTGTACACAAATGGCGTGATATTTCATTAACAAATTTTCTAACTTACCTACACTTCAAAATTTGTCTTCTGCAGATTTCCACATTACATAATATCATTCTTCAAACAATTTTCTCACTGCAATCAAATTCTTCAAAATTTATCTTCTCTAGGTTTCCACACTGCAAATAATATTATCCTTCTTACAATTTTCTCACTGCAATGTATCAAAACAAAATGGACGTCATATTCAAAATAGTCACTTCTTTACTAAACCACAATACACATCTGGTTAGCTATATAATAGATACTTCTTTCACATTTTAATAGATGTTTAACATACCTATATTTTTGTTATGAACATATATAGATGCTTCTTAGATCTTTTGTCAATGACTGGGGATGCGAACTTGATAATACAGTACGAGTAATTGCATATAATGGTATAATCGCTATCATCAATTAGAAAGAGTTGATGGAAAAATATACCCAATTGATGGATGGGAGCAATTTTTTTCCCATCGTAATTTATATGATGGTTATGTTTAAGTAATTGAATATAATGAAAATTCCTTATTAAACATGACCATATTTTGCCATTCTGGGTTAGAGGTGACGTATAACTCCGATATTCCTAAAGAAGGGGAATAATGCAGCATTTTACATACAGATAATCCTGTATTTGAAGTAACACTAACATCTCATCAGAACAACTACAGAAAAATTGTAGGTTTTATCTTTAATATCTCATTCTATATTGACGTTTTCCACATAATTTTGACTTCAAGAAGATAATTTATTCATCTATGGTTTTGCAATATATACTGAGAAGGTTTGCCGGACATGATTTGCCAAAATTTGTGCACAACATTAAGATCCAAGACTGTTTACATCACAATTGGGATATCACCAAAAATTTAAGACCAACTTGTGTAATATGATGTCTTACTATAGGTTGGATAGATTTTATTAGAGAAAATGAACTACAAATAGATGATTCATGTGTCTTCGAACTACTAAACAACGAACCACACTAATGGAAGTTTGACATGTCTATGGGACTTTTTAACTTTTTTAAACTTTTAGTTGTATTCATGCGTAGGGAAATATTTTTCTGAATTTTCATGTTAATCTACTTTACTATTTCTCAATCTAACTACATTTACTTTTCTTATCTATTACTTATATATTCCATCCACATTTCAAAAACTTTTAATTCTTTACAATTAAATAATACTGCACCAAATATCATGTTCATCTTCTTCCAAGAAGAAATTATTGCACTTTCATTACGCCAATACATATTTTTTCCTCTAATACATATATCGTTGCACGAAAACGCGAAAAAATTCATTGTATATGTTTCATCAACAACCACATCTAATTTTAATATGTATCCACAGCACGCCAAAGAAGAGAAAGAAAAAAAGTACCAACATTAATACTTTTAAATGAAACCAACTCAATTAATTTCAAAGTTTGAAGCTTCTAGACCTCAACTAATCCATCAAAATATAACCAAAATCTCGTTTAATTTCAAGTTCCTATATAAAAAATCAACATCCAACCTAAAATTACATATAACAAAAAAATTAAAACCAAATGAAAGCAGATTTTTCCCCTCAAAGTCATCGTAAACCACTATATGCTACAGCTATTTTGTCACGAATCATGAATTATCCCTCAATCAAACATTTTCTACGCCTCCCTGCAAATTGTATAAAATTATTATAGTCATAAATACTCAGTGCAAGAATTGAAGCACAATGACACAAAATCCTAAATCTTCAGCTTTAATGGAAACAACACAATTATAGAAGACCAAAAGAATTTTAAAAGTGAATTTTGAAACAAAGACAATAAATGTAATAACTTCCAAAGAAAGCAACACAAAATCACAGACAACTAAATAATATATTCAAACCAAAAATTCTAAATCAACTAACTAAAAACAAAAAGTAGATCCAAATAGTATATATATTTTTTAAAAAATAATAAAAGCCAATTCAAAAAAAGGGAAAAAAAGAAAAAAAAATATAAATCCACATAAAAGTCAATTCCAAAAAATAATAACTATAGAAGGAGAAAAGAAGAAAAGAAGGGGGAAAAAAATAAATTAACTTACTTGTCAGGAACAATCAAATCTAAGATTAGATATCAAGGAAAAATCTAAAAAATAAATATTAAACAAATTAATTTATACAGAAACGTAAAATAGAAACAGAAATAAGAATTATGCTCTAAACTTTAGAGAAGAGAGAAGAAGAAATGACGTGTAATTTCTGTGGAAAAATAGAGAAGCAACTATATAGGGTGAGAAAATTGAGAAAAAGTAAAGAAGGTCTAAGTTGAGGAAATGGGAAAATGTCACTGTATAAAAAAACGAAATGATTGAAGACAAAAATATGCCATTATTTTTGCTCCAACAATTGGGGAAAAAAGCTACAGTGTGATAAAATGGAAGAATTCACTGTTGCTAACTACATTAACTTCTCATTCTCCTTTTCATATAGTAAGGGGTGTTTGAGCCACATTATTTTGGTAATAATGCATTCTTGAATAGTGTATTGATGGAAAATGTGTGGTTAAAAAATAAATTTTTTTTCGATTTGCGTATAATATTATTTTATTGAATAATGTGTGGTTGAAATGATGTCAAATCACTGTTTACGAATGCATTTTTTTGAAATAATGTGGCTCAAACAGGCACTAAGGAAATGGCATCTTAAGATTCAATAATGATGGCATGAAAAATTCTTATATATGCAAAAAAAATGCAAAATGCTTTAAGAATCACTGTGAATATCAACTAAAAAATAATTATGTGCAGTTGTGTTTGCAAAATACAATGGATTTCCACATATTAAAGAAACTGATATTGACATTGCATGAAATATGTAGCAAGATCACAAAGATGAAATAAGATTTAAACCAAAGAAGTCAAAGAGAGTTAAGTAGAAAGAACGATGTTTTATTATAACAATATGGAGAGAAAATTACAATACAACAATTTTTGCTTGAACTAAAATGAAAGAAGAGGCCACTATTTATGTGTACATACCATACCATACCATACAGATGGAAATAATGTGAAATAGGAAATAATATATTTTCAATAAAATCACGTGAAAATAAGGAAACAAATTTTTTCCTAATTTGGGTCATAAAGCCAACATAAGTCTCGCCTCCAACCCCCCATGAAAATTGTGCACGTATGCCAGGCATTTGATTCAAAATATGAATTTGGCATTGAAGACTAAATTTAAATGAATAAATGTATCTCATTTTCAATAACTTAGGCTTTTAGATGAGGTGCTTCAAGAAAAGCAAACATATAACACATTGTTACAGATGGAACGTACAAGAATTAGAGTTTTGGTTTTGGTCTGATTAGGCATGGGAGGCATAACAGCTTTCAGCAATGGAGTGGAAGCTCTTATTTAAAAGGGATACAAGAAAATAACTCCATTTTCATCCCATACTTGATCACTAACATGGGGTCTGCATTACTGGCTATAGATACCAGCTTAGTGGGGCCTAATTACTCCATTTTGACCGCTTGCACTACTGCAAATTATTGTTTCTATGCAGCTGCCAGTCACATTAGAATAGGAGAAGCAGATATCATGGTAGCCGAGGGAACAGAGGCTGCCATCATTCCTACTGGAGTTAGAGGCTTTATAGCGTGCTGAGCGTTGTCTTCAAGAAATGACGAACCAAAAAGGGCATCAAGGCCATGGGATAAAGACCATGGTGGTTTTGTCATTGGTGAAGGCTCTGGTGTACTGGTATATGAACTTGGTTGGATTCACCTATTTGATGATTGATTATGCAAGCGTTTATTTCAAGAAAAAAAGTGAATTTTATTAATTCCATGATTATTAACTTAGATTATGACTAACATATTATGGGAAGCTTAGAGCATGTAATGAAAAGAGGAGATAATATTATTATAGAGTGCTTGGGATGTGCTGTTACATATGAAGCTCATGACATGACTGATCCTCGATCAGATGGACTAGGAGTTTCGTTTTGCATCATCAAGAGTATGGAAGATGTAGTATTAGTGGTTCATATTGTATACTCTCATTAAGGGGTGCAAGGGTTAATTTTCATGTGTGCTAATTTGTAATTTTTCGTTTAACAGGTGAACTATGTAAATGCTTATGCAACATCAGCCCTTGCAGGAGATTTGGCTAGGGTCAATGCCATCAAAAAGGTCTTCAAGAATACCTTAGAGATGAAGATGAATGGTACGAAGTTAAGAAACCTTTTCACAATATACATGTACATTGTTGACACTCAAAAATGGCACCAACAGATGTTGGGTCCACAGGCGTCCAGGCAGGCAAATTTCGGTGCATTAAGATTGCTTGTTGGATTAGGCAGTGGAACTAAACGTGGAGAATACGCCTGCGATACCCAACTAAACAATTCGGACGCTGGCTAAAGTGATCAAAAAACTTGAAGATGCGCGTATATAATTTCACCTTAATATATTCTGAACGATCGCATGAAAATAAAAAAGAAAGGAAAAGAATAAAAGATCCAATGGCTTGAAATGTATGAAGTAGTGGTTATTTTCTCCTTCAAAATGTGCCAAAAATTAATATACTTGTTCCTTATTCTTTTTTCCGGGTTCTCTCCTTTTGCTCTTTCTATATATGTGTTATTTCTTTTGTTTCACATAGCTCTCTTTTTCTTTTCTCAAATGGGAGGGTATATATAGAGTTTGGAGAGGATGTGGTGACCGTTGGATCCGAACCAAGTGCCCATACCTCCTTCTTCTACACATCACATCCTTCTTACACATGCATTTATTACATTCACAAAGGTCAATTGACTACATTTTTAGGCTGATATTCTTGACATAAAATAAAGTAGATGCCTAAACAATCTTTCACAAAGATATTCATCAGGCCGGCAGATGTGGTAGCCTCCTTGTCTCTTAGGACTTCAGCCCCGTCTTTCAGAACTTTCAGGTCGACAGATGTGGCAGCCTCTTCATCTCTTAGGACTTCAGCCTCGTCTTTCAGAACTTCCATAGGGCGTGAACAAGAGGTCTTCGACTTAAACCCTTTGTCAGGGCTTCAGCATGTATATGGTTGAGTGGCACCTTGACCAGAACAAGGACCTCGACTTTTGTAGCCTTTATAACCATGTTGTTTTGTCTTTTCATATGTTTGGGCTGACTCTTCCGATGTCGTCAATTGAGCTTCCACGTGTTGCTTCTGATGGCTAACTTAATATGAGGAGTAACATACATCATGTTAATATGTGTTCCCAATCAACTTGGGCATTCTACATGAATCATTTCCTACCACTACATTCAGTTCATTCCTAGATATCTATCTGAACATCTAGCAAGCACAAAGGACAATGTTAGTTGTGGTTGGGTCTTCTTCTAATGTGATCTCCTAAGTTCACTTACTATTATATTAGTATAAGTCTCTCGAATTTTTACACATAACATGTCCCAAGTGCCTAAGTTTTCATTCTGTTATTTTATACTCAATTGATGCCACCTCCAATTGTTCACGTATCAATTCTTATATCCATGATAGTATGACAACACCTCCATCTTAGCTTGCTACATTCATCTTATGGACATTTTATCATTTAAAGCCCCAACATTGAGTACCATAAATCAGTCATATGTTGCTTCAAAGCTGCAATTTCATTAATAATTCATTTCACGTCTTGAAGACAATGAACTACATGCTATTCGACCTTTGTTTTAAGCCAAATTTATCCGTAACATCAAGGCTTATTGACTCATGGTTGAACCAAGTATAGTTATTTATTTCTTAGATGCACATTGTTGATGCTATTGCATATTAATTTTACATCTTAGCCGAATTCTTGGAATTTGTTCGACATCTATGATTTAGCCAATGACCGGTGTTGAATAATCAACCTCCGATGGTAGATTTTTCGGGCTCAGTTTCACCAATCTCAACCTTATTAAACACACCCCAACAATGGCTCCAACCCGAACAACGATTCTTACTTCAGTTGCTCAACTCAATGTGTTCACAAAGAACACAATATGGTGGCTGCAATGAATCACCAAGAATAGAGGAAAACAGATTCAATTTTAAGACTCAAGAGAGAAAACGAGAGAAAATGTCGGCTGCCTCTTTTCATTTGCACACACACACGGCTTATTCAACAATGAGGCCATATATAGGTTTAGAGTGTAATAATATAGTGGGCTCATGGACTAACTAATGGTTCCGCAAATTGAGCCATCCAAGAAGTAAATGGGCCGTGAGCAGCATTAACTATATTAAGTTGCTTCAAACGACCCTCAAGTTATTTTTCGGGTTGAGCCAATTAAATAGTGTGTTAATAAATATTTCAATCATCGGTCGAAGCCTATGAAATCTAATCCGACTATCCTACAGTGTTTAACATCATCGCCCGAAATTATTGGGTATCAAAAACTCAACAATCTCCACCTTGATACCCAATAATCTGCAAGTAACCAAAACACAAAGTTTAAACTTGTACAATCAAGGTAATCCAATAAAATTGGTATCTCAGACCTTACCTCGTGTTTCGAATTGAAGCACACACCATACCTGCTCTATGTACTCACCGGGACTAAGGTCCAAAAAAATACCTAGGTAGAAACAAGTACTTACAGTGAACAACTAATCATGCGATAAAGATATTATATAGGATATCTCACACAGATCTTTTCAAATTCACGTTCACACAGAATTGAAGATTAACACCAAGTTAATCAGCCCTTACCACACTTATCCTATCCCCTTTCGTGTTACTCCCACCTCGAGAACACATATCTCCTATCATCGCCTACCATGCTCACTAAATAGATCACACAACTCATGTCAAAATGGCAAGTCACAATAGATCCTAAGTTCAGGAATAATCTTCTATCACCACATCACTTCTCCTAACCTACGTGGATAATGGGACTCCACCTTACAGAAGTGATAGAAGTACCTCTCTCGCACTCCACCTGTACAGGGTCTCTTTCACAGATAAATGATTCTACACATTTGATCACATCTTCACTCGTGATCCAAATATCACACTCCACATCCCCCGGTACAAATCATCATGCACCACTAGACATCTATACTCCACCTTAACAAAAGATATCTAACACACTGCTAATGCATCTTAACCCACTATGCATGCAAACGATCACACCAAGTACTCACATTACCTCAAATTCATGCAAACACACATATCAAACAAATTGAAATGCAACATATAGTCATGCAACAAATTAGGCAATCACACACATGCTGAAAGGATCACACACAGATGCATATGCAGTGTCTAGGTTTAGTAATATACACCGTTCTAGATTCCCAGGGTTTTGTAAGACTCGTGGTCTTAGATCAAGGGAACGTTCGAACGGGTAAGGTCTAGGTATTCTAACGAAAGTAACAACACAATGGAATTTACAATGCAACAAAATAGGTATATCCAATCAAACGAAATTTCACGACAATTTTAGCATAAAGCACAATACGCTAATTTATCCAAAAATAAGTACTCAATTGCAACAATTAAGAGCAAGTAATCCTAATTTCTAGCACAAGCAATGGCTGCCAAGTAATGACAACCCCCAATCTATTGTCACCCCACATGATAACGTTCTAATGCTGAAATTAATGGGTTAAGCCAATTTATTAGGGCGGACGTGTCTGAGTTCGTATAATCGAGAGAGATGCAAATCTACTACTTTAGGACCATCACTATGCGTCCTAAAGATTCAGCAAATATAACCGTGCAGCCTGCCAAGAAATGCAGTTCGATTTCCAAAGGCAAAATCATCCAACTTTTGCTGTGTAACCTGAAACAGAAAACTTCCAATACGAAAAATGTTAGAAATAATGTGAGGAACAAACTGCCTGAAAACAGCTTCCCTAGAATCGGCCCCACGCGCCCACACGCTCCACCACCGGAGAAGCCACACCCCTCCGCCGTCGCCCAGACGCGCCGACCACCCAGCACCGCCTCCACCTGCAGATCACGAATCCGGCCTCCGTTTCACTAAAAGACATCTGGATTTGCCGAAAATTGAAGTTACAGATCCTATTTTTGGGAAAATTTTCTGGACAGTTTTATTTTCTGATTTCTACCGATTTTCTGGTCGGATTTTGGCCAGAAATTCCACCCCAACCTCGTTCTGATACCAAATGTTAAATAATCGACCTCCGATGGTGGATTTTCGGGCTCAGTTTCACCAATCTCAACCTTATTAAACACACCCAACAATGGCTCCAACCCAAACAACGATTCTTACTTCGGTTGCTCAACTCAATGTGTTCACAAAGAACACAATATAGTGGCTGCAATGAATCACCGAGAATAGAGGAAGACATATTCAATTTTAAGGCTCAAGAGAGAAAACAAGAGAAAATGTCGGCTACCTCTTTTCATTTGCACATACACACGGCTTACTCAACAATGAGGCCAATATATAGGTTTAGAGTGTAATAATATAATGGGCTCATGGACCAACTAATGGTTAAAGGGGGCGGAACACAAATTGAACCATCCAAGAAGTAAATGGGCCGTGAGCAACATTAACTATATTAAGTTGCTTCAAACGACCCTCAAGTTGTTTTTCGGGTTGA
>NC_036240.1:20561881-20563908 GCF_002742605.1 Olea europaea var. sylvestris | reverse complement strand
AGCGAGTGGGGCCCAAGTGACTGAGCTCATATCCTCAAGGGTCATAGTCGGGTATCCGGAATATTGATTCTTTTCGACCCGGGACACCTCACCCGTAGAAAGGTCCACCGTCAGCACGTGCGAAACACTACTCGCGCGTGCGATGACGGAGGCCTTCCTTGCCGGGAGTGGGTCTCCCTTTTTCCAATTGAGCACAGCCTTCTTTTCCGGCTCTTCGAGTACTACGGAGTGAAGAGCATAGACTGAGTTCTTAAACAGTTGATAGGATTGGATGATTTTTTTAATTCTGTTGAATTCTGTGAGAGTGAGAGGGTCTAGAGGGTGGTGGGGAACGTCGGCAGTGTGGCTGTTGGGTTTTGTTATGGGGTTTTTGGATTGGATTCTGTTCTTGGAGGTACACCATAGAGAGCTGGTGGTGCAATCTAGTAGCTCCGCCTTTGACGGAGGAGATGGGAGGTTTAGCAAAGTGAAGAACAAGAGTAAAACTATGGCCGAGAGGAAGAACAAGTAGCGAAGTAGATTTTTTCCTTCCATCTCTGTCGAGTCCTTGCTCTGTGGTTTGTGAAGTGTGAACCACTGCTGGCTGCTGCCTATATATACACACACTCATAGAAATATAAGGAAAAAAATCACTTTCATGTAAAAAAATATAAAAAATAAAAATATCTACTAATAATATAAGATGGAAAATATTTCTTAAAAAAATACTTAAAAGTAAAAAAATTAAAGAGAAAAAAATTAACAAGATTTTTAAATTGAAAAAAAAATTATTTATAATGTAAACAACATAAATATATTTAAAAAAAAATTCTCCGTGCAAAAATACTTCAGACTTGAAGTCTCGGTGCAGGGAGACTAATGCACAGAGACATGTGAAGTGTCTCCGTGCACGGATATATATATATATATATATATTTTATTTAATTTTAATTAATTAAATAATATTTATTTTATATTTTAATTTTTTCAATTCAATTTTAAATGTTTATAATAACTTTTTTTTTGTTTCTTTTTATTTTTGCCTATAATTTTGTTGTTGTTTAATTTGTAATATCATTCAGTTTCTTTTCTTTATCAGTTAGATTAGATGAGGTAAAGTAGTGTGTGAAAATGGAGAAATACTGTGGAGGTGACCGTAAACACGGAGTCTCTTTTACAAATATAAATATCTCAAATTCCTCACTAATCCCATTAGCCTCCATCTCTCTTCGCCACTAATTTTAAGTAGTAGTTATATAAACTAAAATCAAATATAATACAACGCAATGTAAAATATTAAAAAAACTGCTCAAAGTCAATAAATATCTCAAATGATTCATAGCCATATGACTCATGTTAGAAAATTCAAATAACATATATTGCAATTTCTATATTACGAATATAACAAAACATAGATTATAATCAATTAGCACATAGATTATAACTCTCAAAACCTAGATAAAACACAATTTTATCTTTTATTTTTTCAATTTCAAGTGTTAATTTTCGATTTTAGCCAAGATAATGTTTATTGAATATTTTCAATTTTGATTTGATTTGAGTCTTTTTCTTGTATTAACCTTTAAAAAAAATATTAGTAGTTTTAAATCACTATGTCCGACCTTTTTTTGACGTCGCTATCCATGTAGCTTAGAAATGCTTGTAAAAACGAGCGTTGTTGGGTTCATCATTTTTCCTCAAATTCATTTCAGATCATATGAAACTTTAGAAATAAGAATTAAGGATCTAAACCATGTGCAATAGGGGCAAAGAATTAAGGATCCAAACCACGCACAATAGAGGAAAACTTGTGATTGTCCTTACATTACCATGAATTAACTTCTCCAAATAGTTTTCGTCGAAGAATTTTATTGCACATTTCATTCAAGATGAGTAGAAAATTATGCCACAACAGGGAAATGCATGAAAATAACCCAAATATGTTAGCCATTTTCCAAAATAACTTTTGACTTTTCTAAACATTTTGAACTATCTAAAATACCCTTAAACAAATATTAAAAACAACCCTTTACATAATAGAAATCTTC
>NC_036240.1:20542988-20544192 GCF_002742605.1 Olea europaea var. sylvestris | reverse complement strand
TAATCTAGATCAGAAAAATAAAATATTGACTAGGGAGGATAATCTTGACTGCTAGTAGAGAAAAACCAAAAAAGAAAATTAAAAAAATTCTCATCCTGGGAGGATAATCTCGAGTCTCGACTACAGGTGAAGAAATTGTACAAAGATATTTGAGGACGTATAGCACAGTTTGTGACTTTTCCCACTTTTTTTGTGTTTGGAGGGGACCCAATCTTGTGCATCTAATGCATGCATTTCAAGTGCGCCATTAACTTAAACTTGGAGAGTAACGGATGCCGGATGCGATATTTGTTGACTTGATGAATCCCGATTAGGTTTTGAGGTCAACAAATACAAAAAAGAATATAATAAATAAAGTAGAAAAACGTACGTTTTTTTATGAAAAGATATGAAGTATAATAACCACATTTGCACATTTTGATTTGTTGATATGTCCAATAGTTTCTCTACGTGAGGAGAACACCTCTTTTCTTTCATGTGGTTTATAAATCACAATGAATAATTTTTCATATTTTTGGTCGATCTCAAAATTCGACGAACGTGTGGTCAACAGAAATTTCGAGCACATTTCCTCCATGTATGTACCACTTGCGTAATTTAACACTTCGTTAGTAGACAAAGATCACAATTCGAGAAAAAGGCTGGACAACCATTTGCATTGTAACGGTCTAGTTAACAGTTAGACAAGAAATAACATAAGTGCTTGACTAGGGTTAGAATTATATACATTTTGTGAAGTTGACTCATTTATAGAGAGAAATGTAAAGGGCCAAGAGTATTAAGTGAAATGGGTCCAAGTTTAAGCATAATACGAGGTTGCTCAGTTTAATAGGTTTAATTCAATTAAATAATCGATTTCGAGTTGATCAACGTGATATTTCCTCCATCACATGCTTGCCACTGATTTATAAATATATCATTTTTAACAATGAATTGAATCCCCAAACCTTCATCTTCCGTCTTGGACTATGGCTTGTTCCGATCAAAAGTTATCAATTTCAAGAATAGTATGAGCTGTGATGGTGAGAACTTTCTACATAAACTCATCTGGTCAAACTTTGAATTCAGTTGTCTGGGCCATGAAAATCGAAAAAGCAGTACAGCACCTTGGCGTGGACAAACATTAATTCTGAGTGTCCGGGTCAAGCACATATAAAAAAGGAAAATTTTTAACTATCATACATTTCAAAATTAAAAAAATAAG
>NC_036240.1:20486955-20540967 GCF_002742605.1 Olea europaea var. sylvestris | reverse complement strand
TGCATCTACACTAGCTTTTCCTTTTGGCTTGTTTGTTTTTATCGACTTGAATTGTGCAAGATTCTAGCATGAATTGTTGGATGCCTTATCTCTAAAAAGTTAATTATAATTCACCATAAGTAAAAGTTATAGGCTACTTTAAAAAAAACATTACATTTCATTTCATTTTTTACCATTTTTGATGGAAAGTTTGCATCCAAGAAGACGATAATTGTAATGTTATTAGCATCAAAATTTTTTGTTCCAGTTCAGATTTAATAATATTAGACAATGATAAAAGTAAAAAATTAAATTAAATTAAATTAAAATCTCATCTATTATTCTATCCAATAGTGATTAATAATTAAGAAAGAATCCTTAAATATATTATTCTTTACAATTAACGATATCAATCAATTTTACCAGAATACATTACCATCAAAAGCTAATTAATTTCTATAAAAGTCTAAAAATGTGAAACTTTTTTAAAGAATGACTTGAATCGCTTTCATGGAATTTAAAGCTAATTTCATGATTATAATGCTTTGAAATGAATGCTACATAAATGAACAAATCCAAATCAAATCCCTTGATTTATGTCACCATTAACGTAGAAGTAAGACTACTACTCTTTTGATTATTGGACTCCAAAATGAAATAAAAATTGAAAATTTATTATACGGGGTAAATCAATAACACTTTTTCCTTTTTTCCTTCACTTAATATAGTGAAATAAATGAATAAAATAATCAAATGGACAATGCTAAAAATCTCGATGTATTACGTCAACTATAAAAGAAACTCACATTAATCTCTTTTACATAAAAAGAAGACGAGAATTTTTAAGTTTGAATTCAAATGAAAACTTGAAAAGATGGCTTTTAGAAAAAGAAGTAATTTCAGAGAGAAGTAAAACATTAGAAAAATTTGTCTTATTTTAATTAATGCTTGAACAACCAAGTATAAATCATTACTCATATAATCAAGAAAAAAATGAAAATACAACATAACATGAAAAATAGAGGAGAAAAATCAAAATCTTTCGCTGCTAAATTTTATTGATCCCCACAAAAAATCTAATTTCTTTACCATATATGATTTTTTCTTCTAAAATATTCCTTTTTTTGTGGTCTGTAGAACTTTTGGTTAATGTAAATACCTTTTACATTCTCACCAAACTCCAGGCCCGACCTCCACCACTCACCACCGCTCCCCACGCCCGGCCCCACCTACAATACTCGTTTCTGATTTCCCTTTTCTTCTTCAATTCTGAAAATTGTAGACAATCAGTGCGTGAAAAATCTGTTTCTTGTAGAAAAGGGAAATTCCAACTGCATTTACACTTCAAACCCTAATCTTTTACAGTCCAATTTGCAGTAAGAAAATAGTATCAGTGAATTTCAATGACCCAGTTGAAGCCCATATTGTCTCATTTAGACCCGATCATCCCTTCATCCACTGGGAAATTCAAGCCCGATAAGTTTTCAGCGTATAGTTTTCACCGCCTGCGCTGCCACCCCAGGCTTGCTTTTTGGTCTTTCCTTTCTGTTATTTTCATCCTGCTTTTCTTCTGTTTCTCCCCTCCGGATGGCGGCGCCGCCGCCAAACGCCGTAGCCTTCATACCAGCAGTTATACGAGGCGGATGCACTTGGACTCGAACTGGGAACTGAAGGCCCGGAACTCGGCCCGACCACGATCCAAGACGGGCTTTTCGGTACTTGTTACTGGTGCTGCTGGGTTTGTTGGAACCCATGTCTCTCTTTCGCTCAAGCGTCGTGGAGATGGCGTTGTTGGGCTTGATAATTTCAACAGTTACTATGACCCTGGGCTGAAAAAGGCCCGTAAATCCCTCCTGGATCGTGCCGGCGTGTATGTGATTGAGGCTGATATAAACGACGCAGTTTTGCTTAGGAAGCTCTTCGAGACTGTGCATTTTACTCATGTGATGCATTTAGCAGCCCAGGCCGGAGTACGGTATGCAATGCAGAACCCAAATTCTTACATTCACAGTAATGTTAATGGTTTTGTTAGCTTACTTGAAGCATGTAAAAATGCAACCTTACAACCTAGTATAGTATGGGCATCGAGCAGCTCTGTTTACGGGCTTAATTCTAAGGTTCCCTTTTCAGAAAAAGATAGAACAGACCGGCCTGCTAGTTTATATGCAGCCACTAAAAAGGCTGGTGAAGAAATAGCACATACGTATAATCATATTTACGGACTTTCAATTACCGGGCTGCGGTTTTTCACAGTTTATGGGCCGTGGGGAAGGCCAGATATGGCTTACTTTTTCTTTACCAAGGATATATTAAAAGGGAAAGAGATTAAGATATTTGAAGGGGCTGATCATGCAACTGTGGCGCGTGATTTTACCTACGTAGATGATGTTGTGAAGGGTTGTTTAGCAGCATTGGATACCGCGAAGAAGAGTACTGGGAACGGTGGGAAGAAGAAAGGTGCGGCGCAGTTTAGGATATATAATTTGGGGAACACAAATCCTGTGCCAGTGGCAGATCTCGTGGCTATCTTGGAGAAGTTGTTGAAGGTGAAGGCGAAGAAAAAGTTGTTGGCAATGCCGAGGAATGGGGACGTTTTGTTCACACATGCAAACATAAGTTTGGCAAGAAAGGAGCTTGGGTACAAACCAACAACTGACTTGGAAACGGGTTTGAAAAAGTTTGTGAAATGGTATCTCCGTTACTATGGTTCAAAGAAAAAGAGTGCCTGGTGAATTTGGGAAAAAAAATGAAAAAATATATATATCCTACTTCATTTTCGGTGGTCTATTTGCTTACGTTGTGAATAAATGCCAATTTGAGTATTCGTTCCCTTCTGTATCTTTTGGAATTGGGAGAGTGGTTTGGCCATGCATTTTGCTAGGCACTCTTTGATGTTTATGGACAGAGTCTTTTCATTTATTTTCCACATTATTGTTGAGCTATTCTATCTGTAGGTAGACATTTTACTTTAATGTTTTTAAAGGACGTGCTCATTTGGTTAGCTTCGCTATATTTATTCTGGTTTAATAAAAGAGTATGCATGTTACTTCATCCATAATATTTGAAGTCGAGTAGCTCATTTTTTCTCCTTAATTAAACTGATGTTTAAATTTTTTTCGAACTTTTTACTTTAGTGTTTCATATGTACTATTATGGGTATAATTTTGTCAATTTTTTGAATGTTTTGTGGTATGTAACTGCCCGAGTTTTGTATTTATTCCTCTCTGTTTCTGCCTATATAGAAGGACTGGTGTTCTTTTTTCTTATTGGCACCTCAATTCCTATATATCTCTTTATTTTTATGCATTTCGTGGTTTACTTATTGTTCATCTTTTCTGATATGTGGCGAACTTTTAAAGGTTAATTATATCTGTTTGTTTCTTAAAACATACTAGAACACCTGCTTAACATTGTTGTGCAATGGCATATGCCATGAACAACTGGCGTCTTGGATATCACTATGTAGTCTTCTTGTTTTGAATATATGACGTCTAAAAATTTCTGAAGTACAGTTACTTAAGAATGTTTCTGTTTTATTATCTTATATGCAGTTTCATTATATAAGTCGCCATGAAAAGAAATTGTCTCGATATTTCACTAATATAGCAGATAAAATGATCCCTCATGTTATTTATATTGATAGGCTTTGCATATGATGAAAAGGGCTACTTTTTAGCGTTCAGAATGAAACTTAGCCCCAATTTTGTTTTGCTAAAAATCCGAGTTTTAGTAGATTTTGATAAAAATTGATGAAATGTCTGCTTGAAAATTTGTTAAAAGTTTTGGGTCCCATCATGTGATTAAAATTATTTGTTGACTTTGACTTATATTTTTATTAATTTTTTTAGCTAAACATGAGCTTATTTCTTGTTTGTGTTTAAACAAATTTATAAATTACAATCTCTGATCGCGAAAAAGTGCTTTTTTCTTCACTTGCTTTTAAGGGTTCCAGAGCCGTGGTATTGATTATTGAATGCTTAGTGGTGGCCGTGTTTACAGATTTGATATTTCCATTTGAGAATCTATGCATCGATATTTTACACAGAATGTTACATTCGACTATTTATGCATACTCCGCCCCGAATCGAACCCATTTTCTATTACTTGATCTGAACTTGAATGCGAATTGTAGATTGATGATGAAATTTCATATTGAGTTGTTGGATTGGATATCGAGGCTTGTAGTTGTTGGTTATGTTGGCATGTATTCAGATTTTATATATCTTGGCTATTATTATAATAATCTTCTCGTTCGTATTCTCCTACGTTAGTTAAAGCTTTTCTTAAGATCTTGATGATGTTTTTATCCTTTTTGTTCTCTTTCTTGAAGTATTAGTATATGCCATTCTTACCAATGTTGCAAACATTTTGGCTGGTTAGAAAAGTCTTGTTGTCGGCTCTGTTCATTCGGGTTCATCGTACCAAACGAGTTAAAATCTGGTCCTTTTGGTTGTTCCTCACTAGAATTTTGACATATCACTACATTGAATATTGTTAGCAAATAGCAAGATGGTAATAATTATTAATTACATTTTGGCGCTGATTGAGTCACTTTTTTTTTTCCCCAAAAAAAATATATTTTTAAATAGTAATTTGACATAATTTCAATTACATTTTTCAATAAAATTATATTACACGTAAATTTATTTTTTTAAAAAAATTTTTGAACTACACATTCTTCATCAATTTAGCATTTTTAAATACATGATTTTCAAAATAACGCGGCTCAAACACACTATACAAGTGTGATATTCTATGAAATATCTTGTTATTTGTTAATATTACTAGTTTATTGCCCGTGCAATGCACGGGCTATGGTATTTTCTAGGTAATGTTAGCATCGAATATTAACGGGAAGTTAAATTATTCTTAAAGTTTATTAAACTTTCCCATAAATCTTATAGAAATTGGCATAATGATTAGTGAAATTGTATAAGGATAATATTCAATTAAGATTAACATGAAAGAAAACACGTGATTTTATTTAAACATAGTGAACATGCTACAATGAAATGCCAAGCGATAGTTTCAGGTGCACCTGAAGACTAATCTTAATATGAATTTTGCATTGAAATGACTGTAGCTGCCTCAGCATAGGTATTATATTTCTCAAAACTGAATCTCTCATGAAGCTGAATCCGAACCTCCTCAATTGCCCCAATTCTGGCGAAAATTTGAAGGGAAGAAGGAGAGAGATTCTGTCTTGCGGTTTGTGGAAACATTTCACCTTATTGAATTATTTATTGTTCAAGGCACAAATTCAATATTAATAAGGACGAGAAAATGATGAAATAACAGAGCACTTGGAAGTATCAAACCCAAATTATTTACGGTACCAGTACTGTGAAAGACTTTAATAAACAAATTAAGAAAAAATTAATTTACCGCCCATCTTGTAGTACATGGCCCAATACACAGTTTGTATCCACAAGTCTGCTACAAGGATTACTAACATTAAATACATGCAAAAAAAATGTTTAAATAATATCGATGATCACTTCGAAGAATTTCAATCAAAACAGCATCGCTATTTCAGTAAACATAAACCACAATGTATCCCAAAAAATTCATATAAACGCGTCTGCAGGGATAGTTGTGTATCATCAGACCTGATAATAAATGGGAGCATTGAGTGCCAAACAAATACTTCAGCACCACAATTCATTAAATATCATTTATTATTTTTCAGAAGTGACATGGAAAGTTCGCTATGTACAATTTAGACTTTGCCATCACTAATGCTAATAAAAATGAAAGACAGTCACTAAGATTAGTCACTAAGATGTGTGTGAATTAAGAATATAATTTAAAAATAAGAAAATGCATGTAAAACGCACGCCAGTCAAACTATTGGCTCAAAAGCAAACAGCTTCAAGTCTCTTATTTTAATGTACTTTTGTGAATTCTATATAACCGAATGGCGTGTGATTGAAAAATTCATTTTCACTAAAAATGATTATTCCAATATTATTTTGTAAGCCTGATTGATAGGGCAAAGTAAACAAAGCAGAACAACTTCATCATGTTGATTCAATTTAGTAAACCATTAGTGATTAGCATAAACTCGGTAACATTTGCAATATGAACAATAGCCCTATCGTAAAAGAAAATGATAAAATTAAACCAGGAAGAATAATTACCAATAAAATTTTGTTGGAGTGTTTTCACGAATAATATCATCTTCTGTAGCAATTTTTTTGCCAATTGGAGCAAACCCATCAAATAAGACCCAGAGTTTACCAGAATCTGACTCAGTTTGTAATTTTTCATCATCTAAAGTGGGGAACAATATTTATAGATATTAAAATAAATATAGAAGTAGCATCTATAAAAAGACAACTGCATAAAAGAAAACAGAGTTACAGCCATAGCAATTAAAAGAGTTCTTACTTACAATTGCAACATCACACATTCCTTCATGACGTTTTTCTTACAAAAAATGAATTACTTCTAATGCGTTGGCCCTTTCGTGAATATTGGAGTTTGCACCGTTGAACTGATATATCTTGTTTTTAGTGTCTAGAATAATAAATCATCATGTCCAGAACAAAATGTGATTGCGATACTTTGAAATCTCTCGTGTTAAGTAGTGTCTCATATTTGCCACTGAAGAACCTACATTTATTCCAATGTATAGATATATTTAAAATAAATAATTTTGAAACTATGAATACAAGATTATAGATTGAATTTTGATAAACGAATCTTACTGTATTTTAATAATTTTACTGAATTTTCATAATTTGTTATGATTAGGACAAACATGGACGTAAAAAATATTCATTGTGACAGATATCCGTGACAATCTTTCGTCTGTATAAACGTATCTTCTCTGGTGAAACTACTTCTAATGGATATCCGAAAACGAAGCATTCAATGTATTTGAGAAGGAAAACTCCAGAATTTGGCCTATAGAAAAAATAATTTGAAGTTAGTTTATGGTAATGTTGTAAATGTAAAATAAAATTAAATAGAAAATTAAATGTTACAGTAAATTGTTGAGTTATTTACTCATTATTTTGACAAGGTAGATGCGGTATGATTTTCAATTTCATATGTTTATTTCTATGTTTTCTTAAAGTGGGTTTGCCGAAGAAAATGTCTGTAGATACCAATAATGATTGTACTACAGTCAAAACTTGTTCTGAAAGTAATTTAATTGCATCCGGTGTATGAATGTTGTGGCTGTAATTATATATATGAAATTTTCACTTTTGAAAGTCGACAAGAAAAAGAAACCAAGTGTTGCCTGGATATGCGGATGGAATCAATAAATAGTTGTATGTTATCCACGGACGAGCAAATACAGGTAATTCTCCTTTTATGTATTGTTGTAATGCATTGAAATTACTTGTACACTGGGCAGCTCCTCCTTTTATAATTGTATACCAAGAACACATTCATTCTCGAATCTAAGGTCCATGATTACATATTCTTTAGAAAGCATGGGAGATCCATCGTGAATAAACCTTTTCAACAGCTTTAATTCTATATCAATATGCTAGTAAAAAAAATGTAAATTAGGGTGCTGTCTGGTAAAGATTTTCATTCCAATTAAAAGTAAATTTTCTACCGTTGCCACAGTCTTCAGTCGTCTTTTTTGACTGGAGCTCTCACGCGTGGGACTCGCCTACCACACTCAACGATCAGTTTCTTGCTTTTCAACGATCAAATTCTTGCTACTAATCTCCTCCAGACAAGCCCTAGATATATTAATAATGGACTAAAATTAATTATGATTACTAAAGTTGACTTACCACAATATTTATATTTTTCGTTTGATTTATCATATTTATCAGCGACTGTCTTCCGTATAGATTGTCGATTTCATCTTTTTAGTATACGCTATATAAGAAAAAGTTAAATTGTCGTCAAATAAGTAAAATACAAATTATAATATTTAAGTTAACGAGGTTAAATTTAATATCTTACTCTGATGGATTTTGTGATATCCATTCACTAATGTTTTTGTATCTGTAGATGTTATAGTCTTCTAAAGCATTAGTTGGCGTTGTCGATGGAGATTGTGTCTATTTTTTCTTACCTTTTTTTTCTTTCATCGATCTTTCAACGTTTTCTATATGTTCAGATGTTGAAGGGATTTCGAATTCAACTGGACTTGTATGAGGAGGCACGTCTCATTGTACAGAGGCTACAATTATTTCCATGTGTGATTTTCAGTCGGATAACTGATTCTGTATATTTCGATTTTGTAAATCAATTTAAGACTTCGTTAAACCGAAACTTGTATCCACATAAGATTGCATGTTAGATTGTATGCCCTGGAAGTAGTCTTATTGATATTTTTGCTGATATTCAAAAAATTATTTTTGATTGTCAAGAATTGTCTAACAGAGAGCTTCTTGCTTTTCAAGAATTGTATGATACTAAGCTTCTTGCTTTGTTGATTTTTGAATCATTTGTGTTTTTAAACTATCATAGAAACCAAAGACATCTTGTCAGTGTATATTGAACATCTGTTCCATATCTTGTTTAGTTACATAGTTTGAGCTACCAAAAGAAGTAGATTCAATTCCATTTGAAGTGTGGATAGTTTTTTCTTGTGTATGTATATTATGTGCTGGAATTTGTTGTGTTACATTATTGAATTCACCATTGACAATGTTGTCTAGTGTATGATGTTGGTTGTCAATTGGTTGCGAAAGATTTGTATACCAGAATGTTTTCAATTCTACTTCAGTAGGATTTAGCGTTGCAATTACTGTAATCTATAATTGTAATAAAATATTAGATATATTTTTTTAAATTTATTTATAAAGAATTAAATATATATTCAATGGTATATTGAAATAAATATACCTCTTGAGCAGTCAAAAATTGTCTAATAATATGTTCTGTTAATACTATTTGAGGCTGTCATTTATGCATTCGTGGACATTTTAAGCTTGTACGGATACGATGATCGAATTGTCGTCCAATTTGAAGAAAAGCTTCATATATCTAATGCTGAAATATAAGTAAAAAGAAATATTATAGATTTTATATGATTAAATTATATGTAATGGGGAAAACAATGAAAGAAAAATACCTGGAATGCAAGCGGATAATCATGCAATGAATATTTACAGTCTGTTTGGTCATTTTGTTGTATTCTTCTACTCTTTCGACCTGTGATTCTTGTAATAAATTTAATAAAACAAAGTATGCCTTACGTCCTCATGGATACATAAGGAACTCATCAAGTTGTTCAACCATTCCAAGGGTTCTGAAATCGATATATCTTTCAGTTGGTTTTAAAACGCATTCGACGAACATAACTAATCCCAACTTAAATTTATTTTCTCGATCTTAACACATATGAAATACTTCAGAAAGTCTTATCATGGTAATTCTCTTTGAACCATTGAAGTATTCATCCCTAAGTCGAGTATTACTAAAATTGAAATTAACAGTAACTTCATGGCATGGTAATCTAGTGATTAGACAAAATTCTTGCAGACCAAAACGGGCTACATGATCGTGTAATTGTACCCAAACTTCGTTATTTTTACCGCAGTTTATAAGTCTCATTATGAACTCATGTATTAATTTGCTGCTAAATTTTTAATTTTACTTTTTTTACATATTTCCGCAAATGAATCCATGAGATGGATTGCACAATAAAGAAGCTTGATCGTCTGCATCTATAAGTTCTACAAAATTTTTAAGATATTGATGATTTGCAAATTGAGTAATCATAGCAGAGAACCATTGATTTAGCGATAATATGTATTCTAACGACATCTACAAAAATTATTTAAAAAAACTATTCATTAGTCCACAAATTTATTCATATACTAATCTAACATAATTTTTTAGAAGCTGACAAATTTTTTTGATTATGATGAATGATATTTTACGTACTACAACTTTATTAAAAATAAATTTAAGATTATATTTATACTACTTGAAGCATTGTTTTTTGTCGTTGATCTGAAATTGTACATGTATTGTGATGAAAAAGATAGCTACTCACATTTTCATATTTGAAACTTAATAGTACAATATATAGATGGAAACAATATAATTTGCATTATGATTAATATACAATTTAAATAAATAAAATTTGTGAACTTTAATAATTACGCAATATATTTGAAGAAAATGTTATACAAGAATTTATGAATTTGGAATAAGTTAATAATGAGCGGAGAAAAATAATTGTAAAAAATAATATTACAAAAACAAAATATAACTATAAAAATAAGTAAAGTCAATTACAGAAATGAATAAAAAAAATTTCTGTGCCGACATACAAGAACAAAATTATATAATAATCATTCCAATACTTTCGAACAAAATAAATAAATTTATATAATTAAAATTCAAACAATATATAATGAATTTGCTGCAATTCAGTGGTTTTTGTATTTATTTTCCCTACTTTTCTCTATTCTTACACTGTAAGAATTAATATATTATTATTGTTCATTTGTAAAGTATTTTCATTTTTCCATTTTATCCTTCAATCCTATTTTAATTTTTCAACTTAATTAATATATCACTACTACTACAAAATTAATTTTGTAAATAATCTAATAAATTTTTTTACGTGTTTTAGAAAATTTCCTGATAAACTTTTAAATTATTTTTAGTGTAAAAGGGGACATCATTTAAAAAATTAAAAATTTCGATAACAAGCTAACTTTAAAAATTCATCGAAGATTGTTCGGTAGTCAAATCCATAAATGTTTTATATTCTCTCAAACTTCATTTCGAAAATTATATCATAGACACATCGAATGATTTAAATGAATATCGAAAATAGTTAAACGTATATCAAACGTGTGTGTTAAAAAATGCGTATAACTCATTTTTTCTTAAAAAATCAATTATTTTCTTAATGTTTATTATTTTCACGAGATAATTTTCTTAATACAGTTTACATCATTTTTTTTATAAAAAATGTATGAAGTCATTTTTTTTTTTAACGTAGGATAAATATTTAGAATAATAGAAAGTAAGAGAATAACAGAAAGTAAGAGAATAACTATAATTGGCGATTTGGAAGGGAAAACAACGAATTTTGGCCTCGAAAACGATGCCCACCCAACGAAAGCGTGGAGTGTTGGCTCCGCACAGCACGAGCGCAACACTGCGCACAGTGTGGAGTGCTAAAAGTTTAGTTTTTTTTGGACGTATTTTTGGTAATTTGGCCATAACTTTTGCTACGATTATCAGAATTGCGCCCATGACAGGACGTGTGCATCGAAAAGAGCTTTCCGAATTGGGGTCATGGGCGCGATTCTGATAACCGTAGCAAAAGTTATAGCCAAATTACCAAAAATACGTAAAAAAAAAAAAAAAATTTGAGCACTCCGCGCTGCACAGAGTCACACTATCCGCACAGCGCGAACTGCTTTCAACAAAATATCACATTAATAATCCATCTATTATTCTGTACACAAAAATAAATTATTCAGAATAATGTTAACCTAAAAAATATTTTGAAAAAAAAAAAAATGAACAAGTCAACATGGCTATCTTAGAACTAACATACTGTAAAACTTGTTACTTGAACACTGCAAGATTGAGTTTAAACTGGCAAAAAACTTTAATAGTGATCTATAAAAACCTTTTTGCATTTTGCATGATTTTCCTAATGTAATTGTATTGGTAAACTACATATTCTCTATACGATAAATATATTAGAAATCTATTTTCATTGGAAAGAAGATTACCTTTTCTGGTGGTTAAACTTTGTTCGCTTTTGAAAACTTTGAAAATTGAACAAAAATGTGTTTCTGTATGAAATGTGTGAAATGTGTCGTGAAAGGAAAGTTAAATGGTTGAATGTGGGTAGGTAGGTTTTGGATAGTATTTTGAATGTTGGTAGATAGATGTTGGTAAGTAAATGTTGGTAGTTGAAATGTATAAATTTAAATTGTTTCATTTTTTTTTCTAATTTTTAATTTTAATTAGGGAGAATGTTTTTTTTTTTGGTGTTTTTTACTTATGAATTATTTTCTTTTTGTTCTCGATTTTGTTAAATCGTTTTTGTTTTTTGCTTTATCTATATATGTAGAAGAGAGAGTTTGCATGAAAAGTAAAATTATACGTAGTTGTTGATGTAAGTTTATGGGAAAATTTACTGAACGAAATAATTGAATGTATAAATTAAACAATTTTTTAGAAGTTTATTTAAAAGCTAGGTAAGTAGACTTTATTGAATAATTACAAAATGAAAAAAGTGAGTATATCAAACTTGTGTTTTGAGATACATAGAATTGAAGAGGAAACTATGTTTAAGTAATAGATAAACCGAAATATGTATTTAAGATGACTATTTTTTATTGATAGTAAAACAATACGATATAAATGGTTAAACTGTTGAATGTAGTATGTATCCTGTTGTGAATTATCACAATACATAATTCTTTCTATGTAAAATCATTTAGATCAATGAAATTGGTTCTTCCTTTCATCATGTCTTATAATTATTAAGTCTATGTAAAAAAGAAAATACTTTATCCTGACGTTGTCTTTTCTTGATGAATTAGATATCCATATTTGAAAATAAAGTATAAGTCAATTTCGTTTTTTTTACAAGCATGCAGTTAAAAGAAAATGAAAAAACAATCAAGAAGAAAAATTATGACAAATTAAGCTTTTTATATTTGACTTACAGATGCAACTACATAATTTATTTACTTATAAAGAACTTAGCTGTGTGGATTTCAAAACATTTCCAAGAAAATATAGTTATTCTTTTGCTTTCATGTCTGGATTTCATATAGAAAAAATGAAATAAATATTTAAAATGCAAATTGTTTTGATTTGTTTATTTTGGTAGATAGACGTCGATAGATATGTTGGTAAATAATATTGATAGTTGGTAAGTAAATATTAGTAGTTGGAGTGTGTAAATTCAAATTATTTGATTTATTATTATTATTATTATTTTGATTTTTAATCCTAATTAACTCAATTAATAAAAAAAATTTTAGGAAAACCCCCTTTTTTGTGTTTCTTACTTACAATTATTTTATTTTTGTTCTTGATTTCGTTAAATTATTTAGTTTTTTTTTTTAAATAAAAGAGAGTTTGCATAAAGAGCACAGTTATACGTAATCGTTGATGTAAGTTTATGGAAATATTTACTGAACGAGATAATTAACTATATAGATGAAACAGTTTGTTTAAAAGCTTATTTGAAAGCTAGGTAAACTCTATTGGAAGTAAAAAAAATATGTATACATATAAAATTAATTTGAAAAATTACAAAATGGAAAATGCAAGTATATTGAACTTGTGTTTTGAGATACGTATTCGATTAAGCAGAATTCAGGAGGAGATAATGTTTAACTAATAGATAAAGTAAAATATGTATTTTAGACGACTATTCTTTATTGATAGCAAAAGAAGTTTTATATATTAGTGTCAACCACGGTACAAGTACAATTCTGTGATTTCAGAGTGAGTATTTACATTTCTAACAACAAAAGGATACCAAAATATTTAAAGCAACTTGTTCTGTTTGGAAACCCAAAATCATAGAATTGAATCTTAACTGAAGACTCATTAGTCTACTGGAGATTTATAGATTAGGTTGCTTGTAGAATCACAGAAGTGGCCACTGTTAGATTGCCTACTGTCCCAAAACAAAACGAACGTGAATCTTCTGAGTAGAGGTTTTATCCAGAGCTAAGGACATTAGTATCTTCAACATGTTCATCAGTCTTCATTTTCTTCTTTGAATGAATTTCGATTTTTTGGTCTCGAGTTTGAAAGAGAGCCTTCTTTGCATTTGGTGTAGGTACTTTGTCGGTGTTTGTCGAATCTTGATTGTCTGTCATGTACATCTTCTCTTTACTTTTCGTAGACGTTTTGTTCAAACTATCGTCAGTCGTTGCAGGAGAATGATCCAATTCCATGATTGTATTTGAAGAATCAACGTCAGTTGTTGTTGAAGAGTTGAATATGAAGATAATTTCATATCAGTATTCAGGTGGGTTTTGGCTTTTTGATGTTACTTTTAGGTAAAAAAGCTGTTCCTGTTCGTTCTCAGTTCTTATGAGATTTTTTAGTTGTGTATCCACATCCTGGAATATTCAAATTGTACTCAAGTGTAATGTGTTGAAGTATATGGAAATAATTATTAAAAATTTAGTGGTATTTAGAGTTAACCTTTTCAAAATGCTTCATAATTTTGACGGCACTTGCTTTCAAAAAAGTTTCTGGCGTTTCTCCTATCATGGTTGCATCCAAGCCTCCAGATTTGTCTTCAATATGTACAAAAGCAGTTACCCTATATAGAGAAGTTAATTAAATTACATACTAAATTTTGTTGAATGAAGTGTTGTTTTCAATAAATAGTTAAATATAGGTTTAGAGGTACATGTTACCTTGGTATTGCTTTTGCATGCTCAAATTTGCAGAAACGACACTTATGAATTTGTCCCAAGTCTGCACTTGACGTTTTCTTACAATTGCTACATGCCATATACCAAAACCTTTGGTTCATTGAAGTAATTTTCCATTGCGCTTTGACCCAATAGAATTTTTTCTGCATACGAAACGTTTCTACGTGGTTAGATGAGAAATATAGTAATAAGAAAAATTGTAGATTTTTTTTAGCATTGGTGTGAATTACTCCCAAATGGACTCCTTGTAAGTCAGGAATTGGTGTGAATTTATTTTCGTCTGGAGGTGAAATTTTGGGTGGCGTTACTGCAATAGATGACTTATCTTCGATTAGTTTGTCAAGCATTTCTTTGTCTGTTTCAATCCTGCATAAATAAAACAAACAATTAAGTATGAGATTTACTACTGAAAATGATATTTATGAAGTTAGGAAAATTGAAGAAATTTCTTAGTTCTGTTCGATAACCATTCTTTGTAGCCTGTGACAGCTACAATTCCAGGATTAATGAAAAAAGTGCTGTTGACTTTTGTAAAAAGCGTAACTTCTAAAAAAAAAATTCAATCATAAAGTTAGTGTTTATTTTACTTAAAATATAAATGTAAAGGAAATATTATATTTCTATTTTGTTTACCGTTGTATGAAGAAACCTTTAAATTAGTCGCCCATATGATTGGTTTGCTTCCGATGTTATCAATTATTGTAACGTAATCATTTTCAACAAAGGTGTCCCACAGCGTTAATATGACCGTTTCGAAAGATTTATCTATCAGCACAACATCTTGAAGACATGCTTGTGTGCCAAACTGGGTTTGGATAATTCTTTTTTGACGAACTTCTATAACGATGCCTATAACACCTGTAACAAGGAATTTGTGTTGATATCATATTTTGTATATGATAAAATGAATATAAATAGAACGATTATAAAATGTTAACTAAATTTATATTGACTATAAGTTAGTGTGTTTGTAATCATACTTATCTCTGCATTACTATCCATACATTGTTCCAGTTTGTTGAATGAGGTGAGTTCATATCTCGAGAAGAGAAAGTTTAAATTATCCTCCTTAAGTTATTCTATCTTTGTCTTTGCTGTTATGGTCCAAATTTTGTCTTGAAGTGAGCCTCTTAACTCATTTCTGTTTTCTTTCACAATTGCATTTGATAACATGTATGTTTTCCCTAATGTTAGCTCATCTACAAGGGCTATAATATTTGCATCACAGACAATGGCAGTAACTTTGTTACCCTGTTCAAACGTGGAAACGAGTTCAATATAAATATATTAGCAAAACAAATATTTAGAACAGAAATAAGAAGATTTTTATAGTTATGAATATATATTTACCTCTAAATCCATTAAGAGAAGATTTTGGTAGCGGCTAACGGTATTTCGAGCAGTTTTAGGTGCTTGTTTTCCTGCAATTATGATTTTTAAGGTCCAATTCTCCTCAAAAGTGGAAATTTGTGGGATAAGTTTATAAAATGCGGTCATTCTTGATATCCAATGATTACGTGAAGAAGAAGTTATAACACAGATAGCTACGGTTGTTAATGTTACGTTAAATTTGTTGTAAAAAAATTCTATTAATATTTCTAATTCTAAAAAAAATTTATCGAATAATCTAACGTTCTTCTTTTCGATTAATTATAGTAAAACGGTAGTATCGTGCAAAACTTACCAATAATAAAACGAAAGTGGAGTTTTTAAACTTTGGCAATTGCAGTTGAACAGTGTGATGTTTATGATACTGTTGTAGAATTTTGATGTTGAAGGAGAAAGTGAAGGTACTATAAAAGAGTTAGTCGAAAGTAGGTATTAATAGAACATGCGATAGAAGAATCGTTGTTTTAATCTGCAACCATACACTTGGTGCTGTAAAATATCTTTTTGTATGGATGAGAATTAAGCTGAAAGAAAAATTTGATGATGGTTTATATTTAAAAGTTTTGCGTGGAAAGTTGGTACTATTTTTTATCATTTGTAAAATATCTATTTCACGTAGATATATATGTAATTGATGATGGTTTGTATTTAAAAGTTTTGCGTGGAAAGTTGATACTATTTTTTATCATTTGTAAAATATTTATTTCACGTAGATATATATGTAGAGTTGAAAAATATTTTATGGGAAGTTGGTATTTTTCTATGTTAGTTTTTTACTGGTGCACGTGTTCATTTTGAAAAATATCACTTTACAATTTGCTAAAATATAATAAATGGTGTTAGATTTACAAATTGAAAGAATGATTGTTAATCCATATGTTTCAAATACGAGTGCCTTATGCACAAGAAATTTATTAAGGAACTTTATTAAAGAACCTGTGGGGATATTCTAGTCAAGCCTCTTAACTTATATTATCATAGGTCTTATCATGTTAATTATTACTATCGTTGTTGTTTGTCATTTTTCCTTTATTTTCTCTTGGATTGATGCAGTTTGAAGAACTATCGTGTTCATTTATTACATTACTAAGAAGAAAATTCAATTTATGGTTGAAAAATGTATGAATTGTATGAGAAGCATTAGTTTTTAATTAAGTGAAAGACTAAATAGAAAGCTCTGGAAGCCAGAAAGCTAGAAAATATAACAAAGCAACTATGATTAGATTCTTATTTTACAACTTTAATTCTTGTCTAAAAAAAAGCCTAACTTAGGAAGAAAAATAAATTGTATATTATAATACCAAAACTTGTAAAAGAACAAAATGATACTTATCGAGTATTTAACACTACTCTTTAATAGAAAGATAATCTTTTATGTTACAGTTAAAGAAAAGCTTGTATATACTTAAAAAGTATAAAAAGAAATTTTATAAAATTAAAAATATATCTTTAAGACATCCAAACTTTTTACTATTGTGTCTATCCCCTTTCATGTTGAGAAGTTTTGCTGGACTTATCCTGTAATAAATAAATAAATAAATAAAAGGAATATTTAAATATACTTGAGCATAAGAGGAGTAAAACATGAGTTTAGAATTTACTGCCTAACCTTGTCTTCAAATATATAATTAGAGCTCCTTATCACTTCGGAAACAAAAGCAAAAGGCTTTCTAGGTAGACCTAATATACTTTTTAAAAGAACAAAAATATATTTAAATCTTCAACAATTCATATCTTCTAAATATTAACTGCAGTAGCTAGGCTATAGCATGAAATATTAAACACTTGAGTAGGGTTTATATTGTGTTTTAGGTCAATACACAAGTTTTAATGTTCAACAAAAATAGTAGTAGAAAGATAATAGAAATTTGTATACTTTCCTTCATTATTACCTCTTTAGTTTTCTTGCATAAGCATTTAATCTTCAAACACAAAATAATAAATATCTTCAATATGTAATACATATTTTAATTGATAATATGATAAAGCAGATTAATGTGACCTAATGCATACATGTGCTCATGCACCAAAAAAAGGACAAGTACAGGTAAACCACAATAGAATATGACAAAATGCTGAAGACTAACATCAGAAATAACAACATTCATGCTAATTCTAACGCTTGCATTATTAACTGAGAACAACAAATCAGTATTACCCGATCTACCGATGCATTTTCCACTTAGCAACAGGAACCACATGAATTCAACAAATGGTTAACACCAAGCTTTAGATAGACATACCAATAAATTATTGTTTTTATCATAATGCCCAATAATATTCTTTATCAGCATCTCCCTTGCAGTTGAATCACCACACTGTAGACATTTTTCAACAACATTTGAAGTAAATTTATGCTGGCTCAGTTATACTATAGATCCAGTTATTGTACTAATAATTTGGTTTCTTTCACGAGGTTTTCCCCTCTCGAGTACATGCTATCATTAGTTAAAACCAATATGAGCAGCATGCATGAATAAAAAACTGGAAGTTTGAATTGAAACTTTACAATGTGAAAACAATTTCATCATTTCACTAATAAATTTTCATTTTAGTCATCATGGAAAAAATTCTAAATTGTAGAACCAACCTTAAACACAAAATGGAGGAAATAGCAAAAGAAACTTATCTAAAAGCTCAATGATGGAGACGTGTAATGATTTAATCTTGATGATTTATCAAGTTTAGAAACTTATTTTTACAAAAGGAATTGGGGTTTAGTTGTTTGCTATTGTTCTTAGAGAATTTAAATGTAGACGAATATCAAGTAAAACACAAATGAATGCAAAAGAAGAATGAAATTAGTGTCAAGTGTATATCATTTGAAGTCGTCATATTTTAATTATGATTAATTCACAAAAATAGTTAATGAAAGTGAAATGGTCTTTGAATATAATAAAATTAAGATATGCTACAAGATATGTGAAACTATTAACACATATATCTAAAGATTTCAACAACTCATTAAATGTTCCTAAACATCAGAGCTCAACGACATCTGTGTTGATAATGTCTGCTAAAGAAGAAACAAAAATTTTTTTAGCGGAATAAATGTAAATATTATTTTTAACCAAAGCTTTAAGCTGAAATAATTCAACTAACTTAAAAAGCTAATTGTACACGTAGAAAAAATAAAAAATAATAGATTAAAACTATATAACATCTCAAAGAAAAATGCTATACAAATCAATATGAATATTTTTATTTTTTTTGATAATAAGTTAAGCATAAATTAAAAACATATAAAATTGTCATACCTCATAGTATTTAAAATATGTTTTCTTATCGAGAATCCCTTTTATACCTCTAAAAAGTGATCAAATTTCAATTCCATTGAAAAGAACTCAATTCTCTATTAAACCATGCTTTACAACTTCACATTAGCTTGATCAAATCCTTAAAAAAATTTGTCATAGCCCTCAGTCACCTAAATGCAAACATAAATAACTAATTAGCAAGTGAGTTTTATTAGAGTCTTCATGATTGAAGTATATTAATTTAGACTATAATTCTGTTGGTGATTCAAAATATAAAAAACTTGAATCGTTGCAGAATTTTTTTAGATTTTTATATAAAGTTTAGTTTTAATAGTAAGTACAACAACAAGAAGGCTTTGTATAAGAGCGTTGATGCTTAAATTAACTATTTGAAAGAATGAAAAAGTAGTTGATTTAACAATTCATATTTGTGTTGTGTACCCAAATATACATATGTACTCATTAAACAAGGAAGCAAGTTTATTGGAAAATAAAAAGTAATATATTATCTAATAAATCAAAATGCCAAGAAAATGCAATACAATAATTTAATATCACTTTAAAGATTCTTATGAAAATGAGAAAAGTATGATCGTCCCGTTAAAGCCAGATATGTAGAATTTTTCAAAGACAAATTCAAAAATAAAATATATGTAATTTTTAGTTTTACCAAGTTTAACCAGTATCCATGTAAAGATATTATGTAATGAGAGATTGTACACACTGACAAACTTTTCAACCTTTCCAATCAGCTCATCAACGGGTAATACAACAATTGACTTGTCTTTGTTGTTTTTTAGTAAAGAAGATGAAGGATACATTTTGTTGGTACCCATTCCCAAACCGTGCCATCCGTGCCATGTTTCCTTTGCTATTGCTAGCTGATCACCTAGCAGAGTTTATTAAATAAGGAATCAAGCACCAAAAGTAGTGGAAAGGATCAAATAAAACGTATAATGCTAATAAAACTAACATTTATTCATATGGTCCTAGAAATAATTCATGTTATGCACTCAAGTGACAGTTGACAATAGTAGTCAGCATCATTGTATTGATTAGAATGCCGATATAGAGATTTATCTCAATTTTAAATAGTAGCGTTGCTTTCTATAAGGATAGTACCTCAACCTAATAAAAGACTAAAAGTTGCTTCCTCAACCAATAAACTCAGTTGTTAAATTCTAAATGTAATTATCAACAGCAAAGTTCATACATAAACTGAGTTCAACATGGTTGGCTATATAAAAGGTGTACTTTTGAGTAAACAAGTAGTTCTTTAATTGATCAAAATTAGAATTAACTTTCCTATTTTGCTAGTAAAGTGAGTTATTTTCACAATAAGTAACTTTACTTAAGATTAAACGGGAGTAACTTATCCAAATATGTTTGAAAATACTTTTTCACGTATTTTTAAGCAAGGCTAAGGATGCTCTTAATCTCCTTTAATTGTTACTTGGAAGTTGAAAGATGTAAGAATTTTTTGATAAATGTATGTATCATAATATGCCAAGAATAAATTTTCTAAATAATAATCATATGCAATTAAAAAATCAAGAAAATAGAAGACAAGTCTATGCTTGTTTCTAAATCAAATAGTAAGTCAATTGATCGAGTGTTTAGCTGAGCTGAATTTTCAATTAAGCTGGATTCTCGAATTCCTTTTGGTTGTTTCAATATTTGTTTTCAGTGCCTTTGTTGGCATTAGTCAAGATAATTAGTTTTCAATAACTGAGGAAGAATATTTATATGACAATTCATATTCATTAAAGTGTGAAACTTTTGAAGGTAAATCTATTCTAAAAATAGAGAAATGACATTCTATTTCCACGTTCCACTGACATAAATTGGTTACCAATCTAGCAAAGTATTATAACACTAAAAAATCAAAATCATACCTTCTGCAAACTTGAGTTTTATTTGAAGTTGTCGTTAAGGATTCCATTGTACACATGTAGCAAAGAATTGAAAAGAACTTTTGAATCCCACTCATAGAACCCGTAAATTTTTTTTTATAGCAAATGTAAAGAATGAAAAAATAGCAACGTCATATTTTTGCATGCAATTAAAATTTTGAGGAAATCGTTATACGATAGCATATTATAAAAATTTCTGA
This sequence comes from Olea europaea var. sylvestris, assembly GCF_002742605.1. Lineage (NCBI taxonomy): Eukaryota > Viridiplantae > Streptophyta > Magnoliopsida > Lamiales > Oleaceae > Olea > Olea europaea. The sequence goes on along the minus strand of NC_036240.1, from coordinate 20,519,866 downwards.
ATGACAAAAAAATATACCTATTAAAACATTTTAGGTATATGAATGTATAAAAGAAAGAACTTCTTTGTACACAACATTTTTAGTACATGTGTTATGAGAATTGTCTATGCTTGATGGTTTCAATAGAACTTTTAGAGATGTGCTCGTTTTTGCTCTTGATAATGCTACATATAGCTTACCATGGTAGAAACTCGGTTCTGGAAGATATAGATCGACAAAATCAAGTGTTTGACCTTGTGCTTTATTTATAATCATCGCAAAACATGGTCTAATCTAAAATTGAGTTCTCTTAAATTGAATTGAGTTTCTATCACTTCGAAAAGGGATCCTTGGTAAGAAAACATATTTTCACAATATTCACCAGTTGCAATTTCAGCTAAAATAACGTTTTTCTCAAATTTTCGACAAGTAAGGCATGTTCCATTGCATAACCCTTTAGAAGGATTGATATTCCATAATAACATTACAGGATAGTTTATCTTAAGTTTCAATTTATGTGGTGGAATACCATTTGGTGTTAAAGTATTCAAGAAATTTTCTTGCAAGCTTTGTTCTGATTTATCAATTGCTTCATCAAAACTGTAGTATGTAAAAATTTCACCGGAAATTTGTTCAAGTAAAATCCTGTTAATATAATCAACACATTTATTCGTAGGCGTTAGAATAACTCTATTTACCATATCATGTAGATTGTCAGCATCTGTTTGTATATTTAGAAAAACATGATGTATCAAAATTTTTAAAGATGTGATTTCATTTTCAAATGGTAGAATTATACTATTCGGAAGCATAACGTACTTACAAGTATGTTCTTCTTATGTTCCATCTCCAATTCTAAGTAAGTAAGTACAGAACATAGGATCTAACTTTGCTCTCATATTCTCAACCAATGGTAAATGTAAATAGGAAGGCCATAGGTCTGAAAAAACCAACCTAACTTTCATTACATCTTCTTTTTTCCCTTTCGGCACCACTGGTAGAACTTGTCGAAAATCCCCTCCAAAATCTATCACTTTCTCACCGAAAGGCAAGTTACAATCAGTAATATCTTTAAGCATTCTGTCTACAACTTCAATAGCACAAAGATTTACCATAGGTGCTTCATCCCAAATTATTAACCTAAACATTTTCAACAACATTCCTAAAGCCGATTGCTTGCTAACAGAGCAGTTCACTTCACCAACTGTTTCCAAAGGAATTTTAAATCTCGAATGAGTTGTGCGACCTCCAGGCAACAAAGATGCAGCGACTCCAGAGGACGTTGTTGCCAAAGCAATGAAATTTTGACTTCTTACACTAATTAGAAGAGCATTGTATAAAAAAGTCTTCCCTGTTCCCCCTAGACCATCAATAAAGAAAGTACCACTTGATTCATTTTTTATTTTTTCCATAATTGTATCTTATGCAAATCGTTGTTCTTTATTTAATTGCTCTACATAATTGAAGCCTCGTTCAATATTGAAATTGATTATTTCCTCTGCAACCATTCTTGTCAATCTTTGATTCTCATCCATATTTACGAAGAATGAAACTATTCTGTAATCATTTACATTTTTACCTAATGATTCTAATATAGAATTGATGTCTTCCAAAGTTTGTACTTCAGCATCTTCAACAGATATGTTTCAATGTACATAATCATCAATCATATAGGCTTTATATTTATCCCACAATAGCTTTGGATGATTAGGGCTGCAAAGTGTAAGAAGTGTTGCAAAAAGGCGTCTTAAAGAATTATGCATTTTGTAAATAATAGCTTCGGATAGACATTCTTCATAATGATTATCTCCTTTTAACAAATTATGTAAAAGTGCTGCTTCTCGATATGTATTAACAATTACTCCATTTAAAGTTTTAAAATTATCAAATGGTGTTGGACCTCAAATATGATTCAGAAGAACACGAAGGAAATATCGTTCTCCTTCAGATAGATGGACTGTCACAATTCATCCTATAACAATGTGTTGTTTTTTAGGAGTCCAAACTTTCCCATTTGCATTCCACACAAAATGTATTGGGAAATCTCGATACAACAATATTCGAGCAAATTCTTTTGCTTCATTCATCCGAAAAAATTCTGTTAACATTGTTCTTCTCGTATACTCATTCCAACAATAATAGATAAATCATCTCTATTATCGTAAGTTACGTGCTAATGATCTTTAATATGAAATTGTAAAGTATAAACAGTAGGATAAATTTCTGACAAATTGAAAGAAAAAATTCTCCACATAGTTTCAGGTGGAGATATCCATCTAGCTGATTGATAAGCAGAAATTTCATCGATTTCCTTGTCCGTTTCATTTCTGCCTATGAAATAATTAATACGATCATGTCCTTTATACACATATTTGTACAAATATTTTACTGCTTTAATAGAAAAACATACTTCAACGCTAATATGGCAGTCAAATTTTGCACTTAAATAAGGATTATATGGTACAATTCATCGATTATCTAACATTTGACCTCTCACTTTAATAGAAATACCATTAATTACGACGTCTATACAATGGATATGAGTTATCATCAAATATAGTACTGTTACAATAATCATTAGGATATTTATTTTTACAACCACTTCTTGCCAACATACACACATTTTTTGGATTAAGATTTCCACAAGGGCTGTGCATATTGTGTTCTACAATTACAGAATGAAGATGCAAGTATTTATTTTTATCGGGAATTTCACATGACACTATCATATCAACTTGTTCAGCGCAACAAATTTTATGGGCAGAATTGAAAATCAACAATAAATGTACATGAGGAAGCCCTCTCTTTTGAAATTCAATCATGTATATATGAGCAATAACTGGGCCAAAAATATTTTCTTTGTACAAATCCTCTTTTAATTCTTCTAATTTTGCTCTAAATATACGTGCAATTAAATTTGGTCGATTTTGAACTTCGTCATTGTATTTCAGTTCTTCCGTAATTTCAGGCCAATTTGGATTACAAGTTATAGTTAGAAATATATCTGATTTTCCATAGCGTTGAACGATAGCCATTGCATCTAAATATTTTTTTAGCATATCTCTAGGCCCACATGTGAAAGTATGTGGTAGAACAATCTTCTTACCAATTTTTGACCCTCTTATTTCCCCATTTTGAATACTATCTACAATACCTTGATAAAGTTTAGCACGAATTTGCTTTTGGTTGCTACGAAAATAGTTTAATATGGCAGTTTCAATCTTAACGTACATATCTACAACATATTATTGAAAAAGTCTACCAGCGTGAAGTAACACAGACTTACCATAATGTCTAATTTGTAACTTGTAGGAATAGTACTCCCGACAAGAAACCTGAGATCGTTTCTTTATTCCATTGAGCACTGCATGAGGATAAAGAAAATGCATCTTACATCCATCTAGAACACTTACTTTATATAAGTTAGAAAACATACAAAAAAGTGTATTAGCAAACCTTCGGCCTCTTTTTCAATGATTTCGGTTGTAAAATTTAATGCGCTAGGAAAAGCTACGCAGTCAGCCAAATTTTGAGTTTCAAAATATGTCTTTTGGTATCTTTGAATACCTTTATGCCAACCAAATTCTCCAAATGGGAAAAGTAAAGGATATTGCAAAGGATCATTCAACCATAATAATAATGAACCCTATGTGAATCACCAAAATGACCATATATAGTAATATCACGAGCACGAATATTTGCATTGTCATCATCCTCAACCCATACAGCAGCTACTTGAGATGCCGAAGCAGTATTGAAAACTCTTTGATCAAGTCCAAGATCGCATCTTATTTGTATTCGATGGTCATGCAAATTAGTCATATTACTTAAAGACCTAAATAATCTACCATATGGATTTACTTTCAAGATTTCAATTAAAATGATCAAAGTAGATTCAACAAAATTTTCTGAAATTTTCATAGGATTTTCAATTTCGTTATTTGTATCATAAAAATATAATTGCATATAAGAAGACTTATTATTTTCTGGCATAAGTTGATTCACATAATAATATACTTGTCCCTGAACTCTGAAAGTGTAAATACCTTTATATGTTCTAAAAAGTTATTTATCACATTTTAAACCAAACGAAGTGAAAGCAAAATGGTTATTATATCCACATGCAATTTTCTTAAATTTCATGCATTCAGGTTCTTTAGAAGGAAATAAATCATACAATTCAGTCGGTGAATCAGGCATATAAAGTTTAACTTTCCATCAGAACAACAAAATCCTTTAGTTTCTCTATAAAATTTTCGTGCACCACAATGTTCACAGTAGTTCCATGTCGGTAATACATATGTATTAGCTGGTATGTTCAATAGGTTAGAAAATCCTCATACTTTAGAATGAACAATATTAGTCGATTCTTGATTTGAAGTGGAAGCCTAGAAAATAGGAGGAACTGTAAACTTCTGAGCATGGGAAGCACCTAAATTATTTTTTCCAGATAATGTAGAATCATTTATCCTTTTACGACGATCAATGCGTGGAGTTTGAATTCGATTCCTCCTATCCATCTGTCTTTGATTTTGTTGTTGGCGAATAAATGCAGTATATGATACTTGTATTTTGAGAAGTACCATCAATTTTACAAAATCTAGATTCTTGATTAGCAGTTGTTTTTGAAGAATTCATGGAGAACAAAACTTCACCTCTAATTTAATGAAAAAAAATTTCATTTTAGTAAATGAAATAACAAAAAAAATTATTATTAATACTACTCAATTTCCATAATAGGAAAAAAATTTGACAAACACAAGTTAATCAGACTTTCACAACATTAAAAACATTCATAAAGCTAAAGTTTAATCACAAAAATCGTTTACTTTAATGTAATAGTAATAAACATAAACATTGCTGCCTCAAATATTGATTAAATAAAATTTTAATAAGACTTGTAGGATTTAAATGCAGGAGAAAAAAATATTACTATTTTCATATGATTTTTGTAAAATGAAGAGTTTTTTTTTTAAACATAAATACTATTATTATTTTGTAAATATTTTTGCTGTACTACTATTGAAGATGAAGAAGAGAAAGACTTCCAAAAAGGAACGAGGTTTTCATCTCTAATTTTTGTGATTTTGCTCCCACCCAATCAACCTACACACGCAATATTTTTCTAAATCTATAATGTAAGTAATTCATCAAAAATCATGAACTTAATAAATTCATAAGTTGACTACTGGAAGTGCACAAAAGAATCAGGATATCAATTGAAAGTAATGAAGCAAAAATATACAAGTTGAAAATTGGAAATACACAAAATAGTCGAAAAGAATTTAAAGTTGTATATAAAAAATATTCAAAGATATTTCACATATCACTAAGAAAAATTGAAAAAATTAGTGTAAAATGGATATTGTTTAAAGAAACTATACCTGAATTACGTAGAAATTGCCGTTATCAAAAGATTACACAGTTGTCCTACATCATCGGAACGTAGAAAATAGTGTTAAGCACATCTGAAATATTATCTTGTTTATCTTATGTTTCTATTGAAAGATAAATGCTAGTTAAGATCCACAAAGGATACAAAAAATAGGCCACCTAGTGTTCTCTAGCATTTCATACAAAAGACTATTAACAAAAAGAAAATGTCAATACCATGGCATGCTAACAAATATATTGTTCGCTTCTCGAAATCAAATAGTTCTTTTAGACGTTAAAAGAGGACAACGAACATAACCACAAACTTGTTTGAATATAAAGTAAATTAACTAATGAAAAATAAAAACAAAAAATGATGGCACATAGTATTCCATATTATTAAGTTTGAAGATTTGATTTTATCAATTCAAGTTCTTCCTAAAATTCATCATTAGTATTTAGTATCCACCTTTCGATATTCTATTGAAGGTAATAAAAGATTTCCATCGATGAATTTATACCTCAAAGAGCTCTAACCAAGTATCTTTCTTAATGAAAAAGTATCATAGTCCAGTTTCTCTCTTGGAACATCCAAAATTCCAATTGAAAACAACCTACAAAATAAATTTTAATAATTTTTAAAGTTAAATATGCTAATAGCATCTACTCCACTCCAGGAACAATACAAAAAGGCTCAGTAAAACAATGAATTCAACACCAAAAAACAGAAACTATAAAGGAAAATAGATTGTAAACCAAGGAACAATTCTGCATCGTATAAACTCTGAGAACAACAATTTAAACAAATGGAAATAACAGTAATGAAGGCACTTTTTGAGTGTTGTCCCTCTTTAATTTATTCAGATCTTTTCTATTTTTTGAATGCCCCTGTTCTACCCTATTACCCCCTTTCTATTCCCTCTTAACAACCACAACATCGATAATCTTAACTAACTCCATATTTATAGAATCCAACAGCCAATATTTCTTAACAATAGCATTTTTTGTGGTGCCTCACATAAGTAAGCGTGATTTTTCACATGCGTTGCTTCTTTAATGATGATCCCCAAAATTAAATGAAATTCCAAAACCCCCCAAAAATAAAACCTTACCTAACAAAAAATCACAGAACTGAAGAAAGGTCTCAAATTGAAAACTGAAATCCACGAAATCAAATTTATTATTATTGGAAGGTTGAATAATATACTGTTGAAGGAAAAACAACGTAAAAAGGAAAGTTAAAATGTTGAAAAAACATACATATGAAGTCAAAAAAGTTAAATTCCAACCCCAAAACCAACCAATATCTTACCTGCCGAATAATATATTGTTGAAGCAAAAAACAACATAAAAGGGAATTTAAAATCTTGAAAAATCATAAATACGTAGTCAAAAAAATAAAAAATTCCAACCCTAAAACAAACCAATATCTTACCGAACAGAGTTCCGATGCATGGCTCCGAAAAACCTTTGAACCTTCAAGTTTGAAGATCTGTGAGTATTCAAATGATCTAGGGTTTTCTTTCTTTGTCACGAGACGAATGTAGAAAAGTAGTAGAAGGGTGGATGTGGAGACAGTAGAAAAGCAGTAGAAGAAGTAGACTATGTGGTCTAGAGAAGAAAGCGTATCCCATTTTCTTACATGAATAAATTACTGCAACAAAATCGAATAAGTTGAATGTAGTGTGAAAAGCAATATGACATAAATGAACAGTAATATTAAAGCCTCTCTTTTAAGAGGTAGTAGATTCAATAGAGTGACAAGCCAAAAGTCTCGTGGTGGAATAGCCAAATGGACGATGAAATGGCGAAACCAAATCTCAACTCGTACTAAACGTGGTTTGATGGAATCACCCACGTGGCAAATGGCAATCTACGTGGCACAATTTCGTTTGGTAGGGATAAAAATTTAGATATAAATCTAGTCAAAGTCAATAATTTATTTTAACCACATTTCTAGGTTTCACAACTTTTTTAACCTCACACTTCATCAACTTTAATCAAAATTTACTAAAAAATTAATTTTAATCTTCATCAAACAAGGTTACATATTAATTCAGATCAAAGAATTAAAATATAAAAAGAGAAAAAATAACAATTTCAAAGCCATGAATTGGAATCCATCCCAGTGATTTGGTTGCTGTAGCTTGAAATGACGTCTAAATTGAGGGACATAGGATTGCCGTTTTTTATGTGGACAATTTGTCAAAGCCACGTGTTTCGTGCGGGTTAGTCGCTAACAATTAAAAAGGGATCAGACGATTGTATAAGGGACAAACCTTTTGAGACAAAGTTTCAAAAAGGGGCGTTTTTATTGGCGATGACTTTACAATTGGAAAATAAAACAGAATACCTCCAAGGGGCGTAAGCACACGAGTTACTGTAAAAGAAGTGTTTAAATCTAAACTAAGAAATTGAAAGTTACATATTTTCTGTTTGAGAGTGTTTGATTCGGGATCCTTTGCTCTATGCCTTTTCTTCTTTGATACTCCCTGAATGATCTCTTCATGATCAACCGCTTAAAAACTGTTTGATCGCTCTATAACTGCCCACTTCCCTTGTAGTGACCAACTTTTCATGAAACTGCTTTCTCTAACTGCTACCATTACTTTTGTCGTTCAACCGTCTTCAATTAAATTCCTTGAATCATGGGACGTGGTAGGACTACCCAATAACTGCTTTATTAACTGCACCATAACATCTTATGTTTGCTAAGATGTTGGGTGACTCGAATGTTTGGACGAGAGCAGGGTCACGGCGACTGTATGGTAATTCATTCGCTCAAATCTTGGGCGACTTGCAACTTTGGGCGATGGTATTACCGCGTTCATGGGCTTCCCTATTTGGGCCTTTATCCTGTATTGCCTGATTGATTCGTGCTTTGGGCTATTTGATTTTTGGGGATCTTCCAATTGGGCTTCATTCCTTGGGCTATTCGACTTGGGTTGAATTTTTTGTGTGTCAACAATTACCCCCCAATATGGCAGAATTAATACTAATTATTAATTTTTGCCATATTCACTTTGTGTTTCCCAGCAACATTCGAAATTCCTAAGAATTTCAATCATTGTTTTCTTCCATAGCCTGAAAGTGTGCGATGTTTGCAAATCCTTATAATCCCCAAATACGCTATTTCATTGCACCACTAAATCACGCCTCATTTTTTCGCGCCTCTCTCGCAATATTACTGTTCATCTCCTTGCTTCTTTGCTACGTAACTCTGCAAAACTCTATTTCGTCCCTAATAGCTGCTTCACAATCTCAGTCTGGTGACTCCTTCAATTTCGAAGACTTTCAGAAACTCCTTACTCGGCCATATGTAACTCCGAACATTCTTGCATCGGCTAATGTCGAACTCAATGATTTCTATCTAGGTCCTTCATTCAACAATGCCGAGGCCATCGAACAAGCGGCGGTCGGTCAGCTGTTCCCTTGTACTCAAGGCCCTCCATTTCTAAATTCTTTGCCACTGGGGCCACTTCGCGAAAGAGGTATTCACACTTGGCCTAAATCTGATGTCGTTTTTCGTAGATGGCATGCTCGCCTTGTGGACCATGGTCCTACTAAGACAATTTTTGATAATACTAGGATTTCTGATTTGTTAGAAATCTCTCTTCAACCCCCTATTTTTGACCCAGTACTTTTTTCAATCGCTTTAAGTTTTTGGTCTTCTGAGTATAATACTTTTGTTTTTCCTCTTGGTCCCATGTCCATTACCTTAAGGGATGTTGGGGCCCTAGTAAATCTGCCACCTTTGGGCGATACCATTTTTCCTGGTATTTTGATTTCTGGTGTCGCCCCAAATTTTGGTAAAGGCCTCACCGAGTCTTATTCAAGCCAGCAAACCCTTCATAACCACTCGAGCGCTGAGCCTTCCCATACTGAGCGAGTGGCCTTTCTTCTGATTTGGCTTTATAAATACATTTTGTGTGTGCCAAGCATAAAGCCCTCCCTGAGCTATTTACCCATACCGCACGAATTAGCGCGTGCGTCTGAATTTATATTCTTTCTTTTTAACTGCCCTCTATAGAGGCATGACCTCTCTTCAATCCCAATTGAAGAATGGTGCATCTCCCACTGGCAGTGGGCCTCTTTGGTTCGCTCAAATGTGGTTGAGAGTTTATTTTCCATCGCTTGGTGCTCCATCTTTTTCCAGTCCTTCTGCTAGATGCTATGGGCTAGCCATTGAGCCCCTGACTCCTGTAAATATGTTCAGAAGGGACATTTTTTCATTCTTTTATACTTTGGATTCAATCCCTTCCTTCTTTCCTTTTCCTCCCTTTTTGACCCCAGATTATGTGCAACCTCCATCCACTCTGGATAATGCGAACACTTTCTTTTATGTTTGGATTCAGTTTTTGACCGGGAGGGAGTTGTTTCATGATATTTTGACTGGGACCAATGCCAAGGCTGGGGTAGAAATATAAGCTCCCCAAAATTTTGCTCGCCAACTTGGTTTTGGCCAAACTTGGCCCGTTCCCCCTTGCTATTCAAAAAATTTGATAGACCGCTTCCACACCATTAATAAGGTGGAGGTAGAGACTATAAATACTCGCAATCTTCTTTTGACGAGCAATTTTTCATTAGCCTCCTTCAATCCTAGCCGTGCCATCCATCCCCTTTTTGAACGACTCTGACCGTCAGTGAAGCGCAGATTGTTTGCGACTGATGCCAATCATGCTTTCCATTCACTAGACCAGTCAAACATTTCTTCCACATCTCCTATTTTGGTTATTCCTGTGTCCATTAGGAGTCCCACTTCTTCTGCTCGTGCTAAACAATCTGCCCGTCCATCGACTTCTCTTCTTGCCAAGCCTACTGCAGCTAAAAGTGCACCAAGCCGCAAACAGCCAGCCTCAGTGTCTCCCATTTTGGAGGATGATGTTGATGATGATGATGATACCCCTCTCATCGTCAGGAGGAAGGTAATTAAATTGGTTTACTCATAAGCATACCTTTCCATACTTGAGACTTTTCCATGTGCTGATAGTTTATTTGGACTTCTCAGAAAAGTTCAACCTCTCCCTTGAAGGTTTTGGTGTTGGCAGCTCCTGCTCCATCATCCTTTGCTGGGGCTACTTCGTCCAAACCAACTGATGAAGGGATTACGCTTAAAGAGAAATCTTCAGTCCCAGAATCTTCATCACAACCAATGGACGAGCCACCTTCTTCCCAGGGCATTGACCCCCCCAAACGTCGAAGCAGAAGATAATTCGTTTTTTGATGCTTTTCCTTTGCTTGTGTTATTGGTGTTGATTTGTTGCCTTTTGAGTTCTGCAAATGTTTCCATGAGTCTGCCCGTTACGGCAAGGTCTTCTCGTTTAAACAAGGGAAAGTCCTCACGAATGGTGGAGCCACAGGTGGTAGATTTGGTTGGGGGTCTGCCATCTTCCAAGATTGCTGATGAGGTAATCTTTGCTTCACCTTTACCTCCACTTTGTTTAGTGTAGTGGAAACCTTCAATATTGGCGATTTTCTTTGCAGGATGCTGATAAAATTGTGCGTTCCATTCAAGACTTGTTCGCTTCCTGGGGGCAAGTCAAAACATCTCGCCCTGCTTCAGCCAGTTGTCCTTCTGCTTCTTCAGAGGACGATATAAAGTTCCTCAAGCAGTCGATATTTTAGTATGTGTCCTTCATGGATATGGACATCGGTAAGGCTAGTGCTGCCAGGCATAAGGACAAGCTTGAGCATTTGAATGCGAAATTGGAGCAAGCACTGACACTTCCGTCACTCAATCTTTCTGCTGATTTTAAAGCGACGTTGAAAGTTATCCATTCCGAGGTCCTCTCTTTGCTGGCCAAGAATGTTGAACTGAAGGCCAAAAGTACTCAATATCTTCGCGCCGTATCTAAAAAAGAGTCTTTGCTTCTAGAGATCAACAAAGCTGAGGACGAGTTGAAAGAAATCTCTTCCGAAGTCATGATTGAATACTCTTTGATGACTAGTCTGGCTGCTCAGATGAAGGAGCTTCAAGCCAAGATGGACGACTGCAAGGCGAGAATGGCTGCTAAAAAGCGTAATGCCTCCCAAGGAATTGAGCGAACTAAGTCTTTGGTCGAGCAGTGCAAGAAGTTGGAAGTCGATGATGATGTTGTGGCTGAATTGAACATCACTTCTTCTCGGCAGAACGACGACTGAGAGAAACTTAGGGAAAGAATTCGTTTGGTATGGGGTGAATTGTAATTAAAACATATAATGCCTTAACTTTTTCTTTTTATAATTTCGTATTGACTTTCCCTTTGTAACCTTGTACTGATATAACAGCAGCCATCATTGTTAATGAATAACTATTTTAGCCTCTTGTGTATTTATTGACGTCCATTTTTTAATCGTCAATCGCTCAGGCATTTAACTGCTTTATGCTAAAATTTTTGCATATTATTTTTTTCTTGATATCTTTGCCCGACTTTGGGTCACTTAATCCCATTTACTAGACACGAATATGGCTACTCATATTCTGTCTTTTCACATTCACCCCACTATAAATGCACATTATATTCTATCTTTTCACCTTCACTTCCCTATAAATGCACATATACTTCATACTTTTCATTTTCATTTCCATTTTCTTCATTAAAAAACCAATTTGCTGTCATTGCTTGACATTTTTGACAATCAATCAAAAGTTTTTGTTTTTCATGGAAATGGATCATCTGATCCGCCCACTTTGCCATCTGTCTTGATGTCACCTTTAGTATGGGAGATATAGGAAATATTCTTTGGCCGGCTGCTAAGTTCTTCCCATCGTCTCCGTTCCTACAAGAAGTTCAATGATGGAAGACAATTTTTGGGGTGCTTGCAGGCCACCTTGCCTGCTGAGAGTGCTTCTCAGCCTCCTTGCCTGTCGTTGTAGTGATACATTTAGGAAGGCGATGTGAGGGCACTTCATCTTCCTTTCTGCTTGCTGAGAGTGCTTCTCGGTCTTTCTGCTTGCCTCTGTAGCAGTGCGATCAGGATGGCGATCAAGGCCAGTACACCCTCTTACTCGGTGATAGACCGGGAGATTAGTTTGCTCTTAATCATAGTTTATAGAGCATTTAACATTTTGTATTTCACAGTTTTTGTAATGAACATTTGATAATAAAAGAATTTATTTGAACGTATTTCGCTCTGGCCTTTTTTACTCTACCATTGTTCAATGCGATTTGGTTACGCTTTTATTTGTTCACTTTCCCATAAGGAAGGAACATACTTTTTCAAATATTTGCCATTAATGAACTTCATGTGTTTGGTGCCGTCTAAATCTTCTAAATGATAGGCTCCATTAGGAAATACGTTATTCACTTTATATGGTCCTTCCCAGTTGGGAGATCATTTGCCATACTTTGGATCTTTGCTCTTTAAAGGAAGTACTGTTTTCCAAACCAGTTCGCCCAAACTGAACGACTTGGCTATAACTTTCTTATTATAAAATTTAGTCATTCTTCGTTTTTGAACTTGCAATCTATCTAGGACGTCTAACTTTAATTCGTCCAACTCTAATAAGTTTTGAACTAGTGATTCGGTATACTCATCATCACTTAACTTATGTTGCAAACACACTCTGATCGATTACACGTTGATTTCCATAGGCAAAACGGCCTCCTGTCCATAAGTAAGTTGAAAAGGAGTAATTTTAGTACTTGACCGAGGCGACGTCCTGTAAGCCCATAAGGCTTTGTTCAGACATTCGTGCCAATTTCTGACATTTTCATCTATCATTTTCCTTATGATATTTTTTAGAATCTTATTAGAAGATTCTGCTTGCCCGTTGGATTGAGCGTAATATGGTGTGGAGTTTACTAATTTAACTCCAAACTCGCTCAAGAATTTATTCATTTGATCCCCATTTAAAGATGTCCCGTGATCTACCATCAAAGTTTGTGGAATTCCAAATCTATAAATGATGTGATCACGGATAAATTCTATGACATTCTTCTGGGTAATCTCCTTTAAAGGTACCGCCTCCACCCATTTAGTAAAATAATCAGTTGCAACTATAACAAAAGTATGTTGTTTAGACGATGGGGGATAAATCTTCCCTATCAGGTCTATCGTTCAACCTTTGAACGGCCAAAGTTTAATAATAGGTGCCATCTCTCGTGATGGCGCCCTTTGTATTGGACCATGCTTTTGATATGCTAAACAACTCTTTGCATACTGAACGCATAATTCTCCCATCTTTGGCCAAAAATATCCACTCCTAATAACTAACCATCTCATCCTTTGGCCAGCTTGATGAGTTCCACATATCCCTTCGTGCACTTCAGTCATGATCGTCCTAGCTTCTTGTAAACTTACACATTTTAGCAGTATACCATCAGAGCGTTTCTTGAACAACTCTTCATCTATCAATGCATAGTTTAGCAAGCGTAACTTCATTTTTCTACTATCTCTTTTATTAGGTTCTTTATGGAACTCCTTAATCTCTGCCCTCCAATCCATTGCATCTCCGTCTTGTATGCAATGAAGTTCAGTCCTTCTCGCCCTTCTTTGGATCACGGGCAATATTGTTCCATATTCACAAGTAGACTTCCAATTTAAAGCCTTCGAGTACCCTAAGGCCATCTGGACCAACTCATTTGCTACGTCATTGTATATCCTATCAACGCACTGAAGTTCTACTTGGTCGAATTCTTCTAATAACTCTTGGGCGATTTCATACTGACTCATGATGGAATCACTTTGACATTTAAAATCACCAATCAGTTGCTGAATTACCAATTGAGAATCGCCTCTAATGTTTATATTTTTTACCCCCATATCTATCATTAGTTCCAGGCCACGATTAAGGCTTCATATTCGGCCTGATTGTTGGTGCACATTTTATCCAAAGTGAATGCGAACTTGTAACAAATCCCTAAAGGATTTATCAATACTACTCCTACTCCTGCACCTTTAGAGGTTTTTGACCCATCGAAATACAACACCCAAGGTTTTAACTCGAACGAATTGATTTCTAATTCAATTTTTTCAGCCATGTCAAGGCATGGATGATCGGCTAGAAAGTTGGCCAAAGCCTGATTTTTGACCGCCTTTTGGGGTATGCATTGTATTTCGAATTCTGATAAAGCGAACGTCCAAAGGCCTACCCTTTAGTATAAAATAGGGCGAGAGAACATATACTTAATCAAATTTACTCTAAAAATCAAATAAACGGTTATGGGTCGTAAATAAGCCCTTAATTTTGTGCATGTGAAATATAATGCAAGACATAATTTTTCGATAGCAGAGTAATTACATTCACATTTTGTTAACCATCTACTCAAGTAGTAAATCGCCCTCTCTTAACCAAATTGGTCTTCTTGCGCGACCATTCCAGCTATTGATTCTTTTTCAGTCGAGACATACACTTTCATTGGCCGTCCTTGGATTGGTGACACCATCACTGGTGGACTTGATAAATATGTCTTCAAACTTTCAAAAGCCTTTTGATGTTCTTCTTTCCAGATGAACTCGTTCTGATTTTTCAGTTTTAAAAGCGGCGAAAAGACTTTAGTTCGCCCTGCACAGTTAGAAATAAAACGTCTTAAAAAGTTTACTTGGCCTAAAAACCTTTGCAATTCTTTTTTGTTGCTAGGTGGTTTGACCTCTAAAATGGCTTTCGCTTTATTTTTATCAAATTCAATCCCTCTTTTGTGTACCAAGAAACCAAGAAAGTTCCCTACATTAACACCAAATGCACATTTCAAGGGATTCAACTTTAGCTTATACTACTTCATTCGCTCAAATGAACATTTTAACTGTTCGAAATGGTCCTCTTCTTTAATGGATTTGACCACTATATCATCTACATACACTTCTACAAACTTGCCTATCATATCATGAAAAATTAAATTCATTGTCCTTTAATAAGTTGCTCCTGCATTTTTCAGGCCGAAAGGCATGACAACCCATTCAAAACATCCTAGAGACCCAGAGCATCTAAAGACAGTTTTGTGTATGTCTTCCTCAACTATATAAATTTGATTGTATCCTGAATACCCATCCATGAAAGAATACATGACGTGTCCGGCGGTTGAGTCTACTAAAGAATCTACCGTGGGCATTGGATACTCATCTTTGGGTGTGGCTATGTTTAAATTCCTAAAATCTATGCACACCCTTAGTTTACCGTTCTTTTTTAGTACTGGCACGATATTGGACAACCATTCGACATACCTGGCTGTTCTAATAAAGCCTGCTTTTAATAATCGCTCTATCTCTTTCTTAATCTCAGGGAGTACATTAGGAGCAAAACGTTTGGGAGGTTGCCTATGAGGTTTAAAATTAGGCTTAGTTGGTAATCTATGTTCCATCAAGTCTCTATCTAAACCAGGCATTTGTTCATATTCCCAAGCAAAACAATCTTTATACTCCTTTAACAAATCGATTAATTTATCACTAACCTCTTGATCGGGCATCTGGCTGATGAATGTTGGACGGTCTTCTCCTTCATTGCCAATATTTACTTTAACCAGAGGGTCTTGTGCTTGAGCGTATCCAGGTTTGATGATCCGCATTACTTCATTGTCCAGCTCCCTTGTAAGAACCTCTTCTAAACAATCCACCTTATTGACTTCTCGGTCAATACTTTGTTCCAATTCGAATACAGCTAATTTGTCTTTCAGCGCTTTCAGGGTTGCCTCTTCTTTCGTCTTGTCCTTGCATTCTTTATTGAAAGTCATTAATTTGACTTCGAAGGCCTGAATATCGGCCATTTGCTCTTGTTGCTTAGAATTCATTCAAGACTTCTTAATTATTCTTTTGCCAATTACTGGCTCTTCTAGGGCCACTATATTTGGTCTCATCTGACTGAACATTTCAGTGAGTGCGTCTATTGAAAATGGCTCTTCGCTCTGCGCGACAATTTGTGTTTCTTCTCCATCTTGTACTACCCTAACAGATCCATAGTTTCCTTCGTACATGAACTTTTCCACTGAGTTTGCTTTTGCGACAAAAGGCCTATGATCGGCCTGCACCACCTCTGCCTCACCCTTGTTATTCCAAAAAACCAAGCATTGATGGAGCGATGAGGGTATACAGCGACTTCCGTGTATCCAATCTCTTCCTAGTAACACATTGTAACTAGTAGGACCATATATTACAAAGAAGACTGTGGTCCTAGTAGTTGTACCTATAGTTATGTCCAATGGCATAATTGCTTTAGCAGCAGTTGCTCCTCCATTGAAACTTGTAAGGACGACTTCTGTTGGAATCATATTCCCTTCTGTCTTTGCAAATTTCCTCATCATCCTAGATGGAATGGTGTTTATAGCTGCTCCATTATCGACAAACACTTTTGCCACAGGTATGCCGTTAACTAGAGCTTTAACGTACAACTGCCTCAAGTGTTTAGTTAATTTCATGGCTGGCCGTTTAAAAATAACCTTTTCGGTAGCCTCTATTTCTATTTCCTGCTTGTCCTCTGTTGAGTTATTCTTTTGTGATAAGTCAACATGCAGCATATCGCACTGAGCCTCTATCTCCTGAATTCCCTTTTTACTGTTTTCTGATGCTTCCTCTTCAGTTACCCAACCTGTGGGAGGAGGCATTATTCTTGGAGGCGATCCATACTTTTCAGAACGAGGCAATCTCTTCTTCCTTTTGGGCGTCCCGTACAGCACGTAAAAATCGAAAGAACGCCCAGATGGTTCTCCCAATAAGTCTACTTTATGAACTCCCTCTCGATGTAGTTGCTTCAACAGAGTATTGTGCGATACTCCTCTTCTTCTCCTTTCTGCTTCCAGATCGATTTCCTCTTCAATATCTGTCATACCATCATCTTCCTCACCATTGTAGGCCTCTCTAGAAGTCGGGCCTTCTTCATATTCCAGCACGCATGCTTCTCCTTCGTTATCCTCTATTTCTTCTTCTTCTTTCTCTTTATTCTTGAACTCATTGACTAGTAAATAGTTATTAGCCACAACAGGAGGTAACGTACCGAACTGAATAGTAAGGGGTTGATCTGGATCTTTTTCATCCTTTCTGTCTCGTTCAAATTTCGACCTCCCAGAAGAAGTTTCTGGCAACTCTTTCATTGATTCATTTGTACCAGTCTCTTCATTATCTTTGAGAACATTTTGATTGGCTACCTTGAGTAATTTAGGCGCCTTAGGACGTGGCACTCCCTATTGTTGTCTCATCATTCATCCATAATTTCGTTGGAAACGTCTTTGTTGGGTTCTAGTCATCTCGTCGAAGGGTATTGCCCTTCCTGCATTATTCTGGAACGAATGCCATACATTTGGTCGGCGAGGTTGCGGCCTGAATGTTCTCACATTATCTACTGGTCTGAACTGTCTCTCAAAAGGCGGTCCCTTGTAGAACGATGTACCTCACCCTTTACCAGGCTGAGCATTTAGGAGGAGAGTAGGGCGATGGAGATGCTACCATATCCCTGGTTTCTCCGTATTCCCACTCACTTCTCTCTTACATCTTGCACACAAGACGTCTTCATCCTTCTTTGGCTCCTTTCCTTTAATACGCTCAAAGACACTGGGATGTGATTCAGGGTCTTCTTCTCCATCATCTATAACCAATTTGAATTTTGACAATTTGTTTTTGAAACCAGACGTCACCATATTCACTCCAAGTGACTGTGGAAAAGGATTTTCATCCACTGCCATCTTCTTCTTATCATTGAACGTAATTCGTCCTGATTCAATGACATCCTGTAACACATGGCGAAAAACCAAGCAATTGTTAGTCAAATGTGACCATGCATTATGCCACTTACAATATTTTTTACCCTTTATTTGTTCAGGGTTTGGTAATTTATGCTTATCGCTCAGCTTTATCTGCTTATCCTTATATAATTTATCAAATATAAGGTCAGCTTTGGTTACATCGAACGAGAACGTCCTAACTTTTACGTTTTCATCTTTCATAGGCTCATCCTTACCCGATGGTCTAGGCTTAGCCATTATAGGACAAGTATAAGTGTCTCCTTTGACTAATTCGGCCAAACACATTTCGGTCTGAACGTATGACTCGTTATTGATGGTATGAACATCAAAATTTGGGTCTCTATAATAAGTCCCCTTGCTAGAATTTTATATCTGCTCTTCTTTTCTTATCAGTCGTTCATACCTAATCACGTTTGCGCTCAATTGGAAAAGGTCAGGAAATTCCTTGTATTGTAATTTCTTTTTTAAATCAAAACTCAAACAACCTTGAGCGATTTTGACAAACTCTTTTTCGGGCAGAGGTACAAAACACTTATTTCTTGCTGTCTTGAACCTTTGGAGGAAACCTTCTACCCATTCGTTTGGCATTTGACGTAGGTTCGCCAAATCGACCAAAGTAACTTCAGACTCAGTCTTATAAAACTGAGCGTGGAATAATTGTTCCAATTGTTGCCATGTTTGAACAGAATTCGCTGGCAAATTGATGAACCAGGAGAAAGCTACTCCTGTTAATGAACTAGGGAAAAGCCTCATTTTATAATAATCAGTTACGTCACCACTTTGCAGTGTGAATCATCCTATGTGTTCTAGAGTAGACACCTCCCCTAAACCGGTAAACAGTGAGAATTCTGGCACTTTATACCCTCCAAGCCATGGATATGTTTGGTCTATCCAATCAGGATATGACTTTGTGTAAGTCGGCCTAATGACAGGACGTACCCCAAAAGTCATCTGGTCCTGTACGATTTCCATGATCTGATTCCTCAACATGACGTTGGGGTCATATGGAATCCCTACAGGTTGGTTGACCGGTTGATTTGCTTGAGGCTTGATATTTGGTCCTTGATTAGGAATAAAATTACCATGATTTGGACCATTGGCCTGAACGTTTATTCTCTCATTAACACGTGGGGTATTCTGCCCATTATTTAGGACATTATCTCTTATATTTGGATTACCCACCAAATTAGGCGTACCACTACCATTATTCTGATTTGGCATTACACCATCCCCTTGGTTTGAAATAGAGGAACCGAAATTTGGTTCTGCCCCTTGACTTGGATTTAGGACTGGGGAATTATGTCCCACAATTGTCCTAGTTTGAAAATGGTTTGCAAGAGGCATAATTGGTTGACAAATTTGGCCTACTAACTTATTCATTATTTCATTCAAAGTATTTAGTTGTTTGGCCATGTTGTCATAATGTGCATTCCCATTCTGGGTAAATCTTTCCATATTATGAATATTTCGAAGATTTACCTGTTCAACGACATCTTGTGTGAGTTATCCAAGCAGTGCACGCATAGTTCGAGGACTCAACTCTGCCATTGATTCGTAACGACTGTTACTGCTTTGATTCTGTCCATCTGTTCGTGGAGAGCTGTGCTGCTCCTCATATCGCTCGATTACAGACTGGACTCCTCCCTGACTTGTTGCTTCCTTATCGGATCTCTGAGGCATATTGTTTCACCTTTTGTATCTTCAACACCAAACACCACTGTCCCACCGGGCGTGCCAAATTGTTTCGCGCGGGTTAGTCGCTAACAATTAAAAAGGGATCAGACGATTGTGTAAGGGACAAACCTCTTGAGACAAAATCCCAAAAAGGGGCATTTTAATTGTCGATGACTTTACAATTGGAAAATAAAACAGAATACCTCCAAGGGGCGCAAGCACACGAGTTACTGTAAAAGAAGTGTTTAAATCTAAACTAAGAAATTGAAAGTTACATATTCTCTGTTTGAGAGTGTTTGATTCGGGGTCCTTTGCTCTATGTCTTTTCTTCTTTTTATACTCTCTGGATGATCTTTTCGTGATCAACCGCTTAAAAACTGCTTGATCACTCTATAACAGCCCACTTCCCTTGTAGTGGCCAACTTGTCATGAAACTGCCTTCTCTAACTGCTACCATTACTTTTGTCGTTCAACCATTTTTAATTGAATTCTTTCAATCGTGGGACGTGGTAGGACTACCCAATAACTGCTTTATTAACTGCACCATAACATCTTATGTTTGCTAAGATGTTGGGCGACTCGAATGTTTGGACGAGAGCAGGGTCACAGCTTTGGGCGACTGTATGGTAATTCATTCGCTCAAATCTTGGGCAACTTGCAACCTTGGGCGATGGTATTACCGCGTTCATGGGCTTCTCTATTTGAGCCTTTATCCTGTATTGCCTGATTGATTCATTCTTTGGGCTCTTTGATTTTTGGGGATCTTCCAGTTGGGCTTCATTTCTTGGGCTATTCGATTTGGGTTGAACTTTTTGTGTGTCAACACCATAAAATGGAATCCATCTAAGTGATGGATGTATAACTTGTATTATTATTCATTATTCATCGAATTACATTTTAAACTTCAATTATTTAGTATCGTTGATTAATTATAAATTAGCGATCGTTTATTTATCTCTTGATTGACAATTATTATTTGGAAATAATAATATTTTGAAAAATGATTTTTATGAGAATGTTTGACTAAAAAGTAGAAAAAAATTTAATTTACTTTCATAATATTTTATTATATAAATGTATGATTAAAAATGAGTATATAGAATTTTTTTTTTTTTGAAACATTTGTAGTCAAACAGAGGCTTAATTAGTCCCCATTTTTAGATGTTGATATATTTTAGGGTTATGCTATACGTAGAAAATTGATTGAAAAAGTAATATCTACACCGATTATTTGAAAAACATATTTTAAATCATTAGAAATCAATGATCTAATTTCGACACTTATTTTGTCAACCAAATTTATAAACACATCTTATTGATAGCATAATACTATATTTTATGCACATGAATTCAATATATTTTAGAGTTATGCTATATATACAAAGTTAGTTGACAAAGTAAGATTTACACTAATTATTTCAAAAACAGATTTTAAATCATTGAAAATCATTGATTCAAATTTTGTCAACACTTATTTTGTCAACCACATTTGTAAATAGCCTTGTACAAAGAATTATGCTGAGTGTATATCACTTGTTGTACACTCAGCTTGATAGCCCACTAACATGAGTGGGTCCCACAATTAAAAATAGTGGGGTTCACTTGTATGTTGTGAGTGGACTGTCAAAGATGATGTCAAAAAGAGTATAAGTGTAGCATATTTGTTGTACAGATAACATATTACTATATTGAGTTGTGCTGTGTGTACACAATGGTGTACACACATCCTTACACCCTCCTGACATGGAGGGGCCCACATGTAATATAATATTCGTGGCTGTGAGGGGGGTGTAAGGTTGTGTGTACACCATCAGATGTACACACAGCATTATCCTACTATATTTTATGCACATTTCATTTCATTTTTTTTTTGTCGTACATATAGAATCAGGTGTCAGTTGGTAATTTTAAAAAGTAAATGTGACGTGGCAATCATCCCAACCAATGAGATTGAATTCACAAGTTTGTGGTCAACGCAGTTGGCAGCACATATTTGCTTTCGCTCGAGTTTATTTATTCCAATACACTACCATGTGTTGATGTGTTGTATTAAGCGATGTTTGAGATCCATTTTACTGTATGAATGCATTTTGAAATAATAAATAAATAATATATGATTAAAAAATAAAAAAATTTGAATATACGTATAATATTATTTTATTAAAAAATGTGTGATCGAAAAAAAGAAAGAGAAAAATACATTTTAAAAATAATGATCAAACAAGGGCTAAAGAAACGTGATAGATTAAAGAAAAAAATAATTAAGATGTATTTGTTGTTTTCGAAATGTGACTTGGATTGAATCTTTATCCTTTTATTTTTTATTTTTTTATCAAATTGATTAATCCAGTTTGATTCTTATAATATTAATTTATATTCTTATTTATTCTTTTTGACACAGCAAACTAAGTCTTTACGTTAAAATGAATTTTTTAAAAATATTTTTCTTGCTTTTCGTAAGTTTCCTACATTTTCTAAAAAGGATCTTTTTGGCCTAAATAGTATTTTTCTTGCTTTTCGTAAGTTTCCTACATTTTCTAAAAAGGATCTTTTTGGCCTAAATAGTGTAAAAATGCTAGTTAAAGTCAATGCATATCTATATCACTTATGTCACAAAAAATTCAAAACTTATAATCATTCATTTCCCTGTCATTTGCTTTGATCAAACAAGGGATTAGCACAACTTGCAATTAAATAAAAAATTATTATATTAAGAGTAAAGTATGATTTTAAGTTGTATTTCATATATTAGATTAAATAATATTTTAGATACATAAAATTCATGATTGATTAAACATTTATCTTGTCACGTCATTTAGGGCTTTGGTGCTTTGCACTAGTTAAGGCATCGCCTAGTTCACACTAACAATGACCTCTTTATTTATCATTATTTTTAATTTACTCTGAGTTTCGTTCAAAGAAAGAAAGTTTTAAGACTCATAATAGATTGTTTCTTGAAACTATTTTGAACCTTTCACTCGTTTTGGGCCAAGTTTTAAGATATAATCAACGGAGAAACAAAGTTAAGGATATATATGTATATGTTCTTGTGGTATATTAGCATTGTATTTGTACAATACTTTGGACAACATTTAAATTTTTTTTTTGGTATTATCGTGTACAATTATGTCTAATATTGTCCACGGAGGACATTACTTTCGGTTGCTTATTTTTTGACAAAAAGGTGAAAATAATTAATTATAATTATTGCATTGGGATTTAGATTGAAAAAAAGATGAGGGCTTTCACTATCAACGCGTTATACATTGTAATCTAATTCTGATTCTCCATTACATAACTTCAAAGTAATTGCTTAAATTATAAGCAAATATTAGTTTAATTAATAGTAATCTATTTATTTTGGTTGTATAAAGTTGGCACCGAGTAACCTAATTTCAAAGTACCGAGTTGATATCCAATAAATAAAAAATCACGAGCCGGCTCTTTGATTATTATACTAAAACGTGTTACAAACTAGAAGACGAAAATTAATTCAAATGATATTGCGAGAATCAAAAAGTTATTTTGATAGTATTATTTAAATTATACTTCTAAAAACCTGTATTTTAAGAGCGAGAACTTTTAAACAAAGATTATAATTTGAGTGGGTCGGCTACTCGGGGAAATGAAATCAATAGGAAATCCATTTGCAATACTAATGTTCAAATTGGAGTAATGTCAACGGCTTGACATAAACATTTCTAAGTGCCTTTTGTCTGATTTAAAAGCCAAATTTGGCACAGATTCTACAACATTTTCAGCAAAGAAAAAACACAACTTGAATTGAAGAAGCAGCAAAAGAGATCATGAAGCTAGTTTGGTCCCCAGAAACAGCCTCAAAAGCTTATATTGACACTGTAAAATCAGTAAGTATAATCTTCTAATTATAAGTTGCTTATTTACTTGTTAATTCTGATCACTTAAAGTTTCTAATGGTTTGTTTCTGTGCAGTGTAAAACTTTTAGCGAATCGAGCGTAGCTGAACTTGTATCAGCCATGGCTGCAGGATGGAACGCCAGGCTAATAGTCGAAACATGGTGTCAAGGTGGGGACATAGCCACGAGCATTGGCCTTGCGGTTGCAAGCAATCACACGGGTGGAAGGCATATTTGCATAGTCCCAGACGAAGAATCAAGATCAAATTACTATAACGCTGTACAAAAACCTGGTTTGTCCGTCCAAGTCATCGTTGGGGGTCCAGACGAGGCCATGGAAGGTTTAGATGGGATTGATTTCCTCGTGGTGGATTGCAAGCAAGACGAGTATGCCAGAATACTTCAGGTGGCTAAATTAGGCCAAAGAGGTGCCGTTTTGGTGTGCAAGAACACAGGCTCGAGGGAAGCCTTGGGGTTCATGTGGCGAAGTTTCGTCGATGGGAAATCAAGAATTGTGAGATCAGTGTTTTTGCCTGTGGGGAAGGGGCTAGATATTGCTCATGTGGGGGCAAAAACAGGAAATGGAAAGGGGGACAAGAAAAAATGGATCAAACACATTGATACACAATCAGGAGAAGAATTTGTCATCAGGAAGTGAATTTTCCCTGATAACGAATATTAAAAAAATGTGAGATTGCCACATTTATTTTATTTTATTATTACTATTATTATTTTTTGGCCTTTTCTTTTTGTATATATAGATTTGAGTAAAAACTAGGGTAAAAATTCTTGAAAGTTGAAGCCTTGTGAATTAGAGTAAAGTACTTTTTTTTCAAGGTTCTAACACAAGAATGATATCCTATTTTACTAAAAATTAGAACATCTTTTGGTTAATTTTTCTAGTAATTTCAACAAAGAATTTAATAGTTATTTTGAATCTATCCTTTCCATTACTTCCTCCTCTTAACTAAATTGAGAGGGGATGAAGAATTTCAGTATGAATCACTATATTTGAATCAAGTTGCCATAAAAGCTAAACAATTATATCACAAATGTGCCGGAAAGTTGCGGTATGTAGTTCAAAAGCAATACGGTTGACAAGCAAGGATAAAAACACATCTAATCTAAGTGGCATAATCTTTTGATAAATCATTAAAAGAATAATAGCCTAGTAAACTACAAAACAGGCATATCTAATGCCTGCAAAACATCCTTGAACTCAAATTCACGGGTTTCTTTGTTGAAACGCTCGACCATTTTGTACCTGATATCATTTAAGTAAAATGATTGAGCAGTCTCGAGAAGCCATTTTGCCTCTGAGTCGGTCAGCTTGCTAGTGAACACGATATCTCCACGAATAAGCACCAAGTCCTTGCCCTCTGCAAATTCTGTGTAGTATGAAGCAGTGAAGTACGGAGCAGCTTGAGTTCCTCTTGCCTTGTAATCCTCAAGACCAGTGAAAAGCATGTGTGGCATCTGAACTGCATGATAGTTCCAATACGTAAATAAACAGCATGAAGCATACAAAATCCACAATAATCAATTGCCGAAAAATGTTAATTCAGGTCCAACCTTGCAAAAACATGGTTGTATAACCATTTCCTTTCCACATTGGAATCACAAAATGGCGGCTTCAGAGAAAGATTAAGAACGTCAACAAACAAGGAAGGATGACATAATCAAAAACAATAATCAGGAAGGTGATATACCAATCTGCAGCTCTTTGACTCAATAAATGGTATAATGTTGCTTTCATTGTTACACCAATATGGCCTCTTCCCAAGTGATACTGAAATATAGCCCAGACAACTGTCAAACTATTACTAACGATACTGGCGAAAATTTCACTGAAGAAAAAGGTTGAGAGAGGATATCTCTATATCGACAGTTTTTATTCATAAAGCACTTAAATCTGCTAAAAAGTGATTACATTATAGCAAAAATTGAGAGAAATTAACTAGTATGTCATTCACCCAGTGCAATGGATACGAAGAAATATATAAATTCTGCTTTAATCTCTTCCAAATGCAGTCTACACGATAAGGACATTTATTGATCATCTGAGAAAGATTAACATTTCATCCTTTTACAATTGAACTTTTAGCGATAATGAGGTAACAAAGTACACCATTAATGGGAATTACTACGTACGGGATATTAATGGATGACGAGGTTCATCCATTATTGGCCTAGTAAACACAGTCGATAATTAAACAGATTCTCCGAGCAAATTCGTTAAGCTAAACAAACATGTCTGCTTATGAGCCCAAATCTTTAATTGATTCACAATATCACTTTAAGATATAATATAATTATATTAGAATATCAGAAAAAATAGAGAAGCAAAGCAAAAAACTGCCACAAAGTGAAAAAGAGTTGTCAAGTAGGGGAAAAAAATCTTCAATGGGGATTAAAGAATTACATCATCCCAAATGTCTGCAAGTTCTTCGATCGATTTATTCTTTGCCCTCTCTATATCAATAATCGTCTCCAAGGGCTTTCGTTGCAATGGTGTGAATCCAGTTGCAAAGCTTGATGTCCTGCAGAAACCAAGCGAACCCCACTTCAAGGATTCACCAGGATTTGTAGGCTTCTGCACATTGTTAAAATTTCTTGGCAAAGTTGAGACGGTAGTATAAGACTGTTTCGAAATTCTAAAAGAACTAGGACCATTTCCACTCAGAGCTGCAACAGAAGATAATATCCTCCTACAATACTTTGATCCTAGACGTTGCATTATATGCTTTTCTGCAATACAAAAATCTGATCTTTGAACATCTACTTGCAGCAAATGGTTAAACAAAAAAAACGAAAACCTTTCCAGTAAGGTTTATTTTAAGCCAAATGTCACAGACCTGCAAATCTCAAGCACCAGGAAGCCTTAGCTTCTCCCAACTTCAAGCTAAGTCAGCCTTTGCTGAAATGGTTGGCGGTAATAAGGTTGGCCAATGTAATGCAAGATTAGTACATTAAAAGATGAAGGGAAAAATGAATGCAAGACAATGGTCCTAAAGAACTAATTAGTGATCTTTCAAGAATTTTATCAAACAGTAAGTCGGCACCAAATCAGCAACTCACGAAATTCACAAAAAATAGTAAAATTGTAAATAATAATGAAGACCCATTGATATCGATCACGTAATTGATTTCCTACCAATGATATGTAAAGCATTTGTAATCCACATTGCATAACTGGACGTGCGTATTGCCATCATTATTAGTACGTATAATCTAAATAATGATTTAGCTAACCTGTAATTGGCTGATGAATTGAAGAACTTGAACGACGATTCTGACGTCAAAGAGAATTCGATCGCCAATGATTACGAGGTTTCTCGAATAAAGTCAAATCGTGCGTCGGCGAACGTAAAGCAAATAGAAAGCACAGTTCAGGGCGATATATCAAGGGAAATGGAAGAAGCGGTAGAAAAAATAGAATTAAAGGTAAATTTCATCTACGGTCACTGAGCTACCAGATAAAATTCAATTGAGTCACTAAGCTCAAAATTTATCTCAATTAAACCATTTTCCCAAACTGATAAAAACACTTATCGTCAATCATATCATAATTGATCTTCTTTGTAACAGCTATGCAACACTTTGAAAACGAAAATGGCTTATGAAAATGAATAACGCTCAACCACTTTTCATATCAAGTACATGTTGTTTGATAAAAAGCAATCTGTCTCACTGTTTCGCGCGGGTTAGTCGCTAACAATTAAAAGGGATCAGACGATTGTGTAAGGGACAAACCTCTTGAGACAAAATCTCAAAAAGGGGTGTTCTTTTACTGGCGATTACTTTACAATTGGAAATTGAAAACAAAGTGCCTCCAAGGGGCGCAAGCACACGAGTTACTGAAAAAAGTGTTTAAATCTAAGTTAAGGAAATTAAAATTACATGTTCTCTGTTCAAGAGTTTTTGATTCGGTCCTTTTCTCTATGTCTTTTCTCCCTTTTATACTTCATGGACGATCTCTTTGTGATCAACCGCCTAAAAACTGCTTGATCGTTCTGCAACTGCCCACTTTCTTCATAATGGCCAGCTTGTCATGAAAACTGCCTTATTTAACTGCTGTCATTACTCTTCGTCGTTCAACTGTTTTCGATTGAATTCTTTGAATCGTGGAATGTGATGGGGCTGCTTTGATAACTGCACTTCTTGATAACCACAATGCTTTATATTTGTTAAGATTTTGGGCGACTTGAAGGTTTTGGCGAGAATAGAGTAGTAGCTCTGGGCGACTGCATGGCACTCTATTCGCTCAGATTCTGGGCGACTTGCAATCTTGGGCGATGGCATTACCACGTTCTTGGGCCTTCCTATTTGGGCCTTCATCTTGAATTGTTTGATTGGGCTTCGTTCTTTGGGCTGTCTGATTTGGGGATTCTCCAATTGGGCTTCATTCCTTGGGCCGTTCGATTTGGGCTGAATTTTTATGTGTCAACAATTACCCCCAATATGGCAGAATTAATAATAATTATTAAATTTTGCAATATTTACTTTGTGTTTTCAGCAACATTCGAGATTTTCAAGAATTTCAATCATTGTTTTCTTCCATAACTTGAGAAGGTGCATCGTTTTGCAAACCCTTATAACCCCCAAACA
This sequence comes from Olea europaea var. sylvestris, assembly GCF_002742605.1. Taxonomy (NCBI): domain Eukaryota; kingdom Viridiplantae; phylum Streptophyta; class Magnoliopsida; order Lamiales; family Oleaceae; genus Olea; species Olea europaea. The sequence continues at coordinate 20,491,707 of NC_036240.1, read as the reverse complement.
CGCCATTTCACTGCACCACTAAATCACGCCTCAAGTTTTTCTCGTCTCTTCCACGATTTACTGTTCATCTTTTGCTTCCCTGCTACGTAACCCTGAAAAACTTCGTTCCATCTCAAATGGCTACTTCACAATCTCAAGCTGGCGATTCCTTTAGTTTTGATGACTTTCAAAAACTTCTGAGTCGTCCATACATAACTCCGAGTTTTCTCGCTCCTGCCGATGTTGAACGCAATGAGTTCTACTTAGGTCCTTTCTTCAACAATGCAGAGGCAATTGAACAGGCGGCGGTGGGTCAGCTGTTTCCTTGTACTCAAGGCCCTCCATTTCTAAACTCTCTGCCGCTGGGGCCACTTCGCGAAAGAGGTATTTGCACTTGGCCTAAATCTGATGTAGCTTTCCGTAGGTGGCATGCTCGTCTTGTAGGTCATGGCCCTACTAAGGCACTTTTTGATAGCACTAGGATTTCTGATTTGTTAGAAATCTCTATTCATCCCCCTACTTTTGATTCAGCACTCTTTTCGATTGCTTTGAATTTTTGGTCTTCTGAGTATAATACCTTTATTTTCCCTTTTGGCCCCATGTCTATTACTTTAAGGGATGTTGGGGCTCTGGTGAATCTACCACCTTTGGGCGATACCATTTTTCCTGGTATCTTGGTTTCTGGTGGCGCCCCAAAGTTTGGTAAAAACTACACCGAATCTTATTCAAGCCTGCAAACCCTTCACAATCATTCGAGCGCTGAGCCTTCCCATACTGAGCGAGTGGCTTTTCTTCTAGTTTGGCTTTGTAAATATGTTTTGTGTGTGTCAAGCATAAAGCCCTCCCTGAGTTATTTACCTATAGCGCACGAATTGGCACATGGTAGGCCTTTGAATTTATGTTCTTTCTTTTTGGCTGCCCTTTATAGAGGCATGGCCTCTCTTCAAACTCAATTGAAGAATGGTGCATCTCCCACTGGCAGTGGACCTCTTTGGTTCACTCAACTGTGGTTGAGATCGTATTTTCCATTGCTTGGTGCTCCATCAATCTCTCGCTCCTCTGCTAGCTGTTATGGGCTAGCCATGGAGCCCTTGGCTCCTGTAAATATGTCCAGAAGGGACATTTTTTCATTCTTTTATTCTTTGGATTCAATCTCTTCCTTTTTTCCTTTTCCTCCTTTTTTGACTCCAAACTATGTACATCCTCCCTCCACTATAGACATCGCGAGCACCTCCCTGCTCATTTGGATTCAGTTTTTAACCGGGAGGGAGCTATTTCATGATATTTTGACTGGGACCAATGCCAAGGTAGGGGTAGAAATTTATGCTACCTAATTTTTTGCTCGCCAGCTTGGTTTCGGCCAAACTTGGCCTGTTCCTCCTTGCTATTCAAGGAACTTATTTGACCGTTTTCATATTATTAATAAGGCGGAGGCAGATGCTATAAATGCTCGCGATCTTCTTTTAACTAGCTATTTTTCATTAGCCCCCTTCAATTCTAGCCATGCCATCCATCCTCTTTTTGAATAGTTCTGGCCGTCAGTGAAGCACAGATTATTTGCAGTTGATGCCAATCGTGCCTTTCATTCACTAGACCAGCCGAGCATTTCTTCCCCTCCTCCTGTTTTAGTCACTCCTTTGTCTATCCGGAGTCCTTCTCCTCCTCGTCGCGCTAAACAGTCTGCTCGTCCATCTTCTTCTCTCCCTGCCAAGCCTACTACAGCCAAGAGTACCCCAAGCCGCAAACGGCCAGCCTCAGCATCTCCTATTCTGGAGGATGATGTTGATGATGATGATGATGATACCCCTCTTATCGTCAGGAGGAAGGTAATTAAATTGGTTTACTCACAAGCATACTTTTCCATACTTGAAACTTTTCTGTGTGCTGATGATTTTTTGGATTTCTCAGAAAAGTTCAGCCTCTCCTTCAAAGGCTTTGGCATCGACAGCTCTTGCTCCATCATCCTCCGCTGAGGCTGCTTCATCCAAACCGACTGATGAGAGGACTACACTTAAAGAGACATCTTCAGTCCCAGAATCCTCATCACAACCCATGGATGAGCCACCTTCTTCTCAGGACGTCAACTCCCCAAACATCGAGGCAGAAGGTAATTCAGTTTTTTGATGCCTTACCTTTGCTTGTGCTATTGTTTTCTGATTTGTTGCTCTTGAGTTTTGCAGATACTTCTATGAGTCTGCCCGTTGTGACAACATCTTCTCGCTCAGACAAGGGGAAGTCCTTACGAATGGAGGAGTCATTGGTGGCAGACTTGGCTGAGGACATGCCATCTTCCACGATTGTTGATGAGGTAATCTTTGCTTCACTTTTATTTCTATCTTGTTCGTTGTAGTGAAAATCTTTAATATTGGCAATTTTTTTTGCAGGATACTGACAAGATTGTGCGTTCTATCCAAGACTTATTCGCTTCATGGGGGCAAGTCCAGACGTCTCGCCCTGCTCCATCTGATCGTCCTGCTGCTTCTTCATAGGAAGATTTGAAGTTCCTCAAGCAGTCGATATTTGAATACGTGTCCTTCATGGATATGGACATTGGTAGGGCTAGTGCTACCAGACATAAGGATAAATTTGAGCATTTGAATGCGAAGTTGGAGCAAGCACTGGCGCTTCCGTCGCTCAATCTTTCTGCTAATTTTAAAGCGACGTTGAAGGTTATCCACTCCGAGGTCCTTTCTTTGCTGGCCAAGAATGTTGATCTAAAGGCCAAAAGTACTCAATATCTTCGTGCCGTATCTGAGAAAGAGTCTTTGCGTATGGAGATCAACAAGGCTGAGGACGAGTTGAAAGAAATCTCTTCCGAAGTCATAATTGAAGACTCTTTGATGGTTAATTTGGCTGCTCAGATGAAGGAACTTCAAGCCAAAATGGAGGACTGCAAGGCGAGAATGGCTGCTAAAAAATGCAACGCCTCCCAGGGAATTGAGCGAACTAAGTCCTTGGTTGAGCAGTACAAGAAGTTGGAAGTTGATGATGATGTTGTGGCCGAATTGAACATCACTTCCTCTCGGTAGAACTAGGATTCGAAAAAACTTAGGGAACGAATTCGTTCAGTATGGGGTGGACTGTAAGTAAGACATATGATGCCTTTTTCTTTTGTAACTTTGTTCATCATTAATGAACATATATATTAACTTCTTGTGCATTTATTTGACGTTTGTTTTTTAGTCGTCAATTCTTCAAGCATTTAACTGCTTTGTGCTAAAAATCTTGCCCATTTTCTTTTGATATTTCCACCACTTTTCCCAAAACTTTGGGCTATTTAATTCCATTTACTGGGCAGAATGTGGCTGCTCATATTCTGTCTCTTCATCTCCACCCCTTATAAATGCACGGATGCTTTGCATTTTCTTCCATCTTCATCTTCATTTTCTTCTTCGAAACCAATTTGCTGCCATTGTTTGGCACTCCGGCAATCAATCCGATCCAAAACCTTCATCTTTCTATAAAAATGGATTGTTTAGTCCGCCCATTTTACTATTTGCCTTGATGTCACCTTTGGTATGGGAGGTATATGAAATATTTTTTGGCCCGCAGCAAAATTTTTACCATCGAAGTTCTTCCCATCGTCTCTTTGTCCTTTACAAGGAGTCGATGATAGAAGGCAATTTATGGGATGCTTGCGGGCCACATTGTTTGCTGAGAGTGCTTCTCAGTTTGCTTGCTGAGAGTGCTTCTCAGTTTCTTTACCCGCCATTGCAGCGATGCATTTAGGAAGGTGGTGAGGCCAGTCCACCCTCTTACTCGGCGATCCCACCATCGCAGCGATGCATTTAGGAAGGCGGTGTGAGGCTAGTTCACTCTCTTACTCAGCGATCAACCGGGAGATTAGCTTACTTTTGATTGTAGTTTGTAGAGCATCCATTATTTATATTTTCGCATCTTTGTAATGAACGTTTGATAATAAAGGACTTTATTTGAACGTATATCGCTCTGACCTTGTTATCCTTAATCGTTCAACATATTGTGATTATGCTTTTATCTGTTCACATTCCCATAAAGAAGGAACATATTTTTTCAAATATTTACCATTAATGAATCTCACGTGCTTGGTGCCATCTAATTCTTCCAAGTGATACGCTCCATTGGGCAATACATTGTTTATTTTGTATGGTCCTTCCCAATTAGGCGACCACTTCCCGTACTTTGGATCCTTGTTATCCAAAGGGAGTATCGTCTTCCAAACTAGTTCACCCAGGCTCAACGACTTGGCTATGACTTTTTTATTATAAAACTTAGCCATTCTTTGTTTTTGAACTTGCAATCTATCTAAGACGTCCAACTTTAATTCGTCTAACCCCAATAAATTTTGAACTAGTGATTCGGCATACTCATCATCATTCAACTTATGTTGCAAGCACACTCTAATCGATTGCACGTTGATTTCCATAGGCAAAACGGCCTCCTGTCCATAAACAAGTTGGAAAGGAGTAATTTTGGTACTTGACCGAGGTGATGTTCTATAAGCCCATAAAGCTTTGTTTAGACATTCGTGCCAATTTTTGGCATTTTTTAGACCATACTTTTGGCATGCTAAACAATTCTTTGTATACTGAACGCATAATTCTCCCATCTTTGGCCAGAAATATCCACTCCTAATAATTAACCATCTCATCCTTTGGCCAGCTTGATGAGCTCCACATATCCTTTCGTGCACCTCAGCCATGATTGTCTTGGCTTCTTGCAAACTTACACACTTCAATAATACACCATCAGAGCGTTTCTTAAACAACTCTTCATCTATTAGTGTATAGTTCA
>NC_036240.1:20484243-20486107 GCF_002742605.1 Olea europaea var. sylvestris | reverse complement strand
TTATATATCCTATTAACGCATTGAAGTTCTACTTGGTCGAATTCTTCCAACAACTCTTGGGCGATCTCATATTGACTTATAATGGAATCACTTTGGCATTTAAAATCACCAATCAATTGATGGATTACCAATTGAGAATCGCCCCTAACAATCACATTTCTTACTCCCATATCTATTATTAGTTCTAGGCCTACAATTAAGGCTTCATATTCGGCCTGATTGTTGGTGCACATTCTGTCTAAAGTGAATGCGAATTTGTAGAAATCCCTAAAGGATTAATCAATGCTACTCCTACTCCTGCACCTTTAGAGGTTTTTGATCCATCGAAATACAATACCCAAGGTTTTAGCTCGAACGAATTGATTTCTAGTTCAATTTCTTCAGGCATGTCAAGGCATGGATGATCGGCTAGAAAGTTAGCCAAAGCCTGATTTTTGACTGCCTTTTGAGGTACATATTGTATCTTGAATTCTGATAAAGTTAGTGTCCAAAGGCCTACCCTTTGGTGTAAAATAGGGCGCGAGAACATGTATTTAACTAAATTTACTTTAGAAATTAAATAAACGGTTACGGGCCGTCAATAAGCCCTTAATTTTGTACATGTGAAATACAATGCCAGACATAATTTTTCGATAGCCGAGTAATTACATTCACATTTTGTTAACCGTCTACTTAAGTAGTAAATTGCCCTTTCTTCACCAAATTGGTCTTCCTGTGCGACCATTCTAGCTATTGATTCTTTTTCAGCCGATACATACACTTTCATTGACCGTCCTTGGATTGATGACACCAACACTGGTGGACTTGATAAATACGTCTTCAGGCTTTCAAAAGTCTTTTGATGTTCTTCTTTCCAGACGAATTCATCCTGATTTTTCAACTTTAAGAGCGGTGAAAAGACTTTAGTTCGCCCTGTACAGTTAGAAATAAAGCGTCTTAAAAAGTTTACTTGGCCTAGAAACCTTTGCAATTCTTTTTTGTTGCTAGGTGGTTTGGCCTCTAAAATGGTCTTCGCTTTATTTTTATCAAGTTCAATCCCTCTCTTGTGTACTAAGAAACCAAGAAAATTCCCTGCATTAACACCAAATGCACACTTCAAGGGATTCAACTTTAACTTATATTACTTCATTCGCTCAAACGAACATCTTAACTGTTCGAAATGGTCCTCTTCTTTAATGGACTTGACTACTATGTCATCTACATACACTTCAACAAACTTGCCTATCATATCATGAAAGATTAAATTCATCGCCCGTTGATATATAATTATATTTGGACCCGACGGTTCCATTTACTAGATACCCGAAAAGTTTGGTTCGGTTTGGTTCTAAAGAGAACCGAACCGATCCGACCCGCGCCCACCCCTATCTTCAGCTATATAAATTTGATTGTATCCTGAATACCCATCCATGAAAGAATACATGACATGTCAGGCAGTCGAGTCTACTAAAGAATCCATCGTGGGCATTGGATACTCATTTTTGGGTATAGCTATGTTTAAATTCCTAAAGTCTATACACACCCTTAGTTTACCATTCTTTTTTAGTATTGACACGATATTGGACAACCATTCGACATATCTGGCTGTTCTAATAAAACTTGCTTTCAATAATCGCTCTATCTCTTTCTTGATTTCAGGAAGTACATTGGGAGCAAAACGTCTAGGAGGTTGCCTATGAGGTTTAAAGTAAGGCTTAGTTGGTAACTTATGTTCCACCAAGTTTCTATCTAAACCAGGCATTTGTTCATATTCCCAAGCAAAACAATCTTTGTACTCTTTTAGCAAAGCAATTAATTTATTACTAACCTCTTGATCGAGCATCTGGCTGATGAATGTTGGACGATCTTCTCCTTCATTGCCAAT
>NC_036240.1:20461614-20483525 GCF_002742605.1 Olea europaea var. sylvestris | reverse complement strand
TATCCAATCTCTTCCTAGTAGCACATTGTAACTAATAGGACCATCTATTACAAAGAAGACAGTGGTTCTAGTAGTCGTCCCTATAGTTATGTCCAATGGCATAACTCCTTTAGCTGAAGTTGCTCCTCCATTGAAGCTCGTGAGGATAACTTCTGTAGGAATCATGTCACCCTCTGTCTTCGCAAACTTCCTCATCATCCTAGATGGAATGGTGTTTATAGCTGCTCCATTGTCGACAAGCACTTTTGCCACTGGGACACCGTTAACTAGAGCTTTAACATATAATGGCCTCAGGTGTTTCCTCAAGTGTTTAGTCAATTTCATGGTTGGCCGTTTAAAAATAACCTTTTTGGTAGCCTCTATTTCTACTTCCTGCTTGTTTTCTATCGAATTATCCCCCTGTGATAAGTTGACGTGCAGTATATCGCGCTGATCCTCTGTCTCTTGAACTTCCTTCTTACTTTTTTCTAATGCTTCCTCATCAGTTACCCAACTTGTGGGAGGGGGCATTATTCTTGGAGGTGACCCATACTTTTCAGAGCGAGGCACTCTCTTCTTTCTTTTGGGTGTCCCGTACAGTACGTAGAAATCAAAAGGATGCCCAGATGGTTCTTCCGACAAGTCTACTTCGCGAACTCCCTCTCGATGTAGTTGCTTCAACAGAGTATTGCGCGATACTCCTCTCTTTCTTCCTTCTACTTCTAGGTCGATTTCTTCTTCAATGTCTGTCATCCCATCGTCCTCTTCATCGTTGTAGACCTCTCTAGAAGTCTGACCTTCTTTACATACCAACACGCAAGCTTCTCCTTCATTGTCCTCCCTCTCCTCTTCTTTTTCTTTATTCTTGAATTCATTGGCCAGTAAGTAATTATTGGCCACGACAGGAGGTAACGTACTGAACTGGATGGTAAGGGGCTGATCTGGATCTTCTCCATCCCTTCTGTCCCGCTCAAACTTTGATCTCCCAGAAGAAGTTTCTGGCAGTTCCTTCATTGATTCATCTGTACTGGTCTCTTCACTATCTTTGAGAACATTTTGATTGGCTACCTTGAGTAGTTTAGGCGCTTTAGGATGTGGCACTCCTTGTTGCTGCCTCATCATCCGTCCATAGTTTCGTTGAAAACGCCTTTGTTGGGTTCTAGTCATCTCATCGAAAGGTATTGCCCTTCCTGCATTATACTGGAATGAATGCCATACATTTGGCCGGCGAGGTTGCGGCCTGAATGTTCTTCCATTATCTGCTAGCCTGAACTGCCTCTCAAAGGCGGTCCTCTATAGAATGATATACCTCGCCCTCTACCAGACTGAGTGTTTGGGAAGAAGGTAGGGCGATAGGAATGCTGCCATATCCCTGGTTTCTCCGTATTGCCATTTATTTCTCTTTTATATCTTGCACACAGGACGTCTTCGTCCTTTTTTGGTTCTTTCCCCTTGATTCGTTCAAAGACACTAGGATGTGGTCTAGGATCCTCTTCTCCATTATCTACGACCAACTTGAATTTTGGCAACTTGTTTTTGAATCCAGACGTCACCATGTTCACTCCAAGTGGCCGTGGAAAAGGATTTTCATCCACTGCCATCTTTTTTTTATCGTCGAACGTAATTCGTCCTGATTCAATAGCATCCTACAATACATGGCAAAAAACCAAGCAATTGTTAGTCAAATGTGACCATGCATTATGCCACTTACAATATTTTTTACCCTTAATTTGTTCAGGGTTTGGCAATTTGTACTTATCGCTCAACTTTATCTGCTTATCCCTATATAATTAATCAAATATAAGGTCAACTTTGGTTACATTGAACGAGAACGTTCTAACCTTTATGTTTCCATCTTTTATGGGCTCATCTTTGCCCGATGGTCTAGGCTTAGCCATTATGGGACAAGTATACGTATCTCCTTTGACCAATTCGGCCAAACACATTTCGGCCTGGTCATATGACTCGTCACTAATGGTATGAACATCAAAATTTGGGTCTTTGTAATAAGTCCTTTTACTATAATTTTTCATCTATTCTTCCTCTCTTATCAGTCGTTCATACCTAATCAGATTCGCACTCAACTGGAAAAGGTCAGGAAATTCCTTGTCCTGAAATTTCTTCTTTAAATCAAAACTCAAGCAGCCCTGAGCGATTTTGATAAATTCTTTTTTGGGCAGAGGTACAAAACACTTGCTTCTTGCTGTCTTGAACTTTTGGAAAAAACTTTCTGCCCATTCATTTGGCATTTGACGTAGATTCGCCAAATTAGCCAAAGTGACTTCAGACTCAATTTTATAAAACTGAGCGTGAAATAACTGTTCCAATTGTTGCCATGTTTGAACAGAGTTCGCTGGCAAGTTGATGAACCAGGAGAAAGCTACTCCTATTAACGAACTAGGGAAAATCCTCATTTTATGGTAATCGGTTACATCACCACTTTGCAATGTGAATCGCCCTATGTGTTCTAGAGTAGACACCTCTCCTAAACCGGTAAACAATGAGAACTCTGGCACTTTGTACCCTCTAGGCTATGGATATGCTTGGTCTACCCAATCAGGATATAGATTTGTGTAAGTCGGCCTAACGACGGGATGCACCCCAAAAGCCATCTCATCCTGTACGATTTTCATAATCTGATTCCTCAACATGACGTTGGGATCATATGGAATTCCTACAGGCTGATTAACCGGTTGATTTGCATGAGGCCTGATATTTGGTCCTTGATTGGTAACAAAATTACCATAATTAGGGTCATTACCATTAGCCTGAACATCTATTCCCTCATTAACACGTGGGGTGTGCTGTCCATTGTTTAGGACATTATCTCTTATGTTTGGATTACCCCCCAAGTTAGGCGTACCACTACCATTGTTCTGATTTGGCACTGCAGTATCCCCTTGGTTTGAAGTAGAGGGACCAGAAAGTGGTTCTACCCCTTGATTCGGATTTAGGACCGAGGGATTATGTCCCACAACTGTCCTAGTTTGAAAGTGATTTGCAAGAGGTATAACCGGTTGACATATTTGGCCTACTAATTATTCATTGTTTCGTTCAAAGTATTTAGTTGTTTGGCCATATTGTCATAGTGTGCATTCCCATTTTGGATAAATCTTTCCATATTATGAATACTTCGAAGATTTACTTGTTCAACAACGTCTTGTGTGAGTTCTCCAAGTAATGCACGCATGGTTCGAGGACTCAACTTCGTCATTGGTTCGTAATGATTGTCACTGTTCTGATTCTGTCCATCTGTTCGTGGAGAGGCATGTTGCTCCTCATATCCCTCGATCACAGACTGGACTCCTTTCTGACTTGCTGCTTCCTTATCAGATCTATGAGGCATATTGTTTCACTTTTTGTACTTTCAACACCAAACATCACTGTCCCACTGGGCGTGCCAAATTGTTTCGCGCGGGTTAGTCGCTAACAATTAAAAGGGATCAGACGATTGTGTAAGGGACAAACCTCTTGAAACAAAGTCCCAAAAAGGGGTGTTCTTTTACTGGCGATGACTTTACAATTGGAAATCGAAAATAAAGTGCCTCCAAGGGGCGCAAGCACACGAGTTACTGAAAAAAGTGTTTAAATCTAAGCTAAGGAAATTAAAATTACATGTTCTCTGTTCGAGAGTTTTTGATTCGGTCATTTTCTCTATATCTTTTCTCCCTTTTATACTTCATGGACGATTTCTTTGTGATCAACCGCCTAAAAACTGTTTGATCGTTCTACAACTGCCCACTTTCTTCATAATGGCCAGCTTGTCATGAAAACTGCCTTATTTAATTGCTGCAATTACTCTTCGTCGTTCAACCGTTTTCGATTGAATTCCTTGAATCGTGGAACGTGATGGGGCTGCTTTGATAACTGCACTTCTTGATAACCACAACGCTTTATATTTGTTAAGACTTTGGGCGACTTGAAGGTTTTGGCGAGAATAGAGTAGTAGCTCTGGGCGACTGCATGACACTCCATTCGCTCAAATTCTGGGCGAATGATGGGGCTGCTTTGATAACTGCACTTCTTGATAACCACAACGCTTTATATTTGTTAAGACTTTGGGCGACTTGAAGGTTTTGGCGAAAATAGAGTAGTAGCTCTGGGCGACTGCATGACACTCCATTCGCTCAGATTCTGGGCGAATTGCAATCTTGGGCGATGGCATTACCACGTTCTTGGGCCTCCCTATTTAGGCCTTCATCTTGAATTGTTTGATTGGGCTTCGTTCTTTGGGCTATCTGATTTGGGGATTCTCCAATTGGGCTTCATTCTTTGGGCCGTTCGATTTGGGCTGAATTTTTATGTGTCAACACACTTCAATAACTCTGATATCCTCAACCGCGTGATAATTGATCCATTGTTTAGTTTGTATGGCCATTACCACCCCAAGTGTTCTCAAATAACACCTAAGTATGGAAAACACCTTAATCGCTTATGTAGTTATATTTTCTTATATTTATAAATTTATTATGCCCCTGTTTGGTTCACATTATTTTTTCATTAAAATGAAAAATATGATCATTATTTATCATATCAAGTCACCAAATTTGAATTTCTATTTTTTATGTGGGGTCTGTAACAACAATATTTTTCATTCTCATTTTTTCAAAAATGAGAAACAAATGAGGGCTATATATATGTTCTCAAATAACACCTAAGTATGGAAAACACCTTAATCGCTTATGTAGTTATATTTTCTTATATTTATAAATTTATTATGCCGCTGTTTGGTTCACATTATTTTTTCATTAAAATGAAAAATATGATCATTATTTATCATATCAAGTCACCAAATTTGAATTTCTATTTTTTATGTGGGGTCTGTAACAACAATATTTTTCATTCTCATTTTTTAAAAAATGAGAAACAAATGAGGGCTATATATGCACAATGAAGAAAAACTATAAATTCTCATTTTCTTCCTCAACATGTCTTGCCAAATTAAAAAGTAAATTAAACATGAAGTTAAATTAATTTTCACCATCACAGATTTACATCAAATGTGGACTTGACTCGTCCCACTCGCTCGTCTCTTGATCTTTTTTCTAGTGAAATTTACATTTCAATGACCTATTATGAGGTGAAGCTCGCGTGAAACTTTTTAATGTTAAAGTTTAAAGTTGTTTGTGGGGCGAATTGATCTAGCCAACTAGTTGCTCGTCCCGCTTAAAACTCTTTAACCGAGCCAATTATGCATTAAAAAAAAGGTCCAATGGCGGATAATTTTACCCGTCCGACTCGGTCAGACCCTCCGCGTTATAGTTTCAGAAAATTCAACAATTCGGCTTGAACGGTCAACCCGCAAGAAGCCGGATATACTTAAATAATTACATCACTTTTTTGAAAGATTTCTAATTCTCTCTGTCTCTCGCTAAAAAACAGAAATTCACGAATTTTGATCAACAAAAACTGGTCGAATTTATTGATCTATCAATTCGCACAAAGGGAAAAGGGAAAAGATATAGTAATAGCTCGAGGAATTTCACGGTTTTTGTATAATCATGTCGATGTCTGATTCGGACACGTCGTCTCAGGGTAGCGAGTTCAAGAACTTCCGCCAAATTACCCGTGACAGTAAGTCCAATTTCGCATTTCTTCTATGTTCTGCGTATGGACAGTCACTGGAAATTTTTTGGGATGCAGTTCAGCTATTTATACGTAATTGAATTGAGTGGTATTGTTTTAATGGTTCGTGTTATTGAATTAGTTATTTATAGTGATAAACCTGTGGTGTGATCGTGGCTTTTTTGTAACTGGGCTTATATTATTATTCCTTTGCTACTGATACATGAAACTTGTTTGTCTGAAGAATTCAAGTGTTATTATGTTCTAATTTTCGTAGAGAGAACTCACTCCTAGTATTATTGTTTCAAATTTATGATTCAAGAACATTATAGCATTATTCAGTGAGAGATTATGTTATGTCTTGTGTTGGAGAGTTTTTCCCAAACCGATGGACGACTTATATGTTTAAATTATAAATAGATAGAAATAAGTGATGGATAGGTGGATAGTACTTGTGGTCCATGAAATGTGTGGATAAAAGTGGTTTGACTCATTATAAATGCCATCTGATAGTGGATAGCTGGAGTTCCAATGTGGGAGTGTTTTTAATGAATCTCTGGATAAAGTAGTGTGAATGCTAGAGGGTTAGTTCTATGAGTAACATAATAACAGACAAGAAGAGAAATTCATTAATACTTGTTCATATACATCGCATTGAAATAATCTCATCAGTAGTAGGTATGCGTGCTCTACAGCTTGATAGCTATAATGAATCACAAATTTCTCATCCATAAGTGCTAAACTTGGCATATGTATTACATTTCCCTTTTTCTTTTCAAATCTCAAATCTCAAGTTTATTGTGAAAACGACTTATACTTAGTTTGTTGTAGTTGTTACTTTTTTGATAATTTGCATAATTTGTATTTCTCGACATTTTCAATTGGAAGAGACCAGCTCCTGTTTTATTGGAAACAACTGCAGGATAGTACACAAGTTCTTTGATTTAAAAATTCACCGAAGTTCCTCGACAAGTTATGAATAAAATAACATCATTAACCGGTGAGCAAGGATTATCATTATTGCACTACTCTGGTGCCTTGGCTGTGAACCACTAAAGAAATGCTAAAGAATACATCTTGTGATCGTACGATTGCCATAGCATACAGTGTTTACCAAATATATTGATAGCTTTATAGTAAAAGAACATTTTGCTAACCCTGACAACACTCGCGAAGGTTTCAATTTGGATGAATATCTTGGCTTGGTATTTCAAAAAGATTGCCAATTTATTTGATATTGTCTCCACCTTAAATTTAAGTGTAGCGGTCTGGAAGTACTCTCCATAGATATCGACCTGTGAATCATGTTATTTTGTTGTGGCTTTCATGTCCGTTTGGGTACTAATTCATTCTCAGATACTGAAATTATGTATTTTGTGGTCTTATTCTTTTATTATTTATATTAATTACTGTAAGTTGATGGGCGCTTGCAGATCTATTAACTGTTGCCAGTTTTGATAATTGAGAATCTATGAAATTTTTGTTTTATTTTGCCTACTGATCCATATGCATTTTGCAGGATTACTAAATGAAATGCTTCGATCGACCAAAACAGGGGATTCGAAGTCAAGTTGGAAGGTATAAGCTTCTTTAATGTAGATGTCTTTTAGTATTTGGAAAATGGGGTTTTAGCAGTGGGTTCAGTGGCTTAGAAGACTTCCAGGGCTTGTTACACCTACAGCAATGCTAAGTCAGGAGCAAGCCAACTATCCAATAAGAAACCGATCAAGCAACTAGTGCCTTATTTTTTCCTTTAATCTAAAAACTCCTGTTAGGCTTCTGCTATCCTCAGACACACATGTTGCCTGTAGATGCAAGTTCACTAGACTGATATAAGTCAAATCACCGTCCAGTTAAATGTTAACCACACATCAAACTTATTAACATGTTTTGTATCTTCGTATACGTACACAGTGTAAAGTGAGAGAGCATCTTTCATGTTTTTAGAAGAAAACGAGGTGCATTAGGAAGCCTAATGAAGTAAAATGATAGGATGTCATCACTACTGAAAGAGTTAGCCAGTGTACTATATTTTAACTAGAAAGCTATTGAGTTTCTTATTTGAGGTTTATTTGTTCCTCCTGGGGGCAGAGATCAACGGTTAACATTCACCAAATAAGAGATCATTCAGCTTGATTCAGAAGTTATCTTTGCAATTGATTTTTTTAATTGGGTTAGTTTTCCTGTTATTAAGATTAATTAGAGTCCTTTGATTTGCTAAAACCTGACTCTTTTCTTCTGATGTCAAGTTGTTTTTACAAACTCGTCGAATTCTAGTCCCCCCATTCAAGAATATTGCTTCTAGTCTTGAGTATATTTGCTGGACGCTAAATTTTTAGAGGAGCCCTCTATAATTAATTTTTTCTATTTTTATATACTTTTTCCCTCTTTCTAGTTGTTTTCCTTTTCTTGTAGACCAACTTTCAGTTTCGATGCTTTGACCTGTAGGTACTCATCATGGACAAGGTTACTCTTAAAATAATCTCTAATGCATGCAAGATGTCAGATATCACTGATGAAGGAGTTTCACGTAAGATGCAAAAACATTCTAAGAAAAATATATCCTGTACCCCCCCCCCCCCCCCCCCCCCCCCCCCCCGGGGGGACCTTTTTTTTTTTTTTGCATGGCATTGTGCTGACTCCCCTGCAACTGTGATACATTTTACCATGTTTCTTACGATTGTGTAGCTTGTAAATGATATTCAACAAATGGCTAACTATTCTGAGCATTACGTTACTTCATCTTGTTCCAAATTTTGGTGCTACCATAGAAGTGCTTCTGGTACCATAAGAAAAAAAATAAATGAGTTTTTCTTCTCTGTTCTTTTTTTTTTTTCATTTAAATTAAGAACTGCAATCATTTCTTTCTTGATGGATTTAATTATACCTTTCTATTGTGATGATTCATGGAATTATTAGGGTAATATTTTGAATATCTAAACTTTGGAAGAAGTGTTCATGTAGGTTTAAATGGCATGACCTAACACAGTTTCTATGAGTGAACAATTCAATGATTTCCTGGGGTGCACATGGTTTGCCCTATCTTCTAGTTTTCTTTAACAATATTGGCCATGACTTTCTTGGTGCCTTCTTCATCATTATCTCTTACATTTTACATTTTACATTTTTCCTGAGATATCTTGTAATCGACCCAAATTTTTACCTTTGGAATCATTATACATGTATCGTAAAATAATAATTTTATAAATAATGAAAATAACATAATATCTTTTGAATGTGAAAGGTTTAAAACAAATTTTAAAGAAAGTACAGTAAACGTCGTCAAAAATCTTTAACTACTTAAATCATTATTCATTTTCAACCACGCAAGCACAATCCACTTCCAATCGCCTTGAACCCGCTTCTTTTAATTACCTATAAAATATTTAACATATACATGTGAGACATAAATCTCAGTAAATGAGTAATAACGAATTTTCATCTCATATTTAATCATGAAAAATCATAACATACATATGGAGACATGAGAATGCCATGCGAACAGGTAGAAAATGGGCGGACTTGGTTAAACAATCGACAATTACCCAAAGAGCCTCGTGTCCTTTTACTGACTTTGGAAAGCCTACAACAAAGTCCATTGCCACATGCTCCCATTTCCATTTTGGAACTTCCAACGATTGCAACAATCCTGATGGTCGCTAATGTTCGGCTTTCACTTATACATATTTGTACTTCCTGTATGTACAGAATAAGGAGCAAAGTGGGCTTTGTCGAAGATTTCAGTTTTCAATTATTCAAAATCTAGTACACACAGGTGTCCTTGATTACAAAGTGCACTATCTTAAGCTATGGTGAAATCTTTCATCTTCTCTGTGTTAATCTCAGTTTTGATGAGCTCAAAGGATTGGTTAACCTTTTAATGACTCTTAATCTCGATCATGGAGAGTTGGTCAAGCTAAAAGTGCTGCAATTCAAGCAACAGAATCAGAGGAAGTAGCAACCACTTTGAGGCTTAATCTCTCAAATTCTCTCCATAAAGGCCTTTATGCTATTAACATTGCCACTTGTCTCATTATTTTTCTACTCAAGGCGTTAACTACTACATTTAATCTTTTACTAGTTTAAGTCATCTTCTCCGTCTCATGTTCAACTCCTTCTAAGTAAAGATGTACTTGAGGCTCTTATGATTTGTGTAGATGTTATACTTCCCTTCATATAAATAGTGCCTCCAAATCTTCAAGGTATGAACTACTGCAACCAGTTCTAGGTCATTTGTGAGATAGTTTTGCTCATAAGGCTTCAACTGTCTCGATGCATAAGAAACTACTTTGCCTTGTTGCATCAAAACACATCCAATACCCAGTTTGGATGCATCACTATATATTACAAAACCTTTCGATTCTCTAGGTATGGTTAAAACTGGAGGCATTGATTAACCTCTTCTTTAATTCCTCAAAACTGCATTCACATTTCTCTGTCCATTCAAACTTTACACCTTTACGAGTTAATTGCGTTAATGTCCTAATAATTTGGAGAATCCCTCAATAAACCTTCTGTAGTATCTTGCTAAACCCAAAAAGCTGCGAATTTCTCCCACATTGGTTGGTCTTGACCAATTCAATATTGCTTCTACTTTATTGGGATCCACCTCTATTCCCTGTGCTGTGACCACATGACCAAGAAAGACCACTCGTTCTAACCAAAATTCGCATTTCTTGAATTTTGCAAAAAAAATTTCCTTCCTGAGGATCTCTAGCACAATTTTCAAATGTTTTTCGTGCTCTTCTTCACTCTGAGAGTAGATCAAGATGTCATCAATAAATACAATGACAAATTGGTCAAAGTTTTCATGGAAAACGTGATACATCAAGTCCATGAAAACTCCAGGAGCATTTGTCAAGCCAAACGGCATAACTAAAAGCTCATAGTGACCATATCGAGTTCTAAAGGCAGTTTTTGAGACATCACTAGATTTGATCCTCAACTGGTGATATCTCGACCTTAAGTCAATCTTATGAAAATATTCTGGCCCCTCGTAGTTGATCAAACAAGTCTTCGATTCTGGGCAGGGGATACTTATTTTTAATGGTGATTCAATTCAATTCTCGATAGTCGTCACACATCCTCATTGTCCTATCCTTCTTTTTGACAAACATCACTGGTGCTCCCTATGGTGAAACGCTAGGTCGGATGAACCCTTTTCCCAACAATTCCTCTATTTGGGCCTTTAATTCCTATAACTCCTTTGGTGTCATTCTGTAAGGAGCCTTAGAAATGGGCGTGGAACCGAAAACTAGATCAATTGTGAACTCTACTTCCTGTTCCGACGGCATTTCATTCAAATGACCAGGAAATACCTCCGGGAACTCTCGTACCACCTTGACATCACTCACTTTCAGTTTTCATGTTCTTTAGCTACTATTGACATCAGAAATCCACTATTGCCTTCTGATTTCAAGAGTTTCTTAGCCTTCAATGCCGTAATGATACGAGGTAAGGTTTTTGTCTTAGTTACGGAAAGATGATGTTCCATTTCTCTAGATGGTTAAATACCACTTCTCGTTCAAAACATAGAATAGTTGCGTGATTCTTAGACAGCTAGTCCATTCCCAAAATTACGTGAACTCTTGCATGTTCAAGACATATAAGTTTGCTTATAAGAATTTATCATCAATCTCTACTTTAGCTGTTCTCACTATTGAGTTTGTACCTAACACTTCTCCTGAGGGCATAGCAACTTCTAAGGTAGTATTTATATGTTTACTAAGCATATTGAGTTTGTTCGCAAACTTTGGAAATATAAAAGAATGAGTGGAGCCAGAATCAATCAAAGAATAAGCAGGGGTTCGAGATATAAGGATGTTACTCGCTAAGACGTTGCGGTTCTTGTTCTATTCCTGTTTTGTTAGCGCATACACCCTAGCTTGGTTTTTAGGGGGATTCCTAGGCTTCTGTTGTTGCTTTTGTTTCTGTCCCTTGAGGCATGTTTTTGTCACATGGCCTGCTTCTCCACAATTAAAGCATACACCTGTCCCTATGAGGCACGCTGCAGCATGACGCTTTTGGCACTTCCCGCAAACTGGATACTGTTGATGACTGTTTGCACTTTAGCTTCCTTTATATTTCTTTACGAAGTTCTGCTTCCCTTTTCCCCTGTAATCCTCCCACTTGCGTTTTCTGGCTGTACATGCTGCTTGTTCTCCTTACTAGTGTGATGCTTGAAATCTTTCAAGTATGTCTTTGCTAACACTTCATGGTGGGTTCCTAGTTCAAGTACTACCACTGCTTGCCTTAGATCATCCCTTAAACCCTGTTCAAAACGTCTCGCCCTCTTCTGCTTCGTATCTACAAAGCTTGGGGCATAATGGGATAATTCTTCAAACTTTCGCTCGTATTCAATAATAGACATCAAGCCCTGAATCAATGTAATAAACTCAGCCTCCTTTTGATTTCGGATGCTTGTAGGATAGTATTTTTTCAAAAAGTTCTCCTTGAATTGGTTCCATGTCCACATATGTCCTCGAGCCCTTGACCTTGAGGTTGAGTCCTACTAGCGCATGGCAACCTTTTTCAGCATAAAGGTTGCGCATATAACTTTTCTGGAGTCTGGACAGTCAATGAGATCGAAGATCCTTTCTATACCTGCCAACCAATCTTCTGCTTCCAAAGGATCTAAACCACCTTCAAAAGTTGGAGGATGCTATTTCTTGAAAAGTTCTATGACGACCGAGACAGTATTCCTATTGTCCTCTGTCGTCACTGGTGCCTGCGACTGAAGTGGCAACGATTGTAATGGTGTCGATTTTTGTGGTGGTGTTTGCTAATGCATTGTAGTTTGGATGAACGTGCTCATCATAGCTAGAAATTGTTGAGCAAACAGTGGGTCAATCCCACTAGGTTGGGATTGTTGGGGTTGTTCGCTATTATTATTCGCTCTTCTACCTCGAGGTGCCATAGCCTTAATAAAATATTATAAGATAAACAAAAGGTTAAATGAATTTTATTATTATTATTATTATTATTATTATTATTATTATTATTTTGAAATAGAAGATTTCAAAGATGGTAGTTTCTCAAATTAGACACTTCATCAAAAAATTTCCTTTATTTAGGGTTTCTAAAAATGGAAGTTTCGTAAGATAGGGATTCTTAAAATAAAGGTTTCAAAATCGAAAATTTTTAAAAAGTTATTGAAGAATGAAGTTTGGAAATCTTCTTCAATTTAGAGTAAGTATGCAATATTGTTTTCACTTTATTGGCTTGAATAATGCTCGTCTGAGTGGCTTCCAGGAGAGAAGGGGGTCACAAGTGGACCACTTAAATCTCAAGTTCTCCTTAGACAGTTTAGATCTTTTTTGATAAAGCCATTCAGATTTGCGAATACGCAAACCAATAAAACTCAAACAATAAGCAATAATAATAATAATTTAAGATATTTTGAGGTATGATTTTTCTAATTAGACTATTATTCGTTCGAGAGACTTTCTAAGGTCAACTATTCTAATATATATTCCTTAACGTACTTAATAGTCTAAGATTACATAATAATATCATAAAATTGTCCATTTCATAACTAGAAGTTTAAACATTCATAAATCTATTGTATCTAAGAGTTTAGGAAGTTTCCATAATAAGTTACATATAAGAGAAATTTGTACGTAAATAAGCACATTTTCACAAACAAAATTTTAATTTGCTTAAATATAATTTTGTACATATTTATTCATATAATCGTGTATAAACATGTTTAATTTTTCATAATTTAGCACGTTCTAAACGTATGTAAGCATAATGAACATGAACATGAACATGAACATGATTATAATATAATCATTGTCATATGATCATAACATTAAATATTAATGCAGTTACGTGTTTTTCTACTTGATTCGATGACGTCGAAGCTTGAAAAGTGGCATTGCGTGGTGGTGATATAATAAACTTTAAATCTTTTTTTTTTTTTTTTTAATTTTTACATGAACACAGACCCGCTCTGATACTATGTTGTAACGACCCAAATTTTTACCTTTGGAATCATTGTACATTTACCGTAAAATAATACTTTCATAAATAACGAAAAAAACATAATATCTTTTGAATGTGAAAGGTTTAAAACAAATTATAAATAAAGTACAATTAACGTCGTTAAAAACCTTTAACTACTTAAATCATTATTCATTTTCAACCACGCAAGCTTGCCTTTGATCGCCTTGAACCCGCCCCTTTTAATTACCTATAAAATGTTTAACATATACATGTGAGACATAAATCTCAGTAAATGAATAATAACGAATTTACATCTCATATTTAATCACGGAAAATCATAACATACATATGGAGACACGAAAATTAAAATCTGAACTTCGTGGCTATAATTTTTGTGCGTAGCGCCACTAAACTCCGGTCCTTTGAACTTACACATATAGGACCCTTATCATAATCATAGCTAGAATTTTCTTATCATCATATTCATAACATAAATTTTTGTAATTTAAATAATGAAAGAACAATTCGTACTACTACACTTACCTTTCACTTGATAATTCAAAAATGATAGAAGAAGTGATTATTGGAGGGAGATCCTTGAGCCGCATGCGAGGTTGTGTGATTGTGTAAGTGTATGACTAAATTTAATATGAAAAAGACAAGAGAAAAAGTAAAGGTGTAGAGACAAAGTAATAGAGATAGAGAGGAAGAATGTAAATAATTGGTGAGGGATAGTTCAATGTTGAGTTTAACTCCTATTTATAGTGCAAGTTCTTGGACCATGTATGAAAAATTGAAAGAAAATGGCTGGATGTTAGGTATGGTCAAAACATAATTGGTGCATGTCTGGAAAGTTGTCAAATCAATTCCTTTAATCATGTGATCAAATCAATTGACTCGTCTTGAATCTTGGTGTAAATAATGCATGTGGTCTAATCAATTACCTTAGTAACGAAAATTAAAATCTGAACTTCGTGGCTATAATTTTTGTGCGTAGCGCCACTAAACTCCGGTCCTTTGAACTTACACATATAGCACCCTTATCATAATCATAGCTAGAATTTTCGTATCATCATATTCATAACATAAATTTTTGTAATTTAAATAATGAAAGAACAATTCGTACTACTACACTTACCTTTCACTTGATAATTCAAAAATGATAGAAGAAGTGATTATTGGAGGGAGATCCTTGAGCCGCATGCGAGGTTGTGTGATTGTGTAAGTGTATGACTAAATTTAATATGAAAAAGACAAGAGAAAAAGTAAAGGTGTAGAGACAAAGTAATAGAGATAGAGAGGAAGAATGTAAATAATTGGTGAGGGATAGTTCAATGTTGAGTTTAACTCCTATTTATAGTGCAAGTTCTTGGACCATGTATGAAAAATTGAAAGAAAATGGCTGGATGTTAGGTATGGTCAAAACATAATTGGTGCATGTCTGGAAAAGTTGTCAAATCAATTCCTTTAATCATGTGATCAAATCAATTGACTCGTCTTGAATCTTGGTGTAAATAATGCATGTGGTCTAATCAATTACCTTAGTTTATGTGGTCAAAGCAATTACTTTGCTTAAAATGTGGTGAATAATGCATGTGGTCAAATAATAATCTTTAATCATAGATAATTGACATATTTACATATATTTTACATATAATTTTATTTAACAAATTAACTCATCATTTAGGCCATCAAACTATTGGTTAGTAATTAAGGTCATTAGACTTTAATAATAGCGCACTTAAGTTCTAATTTTTATCTAACGACTAGTAATAAAAATTCGGGATATTACATATCTATCCTTCATATTTTTCCCAAACTTTTACAGAAAACTTGTCCTAGCATTAAGAACAAAGCTTTGCAGGTAGCCTTTCTATGTATCTAAACTATATACCATTTCTGAATGTGTTGTGTAGTTTTCAGTACTGCAAACTGCTTCCATTGTATGCTCAGTGAAAGCTTTCTGTCTCAGTTTGCCCACAAAGGTCGTCCTTTTAAGGAAATTCCTTTAATAATTGGAAGGCCTGCACTGGGATTGATTGACCCATTCAAATTATATGCAAATGAGGACTGCAGCTACACCTGATCATAATAGCTTGTGTTGTGAACCAGCTTAATGTGCCCTTTTTCAATGTTAATATTGAGACCGAGAAGCTATCATTTTATTTGTTGCCTGCAGTGGTGGAAGACATATACAAGCGAAGGCAGCCACTGCCAACCATGGATGCTGTATACTTCATCCAGCCAACTAAAGAGAAGTAATTCTTTTCTAACTTCTAGTTCAACATCCTTATGCTGGTAATAACTTTGGATTTGGTTTGAAAAGATCGAGATGAATAACTACCGCAAATTTGGAGCAGCCATATCATGTTATTAGCATTGAAATCTCCCTGTGGCTACTTATATAGAAAGCAAGTCCTATTGGATGCAAGCGGAGTTTTTGGGAAAGTTGTGTCATGTTTGAATTTAATTTACATCTTGTCTTTCCTCCCCTGCATTGTTTACTTCTAGGTGGTTCTCGATCATCACGATATTCTATTATGTGTTTCTTCACGTTCATTACTCCTGTCAGAAATCGCACTCTGCCTACATGTCAAAAATTTACCTCATTTCAGACAGTTAAACTATTTTAATCTTACTTTTCCATTATCCCCTCACATAAGTTTAAGACAACTGGATTGAAGCAATCAGTATTTTTATCACATTTTAAAATTTGAATTCAGGATAAGGACAAATAGATAAGTATAATTCAAATATCAATATTATAAGACAGTACATAATGCGCTGTTTCTTTTAAATCAAGCTAAAAATTATGAGTTGGAGTCTAATTCTTAATTTCTTACTGCCATGTCCTGCTAGTAGATATTCTAATAGCTATGTGTTGATTGTGAGACACAATGACATAATTCTACATGTTATTGCCAAGGAATTTTGCCATAGGAATAGTGAACAGCATTCTCATTTTGTACATTGTTGATCCTTCCATAGTAAATTAGTAATTTTTTGTTTTTCTTTATGAAAAGGGAGAAAATAATTTTCAGTTGGGAGGGAGAAGATTTGTAATTATTTTCCCAATGGATGAAATATATGAGGCTAGGATATTTTGAATGACGGAGTTATATAGTTCTTCAACAACATGCTTTTAGGATATTGCTCTTTGTATTTGGATGTATTAGAAATATTAGCCTGAGAGATCTTTCCATGGAGCCGCTTAGTTTTTTCTGCACAAGATGGGATGGGATTTTCTCTGTTTCTTTGATCAATTCTCCATACAAAGATATGCACACGTGTTTGAGAACACTTCAATTTTGAAAGATTACTAAGTTACTTTATTTTGCTAGATGTATCCTGTTAAATTTAATTTAGGCACAACAATTTTTTCCTAAGTTACTTTATTTTGGTAGATGTATCCCGTTAAATTTCATTTAAGCACAATAAATTTTCTCATTTTTTCTACTCTCTCTCTCTCTCACCCCCTCCTCATCCATCCATTTTTTATTTTGTATGCAGCGTTGTCATGTTCCTCTCCGATATGTCTGGAAAATCGCCATTGTACAAAAAGTACGCTAAATATTTTTTTATCTTTCCTATTTGTCTTGTTGTTTTGCAAATTTTTGAAATCAACAGGGAAATAATTTTGGGTCTGATTTGATTACTTCTACTCTCTTGCTCTCTCTCTCTCTTTCCCCTTATTTGTTCTGTTATTAGGGCATTTGTCTTCTTTAGTTCACCTGTTACCCGAGAATTGGTTAATCACATAAAGAGGGACAGAGGTGTTATGTCTCGCATAGGTGCCTTAAGAGAGGTTATATTTACATCCAAAATCTACTCTGATATTCTAGCTTTATTTAGTACTAGTAGTGCTATATTTGGTTTTGTTCTCATTTTCGTTCTTAAATATGCAGATGAACTTGGAGTATTTTCCCATAGATAGTCAGGTACATTATCCTGCAGAGTCTTGTCTTCATTTGGATTTCTGCTATTGTTTAGATATTCCTTCATCATGATAAAAGGAGAGAAAAAGCAACTTGGAGTTCTTAACCTTTTATTTTATTTTATATTTTTAGCCAGTGATAAGAAATACGTATTTGATATTAGTAAAATGATGCAACACCTAATCACCGACCATAAGGAGGTTTTCTCCGCTACTCATAAAAAAAGACTACCTATGAATTGCTACCACACTGAGTAATTTCTTTATCAGAATATTTTTGCTTCTCTGGAGCTGGGAAAGGGAGAGGGGAAATGTGTTGCTGAACAAGGTGGTTAAAATTACTATCTGGATTGCACCATCTCAATAACTGGGTTCTACAGCCCCAAATGCTAAAACGATGTGGACCACTTGGAAATCACAAACTTGTAGGATCAATCATAAAAAACTGCAAATTTTATGAAGTGTAATATTAAATTGTTTTGCATACATACCAATTCAGGTGATGGGATTTTTTAAATTTATGAAAACGGCTCATAATGAAAATTTTGAGAAAGACTGATCGTTTTTCGATAGACGATTAAGAAAACAATGTTATAAACTTTATTTTTGATGATTGACATGTTTGAAAATTTATTGGTTTAATTTTGGCATCTTGTTTGAGTTTTAACATATTATGTGCCTTTATAAAGTAGTTGCAACCTTGGTTTATTGATTTATTTTAGTTAGTTATGGTTGTTAGTTTGTTGTTAAGAATATTCAATGCTTTTCCATTTTAATATTTTAATTATTAATATCTAGTAGACCTTACAGTCCTCAATCCGATTAAACGATGCAATCTGCAAGACCCCTTTCACCAGTCCAAGTCAAAATAACGATCTTGATTCGACAACCTTGTTGCTAAACTTTACCAATCCTTATTTCATATGTCACTACAATTACCTTTCCCCTTCCACAGTCTCTCATCACTTGTGACATTTTTTGCTTCTCTATTCTTTCTACTCATTTAAATCTCATTCTCTTGCATGGTTCCAAATTAGCAGAAATTTTCAACAAGATTGTTCGTTACATGTAATGGCAAAATAAATATAACTGTAGGGTTTCGTCACTGATAATGAGAAAGCTCTTGAGGAACTCTTCGGGGAGGAAGAAAGTTCTCGCAAAGGCGATGCATGTTTGAATTTGATGGCCACTCGTATAGCTACAGTCTTTGCATCATTGCGGGTATGGAGTTAAGTGCTTATCCAGTACATACATATTCACGATTGTCTCCAAGGCTTACATAATGTTGTCCTCTAACAGGAGTTTCCATTAGTACGCTACCGTGCTGCCAAATCCCTTGATCCTAACACAATGACAACATTTCAAGATCTAATTCCTACAAAACTTGCTGCTGGCGTTTGGAATTGTCTCATGAAATACAAAAACCTCCCAAACTTCCCCCAGTCAGAGACATGCGAGTTGCTCATCCTGGATAGATCAATAGACCAGGTTCTTATTGTCATATTTTTTTTTTATTAACAGAGTCATGAAATCCAATTTTGTAGTCATCATGCTTAACGTATCTATTTTCATATGCAGATTGCTCCAATCATACATGAATGGACATATGACGCCATGTGCCATGATTTACTTAATATGGAAGGAAATAAATATGTGCATGAGGTCAGACCTCATGTTTTTATGTTCCATAGTTGCATGATTGTCCATATATTTCTCAGCCTATTTATGTCGGGTAATGAAACTGCACAGGTTCCAAATAGAACAGGTGGTCTTCCTGAGAAGAAAGAGGTCCTTTTGGAGGATCATGACCCAATTTGGCTAGAGCTTCGCCATTCGCATATAGCTGATGTATGTAACAAAATTCTTTGTTATCCACCTTTTAGGTCTTCAAGAATTATGAAGTTTCTTTGGTCAATGGTTGCTTTGTCAGGCTAGTGAACGTTTGCATGAGAAGATGACTAACTTCGTATCAAAAAACAAAGCTGCACAAATCCATGGTTCAAGGTTGGCTCGAGTTATGCATCGTGAACGATCTTTGCTTATAACTGTCTGCTGAAATTCAGTTCTTGGAATCTGTTGTGGACCCCTAATTTGGACGTGAGATTTATGCATCTCTTCATGTTATGAGAAGTGCATGTTATGATTTCTTTTTATAATGTGAAAGAAATTTAGGCATCATATTTGATGGGAGATGTCCATCATGCATCCCAGAGCTTCCAAAGAGAGAATATTTTGTCGTTGACCAATGTAAAGGATTTGTTTGCTAAATTATCTAGTTTTGCATTTAATGACTCTTACATTAATTGAATTTCCAAATATCATAGGTTGCATGTAAATTGATTATATATATATATACATACATACATATATATACATATATAGATATATATATATATCTATATATGTATATATATGTATGTATGTATGTATATATATATGTATGTATGTGTATACATACATGTTGAGTTACAGATTTTCTTTTATTAATTGCCTATTGAGTTACAGATTCTGGTTATTAGCTTCAGGATTTTATGCAGTTTATTGGCTTGGTTTTTTGCTTCTGTTTCTTAGTAGTGCTTGTTGGCTACGGTCGGTCTTTCTCACCGGGCATTCATTTTTTTGCAGAGATGCTGGTAATTTGTCTACTCGTGACTTACAAAAGATGGTTCAAGCTTTGCCTCAATATAGTGAACAAATTGAAAAACTCTCCCTCCATGTTGATGTTAGTATCTTTTATTTCTAACTGCAACTGCAATAGTTGTTTATGATGGCAATAACTAGAGCATCTTATTTTCAAGCCTTGCTGATCCAATGTTGGAAAAACATACCTACTGGTAGATGTTGAGTATCTCAAGAACTTAATAGGCAAGGTTTCATTTGGTTGCTATGATATGCAATTTAATGCTAAAAAATTAACAAAAAATCACACAGTAGTTTTTTATTTGAAAAGGGGTCTGAATTTTGTATCCTATTATCGTCTTGCTTTTTAAGTCCTTGCTAAGCAAAACTGATCACTAAAAAGTTTGAGTTTTAATGAGTGAAGTTCGATTCAGATAATAATATGCATTGAAATGTCATCTTTAGTCTTTTTTATGATACAATTATAATAGCAGCTGCAAAAGAAAATATGAATTGAATGTGCAGTTTGTATAATTTTAAGGATCCTGCTGATTACTTGTAAAACTGGCTTTAGTCTGTTTTACTAAAAAAAGGATGTTCTTATTACATTAAGCAATTTTGGAACAAACAGTATATTTTCAGTGATAGAATCCTTGATGAAATTTGGCCTTTTGCTAATTATACTTCACTGGTTCAGATTGCTGGAAAAATTAACAAAATTATCCGGGAAATGGGGCTTAAAGAACTCGGGCAAATAGAGCAGGATCTTGTTTTTGGAGATGCAGGAACCAAAGATCTTATCAATTTTCTGAGAATGAAAGAGGTGAAAATGGTATTATTTGCGTAAAAGTATCCTCAGCATATTGATTACAGCATTTAACTAGTAATGCAATTGTCTATTCTGGCAGGATGTAACACCGGAAAATAAACTACGGTTATTGATGATCTATGCAGCTGTTTATCCTGAGAAGTTTGAAGATGGAAAAATTGCAAAACTCATGGAGGTTAGTGCTATTATTGACGTCCCCAGGGCCAAAACTGCTACCAGTAATTGACATGCTGAATTGGCATTTGCTATCATTTATTTTGAATCCCTTCAGGGGTAGATTTTTATTTTTAAGTCTCTGTTTGATGTAGAACTGCCCTCTTTTACAACAAGGACAAACCACGTAAATTTTGGCATACCTATGTAAATTTTAGTATACATCACTCATCTATCATGTTTTACAAGGATGGCATGACTTGTGAATGAAAGCTTCTTCAGCTTTATTTATCTGAGTGATCATTCTCAAAATTTATCTTCAATTTTTATGACAACATAACTAACATCTTGATACACATCTTGCATTTCCTTGAAGTTGGCAAGATTACCACAAGAGGATACAAATGCTGTGTATAATATGAGGTTGCTGGAGGCATCATCCGAGACCAAAAAAAGCTCAATTATACCATTTTCTCTTAAATTTGATGTTCGCAAGGTATTGATTGGTTGCTTAAACTGATTTTTATGTTTGATTAACCCTGCCAAATAGATATATGAGGTTATTGCCTTTGAAATTGCAGAAGAAGCATGCTGCTAGAAAAGACCGCCTTGGTGTAGAAGTGGCTTGGCAACTATCTCGCTTTTACCCTATTATAGAGGTACCCCTCACATTAAGCTGTAAATTGGACTTGCCATGTCTGCATCATGAAACATAGGTTGTTGATTCGAATCCATCCTCAATTCCGGAACTTTTCTTGACTTAATTTGATATCTGAATACTATCAAATGTTCATAGTCATGTTTAGCAAGCCCATAGTAGAGGCAGTAGAAACTGGGAAATGACTACTTATTTGAAGGAATTGAAATTTGACATGGATGTCCCAT
>NC_036240.1:20451667-20461530 GCF_002742605.1 Olea europaea var. sylvestris | reverse complement strand
CCCCCCCCCCCCCCCCCATTTTAATTGCAATCCATTGAAACTCCCATGATAGGGTTGAGAAACCAACTAACCCATTCGTGTGTGTGCAAGACCGAGAGAGAGAGAGAGAGAGAGGATTTCTTTTGTTAACTGCTCTGTGTCTCTATTGACATAATTACATGTAGCTTCAGAAATTGGAAACTCAAACTCCATTAAGTACACAGTATCATATATCTGTGCTCTAATTGACCTACCCACTTGTTATATGCATACATTTAACATTCATATATTCTGCCTTGTCAAGTATTGGCATCCTAACCAATTCTACCTTTACCATGTTGGATCTGTATCTTCCTTTTTTCTTATCCTTGCCCCTGCTCTATAGCTTACTAGTTGAAGAAGTGATTTTCCGGCATGTGCTTTGTTCACTTTGTACTGAGTGCTTTTGTTCATTATGTATGGAGCAAATGCAGTCGTGGAGTACCATGTGTTATCCTTTTCCCTTCTACTTGGGGCTGCTGCCTGCCCTAAAATAGTGGAATACTGTACCAGTTCTCTTGTTGCCTGCAGGAACTCATTGAAAAGCTTAGTAGAGTGGAACTGTCAAAGGATGACTACCCATGTATGAATGATCCTAGTCCAACTTTCCATGCAACATCCATACAAACCCAATTAGATAATGAATCTTGACTATGAAATACCTATATCATCAATATAAGGTGTTGAATATTTATGAAATTTAACTTTATAAACTTTACATAATTGCCAAAATGTCCATGTCATATCATCAAGAAAAATAATTAATGCAGAACATACATTGATCCATTGATATGTATCTCGAATTGTAATCTTCGGATTTTGTCTTCTGAATCTTTAATTTTGATTATTGATTATGAATTCTAGAATTCTTAAATCATTTTTCTTGATTATGGGTTTAGGATCTTCCTCTTCAATATACTTTCTCTATAATTCTTGTATTAATGGGATAACACAAAAAATGAGAAATTGCATATGAATTGGGGGACCATAACGTTATATATAATTTCTATATGTATTTCGTCCATCATAAAATATAATTCTAAAGGAATTCGATCTCTATGCATATAGTTCGACCCACATTTTATTTAGATGTCGTAAGCCCAATTACTTAATTCTTTATTGTGAAAATTACATATACACAGAGTTTTTAAGTTTTCAATTCAAAAATAAAATTGAAAGAATTTTTATTCAAAAATCAAAAGTAATAATTATATTTTAAATATTAATAATATTATTACAGATTTATATTTATCTACAAACCCAGTCTATTTTCCATCCCAAAATTTCACCCAACCCTAATTTATTTTTCTGTCTTTTCTCTCTTTTATCCCCCCCCTCCCCCCCTCCCCCTCCCACTTCACTTCTCCCTCTCCCTCTCATTTCTTCTGAAACTATTGTTTATCCTCAGTTGCGGGTTTGTCATAAGTTAACAACGAAGTTGAAGCGGGAAATTGTCCTAGGCTCATCCAGTCTTGATGATCCTGCACAATTTATTACGGTAAGGCAGTACCTGACTTCATTCCTTTCTTCCGCCTCATTCCACAACTTTATAAACTTCCAAATTTTCGGCAGCTTGAAATTATATAATTGATTATAATTTGTCTCCTTTTGGCAACACATTAGTGAAGGATACAAGCAAAATACGAGTACATAGAACTTAACTCTCAACAAATATTGATTTTTCTCATTTATGACTATAATGTTAAATTATAGCTTTTATAACTGTCATATATGATTTGGGATATCCAAAAGTTGTATGTATGCTTAAATATACAGAAATGTCACAGTGCATGCCAGTATCTACGCAAAATATGTTTATAACTGAAGGGAGAAGAGGAAGAAATATTGACAAACACAAGAAATTGTATAACAATCATGTTCTAACTTGCTCTGCAATCGGATTCGCCCCAATCCATGCAGAAAATGAACGTTTTTATGGATCTGATTTTGCTCCATTTGTTCTGTTGCAGAAAATGAAGCTGTTGAATGCAAATGAACTATCGTTGGACGATCTTCAGATTTAGATATCTGTATCTGGTGACGTGCCCGTTTTACATCTGTAAATCACATATCCGTACACACTTCAATGTCTTAGTTTCTTGGACTTCACTTTTCTTTTTCCTTATAATTCATTGTGACGTCGTTTTCTAATTGTCCGGACACGTGATTGATGGCTGTGGCCTGTGTTGTAATTGATTTGTCGAGGCTTCTAGCAATCTGGGGAGTATATAAATATAATAGTTGACACATTTGGAATTTTGTTGATCGGAAAATCCTAATCAATGACCCCATTCGATGTTATATTTTCTTGCTTGCATTTCCATCTCAATTCTGTATTTCTGATGTACTCGCTTTAGGGAGTATTTTTATTTTTTATTGTTCAGCCCCATCACCCTTAGTGTACTTGCTCTTGCTCTTGCATTTCTTTATTTTTTTTTTAATTTTTTTTTTTTTGGTGGGACGTGTTTGGTATTCAAGTTTTGGATTGGACCGGAGAGTATAATTATCGTGGTTTCTTTCTATTTTAACATAATGTCCATATGCAATGTGGTGGATTGGACCGGAGGATATAGAGGAAATTACATAAAACTAGATATTAAAACTTTCAAATTCAAAATTAGGGGATGAAGTTTACTTATACAAAAATCTAGTATTATATATAATTAACACATTCAATTCAATTAAAACCCTAATCATTTCCCCCAAATTCTTCCCTTATCATATCCTCCCATCTCTATCTCTCTATCTTATCCTTAGACTATCATTGCCGTTAAGGAGCGATCGCCACTTGAGACACCTCCGATTTCGAGTGCCGATACGAGACCATTAGAATTCAGGGTATTTTTAAACTGTAATAATTTATTCTCACTCTAACTCTCCATCTTCTCTTCATCTTCTTGTCTGTATCTTCCTCGCGATGTAGATCTACCCACTCTGGTGAGATGTGGTGGTGAAATGAATAGGCTATGGTGGTGGTGTGCTGTGGGTGGTGCGTTGTGCGATGGTGGTGGCGGGGGTTGTTGCGGTGGCGATGATGATAACAGGTGGAGTATCTGTGACCAATAATTAGGTGTACGTGACCAACTATTTAGGTGTCTGTGACCAACTATTTTAGTTGATTTGTGATTAAATATTAGGTGTCTGACTAAAAAATAATTTGTGACCAATAAATTATAACTTATGTGATCCAGAAATAAAATGTGACATGTAATTTGAATGATCTGTGACTTCGAAATAATGTGACAAACAAAATTTTTGAGTTGTGGCCACAAAATAATTTATGACCAATTAATTTGATGATATGTGAACAATAAATAAATTTGTGACTATTAATCATGTAATTATGAGTTTATTATCTTTATTTAATAAATATTTTTAATTAATTAAATGCATACCTGATTTTTGAATTTTCAAATTATTTACTTGATTTTTGAATTGGGGTCAACATAACCCCTAAGAGGTGATTTTTTCCCGAGGATATAATTATCATGGTTTCATTCTATTTTAACATAATGTCCATATGCAATGTAGCCATCAACATTAAATATTCTCTTTCGGCCAGCATAGCTTATGTACTCATTTCGTTTGATAAAGATAGGCTTATTTTCCATTTTTGTCCATTCCAAATAATAACTCACGTTTATTATTGAGAATATAGTCAATTTCTTAATTTTCTAATATATTCTTATTTAATGTGTTTTATCATCAACAAATATGAAATATCATTATTTATTGTAGGGGCATATTAAGAAAAATGTGAGAAAAGTTATTCTTTCAACTATGTCAATTATATTTTCTTAATCTGTACGAAAATAGAAACCAGATTCTCTCTAGGATGCAGTGAGTAATGTATTTTTAAAATTGTGGGCAGCCTAAATGTTTGTTATAACACACTTGCAAAAAATATTTCAAAGGTGCACGTTAAAATTCTAAAATATTTCTTTTATTATTTTAATAATACTTCTATTTTATGATAAAATTTGTCATTGATGATGTCATCATCCAGTAACATATAAGTGGACCTTAAAGTGAACATTATTTACTAAACATGCTTTATACATCATTGTGTTTACACCTTTTTGTTGTATCTTCACACGTAAAACACTGCAGAAAATGAGCCAGCTCATTAAGAAATTGAGGACAAAATCCCCCAGTCTTCAAAATATCTTTTGTGGTAAGCAACCTAATGAATTTGGAATTTTATACCCACCAACTCCAATTCTTAAATTTGAGTTCCCCTTTTCAGAAAGACTAATTCCCCCCTCCCACCATAATTATGCTAGATTTGAAGGTATAAGTAGGTACATTAGGTTCAATAAGCAGTATTCAATAAATATATATATATATATATATATAGTTATAGTTATAATTTACAGTTCAATCTTAATATGAGAAACGATTTACGTACATATTTGTTTGATACATGATCATGTTCAATGGTTTCCTCTATAGGATTAAGAATATTAATTCCAGGCCCCATAACATGTAATTAGTGAAAGAATGTTGCGAGTTAATTGCTCCAATGGTCATTGAACCTATATATATGTCTTTGATTGTTCACTGAAATTTAAAATGTCAAGTTTTGATACTGAACTTTGAAAAACGTTTTACGTTATTCACTGACATAACTTTCATCGCAAATCTCTAACGGAATTGATGACGTAGCTGACAGAATGCACATGTGACGCCTCATCATACTGTTGAACTTTAACATAGTCGAATTTGGGCCATTAAATTTTGAAAAATGTTATATTGCTCATTAAACTTTGAGATCGTCGAATTTTGGCCACTGAACTTTGATGTAGTCGAATTTTGGCCAATGAACTTTGAAAAACATCTTATATTGCTCACTATAAATTTGGATCTACCTACACATTTGTTTATTTTCCTTTACAACAAAACTCTTTAATTTTCGCACTCATTTTGAACCACACATTTATATAATAAAACATTTTACATGTAAATTCAATTTTTTTTCAACTTTTTAACCTCACATTCTCCATAAAATCACTATTTAAAACTTTTTTTTTTAAATAATGGCCATCAAACAAGGGCTAAAATTCATTTTTAAAATTCGAATTTAATTTAATTTTAACAATAAATATATTATGTGTTTCGTTGCAATCAGTAGTCACTTTAGTGAGCAATCAAAGATGGATTGATAGAAGGGAACAATACATAACCCAGGTCTTTAGAAATCAGGTTATAAATGGGTATATAATATATATTATAGATAATGTATATATACAAATATGGTATGATTAGATATGGTTCCTAAAATCACGCGGTCACTTCTTGAAATCAAGGATTCAGTTACCATTTGAAAAATAATCCTCCAAAAAATTGCATGTCTTCTTTGCAAAAAAGGCCACTAATATCAAAACAACTCATATTGTCACAATTCTGATCTGTAAAAATCGTAATTGAAAATTGTTTGTTTACAGAGGTTATAGGTAATCGAATTAAGGACAAAATCAGTCATCGGTGTGCGCTTTGTGTAGTCTACGTTGTCATCGGTACGTGATATGAATTGTGTGTTATTTCAATAGAAGAAATGAATCGGAGACAATGGTTACTGCCATTCTTTGTTCGTATTGATGCTATAGTGGTCACAATCACGGATTACAGATCAATTGGAATTAAAGATTGTGTTGTGCATTAAAAATGTGAGCGTGTGGCCAGAAATCTTATCAATGTGATATTGGTCACATATTCATATTTTGTATCGCAACATATGTGTGTATATGTGGTCGGAGTTTTTGTTTATGACGTTGAAATTCTTGTGTAACGCACGTCGAGTTATGGAAAGCATACTAGAAACTCTCGGTGACGAAATTAAAAATTGTGTAGCACATTGAAAATGTGGGTGTGTGACAGAATTCGTAGCAATGTGATATTGGTCACAGATTCATATTCTGTAGTGCAAAATGTTGTGTATATGTGGTCGGAGTTTCTATCTGTGACGTTAAAACTCCTCTGTTACGCTAATCGAGTTATGGAAAGCATACCAGACAATCTTTGTAACTGAAATGAATCTCTGTGACCATGTTTTGTGTCCGTGACTTAATTCCTCTATGCATCAATTACTCTCTCTATGCCTTAGAGAATGAATTATGACAAGGAATGGTATTGATGACTGAATTTTTCTTGTACACTATTGCAAAAAGATGGGTTATGTTCACGTTTCATTGTTATATAAAGCACATTCATCATTGGTGTTGCTCGACCGTAATTGCTATTATGTTCAGACGACAACAACGCCTGTTATATTGATAATTGAAGTTTTGGAAATTTATCATCCATTTGTGAACAGTGGAAAAATAT
Source organism: Olea europaea var. sylvestris (assembly GCF_002742605.1). Taxonomy (NCBI): domain Eukaryota; kingdom Viridiplantae; phylum Streptophyta; class Magnoliopsida; order Lamiales; family Oleaceae; genus Olea; species Olea europaea. The sequence goes on along the minus strand of NC_036240.1, from coordinate 20,455,188 downwards.
AGATGCACAAATGAAATATAACATGTATTGTTATCAATTAATATTTCACATGAAATTGGGACCCTAAGATAGAGTATTGTACATGTGAAATTAGATTGAATTTTGTGACAATTTGGATAGATATGTAACATATGAACACTAGAAAAATGACTGCATGTTTAATTTGTGACCTGCACCATGTGTTCTATGATCAGTGAAAGTAAACAGTGGAATGATAATCTCAATAGTGCGATTTTCCATTAATACCCAACATCTAAAGTGTAAAAAAAATGACACATACAGGCAACGTTATAAAGTCATTTGTGACTTGTGAAGTATTTCGTGTGGGATCTGTGACCTAATAATTATGTCATTACGGATTGAAATAAGATATTTGTGATGTTTAAATCATAGCATACCTAGATTGTGACCTATATATGTTGGTTGCAATAACATCTGTGACCAATGATTTATACCGTATGCTTTAATAGTAAAAGGATTGTGACCTGCCTGTGTTATATTATTTTTTTATTGTAGATATTGGTGCCCTACTGAAACTGTGACATGTGACCCATGTACAAAGATCTGTGACCAATAACCTGAACATGCAATTTTGAATTGTGACCAGTGCACAGGAACTTATGACTCCTGACCTACATATGCAGATGTATGACCTGTGACATTTGCTCATAAACTTGTGACCTGTGACCATGTCACATATGCACATAAAATTGTCTTGTGACCTGGGCAAATAATTATGCGAATTGTGACGTGGGCTAACAATTCTGTGACCTGGGCAGATAAATTTGTAACTTGTGACCATGTTAAGTGTGAACATAAAATTGTGTTCCATGGTTTGGCAAATACGTATGTGACCTGACCTGGACAAACAATTTTGTGACATGGCAAAAAAAAATTATGACCTTTGATTACGAATTAAATTATAACATAAACATGATACTATGTGACCTGTGACTTGTGACTTGTGAAACCAAAGCTATGAAAACAAAGCTGTGGCGTTTAACCTGTGATTAACAATTGACTTATAGTATCTACATGATAAATAAAGACCTGTGACCTGATAGAGTGTTGTTCATACTGAGCATTCAAAACAATCGTAGAAATGCAAAACTATTAGAAAAATGAACCATTTTACACCTCTAGATAAAAAAAATAAAAAATAAAAAATTGTCCTCCTGCATAACTAATCATTATAAAAAATATTGATAGCAATTGGTAAGCAGTCAATTAGGCCTTTTCTATTATTTGACAAAGTATGTCATAACTAAAAGTGGAAATTACAAGAAACCATAGGATTAAAATCTTGAATTCAAAAATCAAATGGGGAGTTTAACATTTCAAAAATCAGAAATTTTTTAATTGATCATAATATATAAGACAAATATTAAAAATAAATAAAATTCAACCCTAATGCCCAAGTAAACCCTAAATTTTCATCACCTCCTTTCTCTTTCTATCTTCTCTTTGCCACCTACCCTTTTCAATTCCTACGACGCTACGAAATTGGACACCACTCCTCTTTCAGATGCGCCGCGTGATTGCTGCACGTGACCTAGCGCAATGGCAGCAGCACGGCTGTACACGATTGCTGAGCGCGCACAACAAAAATCATGTGCAGAAACACCGCTGTATACGGTCATCGTGTGCGCTGTTGCAGCGAGGTGTTGCTTATGGTTGTGAGGTAATGCTAGCGTAGCCGAATTTATGGTTTTGGATCCGTCCGCGCTGCTGCAGTGAGGCACCGTTGATGATTGTGAGGTTGTGTTGGCGTGGCGACGAGGTGGTGTCGAATTTGTGGTTTTGGATTTGTGTTTTGGATCCGTGGTTGTTGATGGGGTTGGTGATTAGGTATGGTTGGATTTAAGTTTTGGATCTGTGTTTTGGACCGGTGGTTGCGGATTGGTGGTTGTCATTGTCATTGGCGATGCGGTGAGATGTGTTTTGTGGGTGAGTGGTGATGTGCGGTGGTGGTGAGAACAGTGGTCGCGATTGTAGTGGCGGTGGTAGTGTGGTGGATTTGTGGAGTTCTGTAGTTGGTCTGCTGTGATGGTGAGATGTGGTGGTGATGGTTATGGTGCTGCGGCAGTGACAGTGGTATTAGTATGGCGGTGGCAGTGGCGGTGGAAATGTTGGAGTTGATTTTTTGTTTGAGGCAGTGATGTTGCTGTTGATGGTGGTGGTTTAGATGGCGGTGCTGTTGGAGGTAGTGGTTGTTTGGTGGTGGTCATAGATTTTTTGATTGATTGTGACCATTAAATTGGCTAACCTGTGACAAATAAACAATATGTGACACTAAAAAAGATAAATTGTAATCGAGAATAGTTTGTGATCTAAAAATAATAATATGTGACCTATAATATTTGTGATCCGTGCCTTACGTGATCGACAAACAAAATGTGACCTGCAAAATTGTTGAATTGTGACCATAAAACAATTTGTGACCTTAAAAAATTCTCATTTGCAATCGAAAAATAATTTGTGACTTATAAAATTTTTGGTTTATAACCAATAAATTGATAAGTGTGACTAAAAATTAATTTATGACTATTTTTTTTTATTTGTAAACAATGAACAAATTGTGACATACAAAATTTTTGAATTATGATCGTAAAATAATTTGTGACAAAATTTCTAATTTTCGACCCAAAAATAATAAGTGACAAATGAAATTGTTAATTTGCGACCAAATTGTATAGATTTGTGACTTAAATATATTTAATAAATAAAATAATTAATTAAATCATAAATAAATTTTAATAAAAATTTAATTTTTGAAATTTGAAACTTATTTTCTTAATTTTGAAATATATAATACTTAAACTCTTAGTTATGAAATTTTCCCAAACTAAAATCCTCTCCTACAACAAGAATGTGCGAGTCCACTAAACCTAAGTAAATTACAAGAGAGAAAACCAAAAAAAAGTAGGCATAATATGATAAGACTCTACTCCACTTTTTCTACTTTCTACACTCTTACCTCACCTAAAACCTAAATTCACCATTGATTCCCCGCTCTGTTAGTCATTCTATGTGAATCGCGAACGCTCTAACGTTGCCAGTATGATCATATTTGATACCTACCTTGTTGAGTCAAACATTCACACTCATCAGACAATCCATGCCATGTGTCAAACAAGTTTGATATTGTCTTATTTTTATGAACTTTTTGAATTTCTAGCACTCGATGGATACTTACCCTTACATACATGGTTAATAGATACCCATGGAGAAGCCCATTATAGTACTTCTATGCTTCATCACCAAGATTTCGTGATTCACTGCCGAACTTATTCCAATTCCAAGAGCTCGGATTGAATCGATAAGTATACTGTGCTACAAAAAAGTATATAAGAAATAATATATAAATTTCAAAGAATTTAAATTGACATATCCGTATCCTACTTCTTTTAGAAAAATATCACGTGTTGCCTCATTCATACTCAATGTATGTGCTTTTATGTATGTGCGCGCGTGTGTATATATGCACACACATGTGCAAGTTGATTACAATAGGCTTTTAT
>NC_036240.1:20436681-20450437 GCF_002742605.1 Olea europaea var. sylvestris | reverse complement strand
ACGAGCAAAATCAATCACGAGAAAATAATTCGTGATTGAATTTCGAAGATTAAATTGAATTCATTGACTTGATACTTCATACATGAGAGTAGACCAGTGATAACAAAAGGGGAAACGAAAAACCTTCTCCTCCCCGAATTTTTATTCAATCAAGATCACCAAGGAACAAAATGTAACAACATTCCTTCTCTAATTTGAACTAGTACCATTTTTTATTCTCAGCCAACTGCCATGAAATCTTCTAACAACAACATATTACCAATTCCGAGAAAGAATCGAAAATGAAATAATTTGGAATCGAAAAACAACCTATAAATTAGGATATACGAAGGAAAAGAGAGAAGGGATTTTACGTAGAGAAGGTATCAACGAAAACTTCATTGAGCACATCGTCCTCACTGTTTTCCAAGGCAAAGAGCTCGGTATCTTTCTCTTCGTCCTTGGACTTCGAAGCAATGAACATTAACTTCTGAGCCCTATCGATTCCCACCCGTGAATGACCATTACCACTCGCGAATTTCGGTAAAGACAAGTTGCATTTGAATCCACATGAAGTTGCATGAAGGAAAATCAATCTTAACGGCAACCTTTCCTAATGACTGGAACTCGGTTAGGTGAGTTTCCCATACAAGCCTACTGCTTTGGGGAATGGCAATCCTCATCTTCCCCGTATTTGGATCCCTTTGTTTCAATTGTACTGCTTGAGCAGAAGCCGGATCCCCTTCAGTTCTCCATTTCATTAGCTCCATAAGAGCAATGTGAGCCTTGTCCCTAGATTCGAGTCGAGTTATTAGCTTATCCACATCCTTCTCTTGTTCAGGTGTCAAGAATTTGAAAGGAGGCAAGTACTTTCCACTCGTGTCCCGAATCAAATAAAGTGGATCGAGTATAAAAGCAACAGCCCAAGCCGGATGATAATTCCTTCTAAACCTCCGGTCAATCACCTTCTCCACATGTCCTCCAATTATGTGAAATTTCGAACACCAGTCGTTCGCTTTCGACCTAAACTCCTCCCAAAGGGTCAAGCATTGCCCGATCCTCGGTTTCTCCATCAAGATTTCCTCTGCCATTTTCTTGACCAATTAAACTAGAGAATGAACCACTTCTAACTCGTTCCAAAAATGTGGATTCCTCATCATTTCTTCGATATCTCTGGCAATCGGCTCCTCCACTAGCACTTTCTTGTACGATTCGTCTAACAATACTAACTGAAGGACCCGAGCTGATCCCAATACATCCTCTACCATTGCGTAAACTGGCCCAAAATCCGACCTTCCATAACTGCGCAGAGGTAATCTCAGCAAACTGGCATGTCCATATTCCTGGAAACGATACTTACAAAAACACCGTCGAATTTGAGACTTATTGTTAACGAAATTAACTAGCTTTAAACAATTTTCAGTCACGTTCTTGAATGAAGGAAGCTCCTTGGCAAAATCCTTAATCAAACTATTAAATCCTTGATATTGACAAGAAATATTAACCATCCAATGGTGCTGATTTTCTAAATTCCTCAATGCCTTAGCCTTAAACTTGTCTGAAACTATACCTACACATTGATGCATTGAATTCCCACAGATTTCAATGATAGTTTCCCATAAAACTTCTTCTGCATATTTAGACTGGACATAACCACTAGTGAAACTTGCCATCCTATAAACACTGGTCCCATTGGGAAGATTCATAGCAACATTCACAAAACTTTCTTTGTCCCGACTATAATCCTTAAACTTCCAACCATCAACGCGATTTGACAGAGCATTGTGTCGCTGATTTTACCCTCAGACTCGGCCTTTGACTCATCGTATTTGGCATCTAACCTAGAACCCATAAATTCTTTTCTTGATATTGCAGGCAATCCAATCTGATTAAGAAATGCCTTGAATTTGGGATGCTCAAGAGTTGACAATGAAACAGAACCACAACATTGATAAATCCAATCTACAAGAAAATCATGTGCAGAATTAGTAGAGTTGAGAGAAAATTGAAGAATTACTTGTATTGATTATCCAAAAGTCTCAGAATTGTACACATGCATTTAGTATAAATAGAAAAGAGAAGATGCTATCTAACTCCAACTAATTTCCAGCTGGCAAATTGACTTCACAGTTGGCATGGAATAAACTAGCTTCCTAACCGACTTCTTAACTAACTCCTTAGCTATACAAATGTTTTGTAATACTCTCCCTCAAGTTGTGTTGTAAATGTTCTTTACGCACATCTTGGTCATTAAGAGAGAAAGTGTGGAAGTAGGTAATGGCTTAGTGAATGCATCAGCGAGCTGGTGTTGTGATCTGATCTGAAGTAGTTTAACTGCTCCAGATGTGATCTTGTCACGAATGAAGGGCAATCGATCTCAATGTATTTCGTCCGCTCGTGGAAAATTGGATTATTTGAAATCTGTATTGCGGCAAGATTGTCACAGTATATTATTGCTGGAGAAGTGCCAGCAACCTGAAAGTCCATGAGCAACTGTTTGATCCAAATTATTTTGCTAACAATGGCTGCAAGAGCCCTATATTCTGCTTCAACTGAGGAACGAGAGATGGTAGTTTGGCGTTTAGATTTCCAAGAAACTAATGATTCGCCAATGAAGATGCAAAAACTAGTTGTGGACTTTTGTGTGTCAATGCATGATCCTCAGTCAGCATCAGAGAAAGCTCGAATCTTGATGGATGGATCAGAGCCTGAAGGTAAGTTAGAAGGGAAATGAAGGCCTTGACCAAGACTCCCTTTCAAGTAGCGAAAAAGGTGATGTACTGCTTTGAGATGGGACAGCCTTGGCTAATACATATATTGACTTAATTTGTGTATCGCAAACGTGATGTCTGCCCTAGTAAGAGTCAAATATATCAGTCTTCCAATCAGTTTTCGATAATGAGATGCGTCTGATATCAAGTCTCCATCATATGCACTAAGATTAATCTTTGAATCCATAGGACTGTTGACTGGCTTGCAATCCAAATAACCTGCATCTTCGATCAGTTGCAGTGTATAATTTCTCTGTGACATGGTAATTCCTATTGATGCTAGGGCAATTTCAATTCCCAAGAAGAACTTTAAGCATCCCAAATCTTTGAGTTTGAATTGATAACGTAAAATTTTTTTCAACTCATTAATTACTTGAATATTAGGACCAGTAATGACTATATCATCAACGTACACTAATAAGGCTACAAAGCTGTCACCTGACCCCTTTGTGAAGAGAGAATAATCTGCTTTAGATTGGATGAAACCATACTGGACGAGGGCATGAGAGAATTTGGAATTCCATTATCTTGAAGCTTGCTTAAGACCATATATTGATTTGTGCAACTTACACACCAATTTCTCTCCCTGTTTGAGAGGTTTAATAAGGTCGTAGCCAAGGGGAAGTTCCATGTAAACCTCCTCAAACAAGTCCCCATTTAAGGAGGCATTATTCACATCTAGTTGGACCAAGTGCCACTTATTGCAGGCTGCAAGAGCAAGCATGACCTTGACAGAAATAGTTTTAGCTACTGGAGAGAATGTATCAAAATAATCTAACCCCTCTTGTTGTGTAAAGCCTTTAGTGACAAGGCATGCTTTGTGCCTCTCCAAGGAGCCATCGGAATTATATTTGTTTTTCAAAACCCATTTACAGCCTACTGTGTGCTTTCTAGCCGGTAAGGAAACAAGTGACCAAGTTTGATTGAGTTCCATGGCTTCCAGTTCGAGCTTCATGGCATCACGCCAATGAGGGAATTTTATTGCTTGATGAAAGTGTTGAGGTTCAGATTGAGAGGAGATATTTAATATGAATTGGCAATAGGGAGTAGACAATTTATCATAAGAGAGATATTGGCCTATATGGTAACGAAAAGTTTTGGAATGTGGAGGATCGGATGAAAGTAAATTGCAGTGGAAGTCTTTTAGATATGAGGGAGGTCTAGAGACTTTATGGGGTCTACAACTAATTGTGGTATAAGGTATATTCGACTCTGGATGTTCAGGAATAGATTGTGAACTTGGGGTTTGAACTGGAGATGAAGCAGGATTACGGTCAACAGGAATATCATGTGGAAAAGATAAGGAAGATGAGGGTAAAACCAAATCAGGAAAGGAGTCTAGTACTTCATCATTAATTTTTATGGTGTGAAAGGGAAATATGTCTTCGTGAAACACATCCCTGGAGATACAGATCTGCTTTGAAGACACATCAAGAAGTTTGAAACCTTTGATACCTGATGGATAGCCCAAGAAGACATGCATCCTGGCTCTTGGCTGGAACTTGGTCCTGTGGGCATTAAGTGTGGATGCAAACCCCAAACAACCAAAAACTCTAAGGCAAGAATGACTTGTATTGATTATCCAAAAGTCTCATAATTGTACATACGCATTTAGTATAAAAAAAAAAAAAAAGGTTGAACCCCAACCTTGAGGACTCCACCTTCCCACCCCTGAAGCTTTGTAAGGGAGGTAAATCTTGGAATGTGCCCAACAGGCAGAAAAGAGAAAATGCTTTTTTTTCTTTTTTCTTTTTTTAAGAAAAGAGAAGATGCTAACTAACTCCAACTAATTTACAGCTGGCAAACTGACTTCACAGTTGGCATAGAATAAACTAGCTTCCTAACCAATTTCTTAACTAACTCCTTAGCTATACAAATGTTTTGTAATAAGAATNTCACAGTTGGCATAGAATAAACTAGCTTCCTAACCAATTTCTTAACTAACTCCTTAGCTATACAAATGTTTTGTAATAAGAATCGACCTAGGATTTTGTTAATGTCGGAACAGGTGATGATTTGGGACTTTTCAACCTCTTCACACTGTCTTCCAACATTGCTAAAGCTCCCAAATCCTATTTCCCACCTGATAAGACCAATTGCTGCTGTGGTTGCCGGCCGTACATACGCCCTTCGTTGGAGACGACGACGCAGGGACTTGCATCACCAGCAACAGGAACAGCACTAGTATGAGCCATTAAAATCACGGGTGGGTAGGCTAACTCCACTGTATATCTTGATGGATCAACCATGGCCAATGGTGGAACCTGTTGTACAGAAAATGTCGTTCCACCACCACCTTTGCCGTCGCCGCTGCGATTACCACCGGAGCTTGAACTACGCCTCCGGTAGTTGTGAGGTTACGACGTATTGGTACCATCTGCCAGGCTCAAAACTGGAACAGAAACAGAAGGCTTGAAGAAATCGGCATACGAACAGAAGAAAAGTTGGGGGCATGTCCCTTTCTTAAGATGCTCGGAGGCCATTCTCGATGGATTAGAGACGGAGAAAGCTGCAGCGCAAAAGGAACACCGCGCTTCACCACCAAGGGAAAACCAGTATCAGAATTATGAACGAGAATTGGCTCCAAGTGTTCCCAGTACCACGCGCCGTTATAATCAACCCTTCATATCTCTTGTCCATCGCCTTGGCGGCCAACTCATCGGAGGATAATGATACAGCAGCCAGATTAGATTCCACAGTCGGTGTGGCGACGGTGTTTAGTGTACCCATTATACTTCAAAATCATGTAATTACACAACCTTCAAATTCAACGTACTGTAACTCAAGTAGTTCTAAGTAGGAAATCATGTTCTTGGTGCATTTGGCCAGGGTACGACGGACAAAGCCAGCGGTCCATGGCGGACTCCGACAAGTTTCTTTCAAAGATTTCGAGGGTATTTCCAAAAGAAAGTGTTGACACACTAAAAGTGCAGCCCAAATCGAATAGCCCAAGGAATGAAGCCCAACTGGACAATTCAGGATAAAGGTCCAGATATGGTTATTAATGAAATGCAGTGGAAGCTCACGAACATGGTAACATCATCTCCCAAGCTTGCAAGACACCCAAGAGTTGAGCGAATGAAGTGCCTTACAGTCGCCCAGAGCTATGACCCTGTTCTCGCCCAAACCTTCGAATCGCCCAGGATCTTAGCAAATATAAGATGTTATGGTTATCCAGAAGTGCAGTTATTGAAGCAGTTATTGAGTAACCTTATCACGTTCCACGATTCAAGGAGTTCAGTTGAAAACGGTTGAACGAAAAAGAGTAGTGGCAGCAGTTAGAGATGGCAGTTCCACGACAAGTTAGCCACCATAAAGAAAGTGGGTAGTTATAAAGTAATCAAGCAGTTTCTAAGCGGTTGATTACGAAGAAATCATCAAGGGAATATAAAAGGAAGATAAGACATAGAGAAAATGACCCCAAATCAAACACTCTCAAATAGAGAATATGTAATTTTAATTTCTTAGTTTAAACTTAAACATTTCTTTTCAGTACTCGTGTGCTTGCGCCCCTTGGAGGTATTCTGTTTAGTTCCAATTGTAAAGTCATCACCAATAAAACACCCCTCTTTGGGACTTTGTCTCAAGAGGTTTGTTCCTTACACAATCGTCTGATTTTCTTTTTAATTGTTAGCGACTACCTGCGCGAAACAATTTGGCACGCCCAGTGGGACCCTGTTGTTTGGTGTTGAAGATACAAAAGGTGAAACAATATGCCTCAAAAATCTGATAAGGAAGCAAGTCAGGGAGGAGTCCAGTCTGTGATCAAGCGATATGAGGAGTAGCATAGCTCTCCATTAACAGATGGACAGAATCAGAGCAGTCATAGTCTTTACGAACCAATGACAGAGTTGAGTTCTCGAACTATGAGTGCATTACTTGGAAAACTCACACAGGATGTCGTTGAACAGGTAAGTCTACGAAATATTCATAATATGGAAAGATTTACCCAGAATGAGAATGCACATTATGACAACATGACCAAACAACTGAATACTTTGAATGAAATAATGAATAAGTTAGTAGGCCAAATTTGTCAGCCAGTTGTACCTCTTGCAAATCACTTCCAAGCTAGGACAATTGTGGGACATAATCCCCCAGTCCTAAGTCCAAATCAAGGGGTAGAACCACCTTTTGGTCCCTCTACTTCAAACCAGGGGATGGTGTAATGCCAAATCAGAATAGTAGCAATAGTGCATCTAACTTGGGGGATAACCTAAACGTAAGAGACAATGTCCTAAATAATGAACAAAATGCCCCACGTGTTAATGATGGAATAAATATTCATGCTAATGGTAACAATGGCCCAAATCATGGCAACTTTGTTGCCAACCAAGGACCAAATATCAGGCCTCAAGCAAATCAACCGGTCAACCAACCTGTAGGAATTCCATATGACCCCAACGTCATATTGAGGAATCAAATTATGGAAATAGTACAAGATCAGATGGCTTTTGGGGTACGTCCTATCAGTAGGCCGACTTACACAAAGCCATATCCTGATTGGGTAGACCAAGCATATCCATAACCTAGAGCGTATAAAGTGCCAGAATTCTCACTATTTACCGATTTATGAGAGGTGTCTACTCTAGAACACATAGGGTGATTCACACTACAAAGTGGTGACGTAACTGATTGTCATAAAATGAGGTTGTTCCCTAGTTCATTAATAGGAGTAGCTTTTTCCTGGTTCATCAATTTGCCAGCAAACTCTGTCCAAACATGGCAACAATTGGAGCAATTGTTCCACGTTCAGTTTTATAAGACTGAGTCCGAAATTACTTTGGCCGATTTGGCGAATCTACGTCAAATGCTAAACGAATGGGCAAAATGTTTCCTTCAAAGGTTCAATACAGTAAGAAGTAAATGTTTTGTACCTTTGCCCGAAAAGGAGTTTGTCAAAATCGCTCAAAGTTGTCTAAGCTTTGATTTGAAAAAGAAGTTCCAATACAAGGAATTTCTTGATCTTTTCCAATTGAGTGCGAACGTGATTAGGTATGAACGATTAATAACAGAAGAAGAGCAAATGAAAAATTCTAGCGAGGGGACTTATTATAGAGACCCAAATTTTGATATTCATACCATTAATGACGAGTATTACGATCAAACCGAAATATTTTTGACTGAATTAATCAAAGAAGACGCGTATACTTGTCATATAATGGCTAAGCCAAGACCGTCGAGTAAGGATGAGCCTATAAAAGATGAAAACAAAAAGGCTAGAACGTTCTCGTTCGATATAACCAAAGCTGACCTTATATTTGATAAACTATATAAGGATAAGCAGATAAAGCTAAGTGATAAACATAAATTGCCAAGTCCTGAACAAGTTAAGGGTAAAAAATATTGCAAGTGGCATAATGCATGGTCACATTTGACTAATAACTGTTTGGTTTTTCGCCATGTGTTATAGGATGCCATTGAATCAGGACGAATTACGTTCGAGGATAAGAAGAAGATGGCAGTGGATGAAAACCCTTTTCCACAGCCACTTGGGGTGAACATGGTAACGACTGGTTTCAAAAATAAGTTGCCAAAATTCAAGTTAGTTATAGATAACGGAGAAGAGGACCCTGGACCACATCCCAGTGTCTTTGAACGTATCAAAGGAAAAGAGCCTGAAAAGGATGAAGACGTCTTATGTGCAAGATGTAAAAGAAAAGTAAGTGGGAACACAGAGAAACCAGGGATATGGCAGCATCACCGTCGCCCTAGTTTTTTTCCAAACGCTCAATCTGGTAGAGGGCGAGGTACATCATTCTATAAGGGACCGCCTTTTGAGAGGCGGTTCAGGCCAGTAAATAATGGGAGAACATTCAGGCCGCAGCCTCGCCAACCAAATGTATGACATTCGTTCCAATATAATGCAGGAAGGGCGATGCCCTTCAATGAGATGATTAGAACCCAACAAAGGCATTTTCAACGGAACTATGGACGGATGATGAGGCAACAACAGGGAATGCTACGTCCTAAAGCGCCTAGACTACTCGAGGTAGCCAATCAAAATGTTTTCAAAGACAGTGAAGAGACTGATACAGGTGAATCGATGAAAGAATTGCCAGAGACTTCTTCCGGGAGGTCGAAGTTTGAGCGAGACAGAAGAGATGGAGAAGATCCAGATCAGTCCTTTACTATTCAGTTCGGTACGTTACCTCCTGTCATGGCTAATAACTATTTACTAGCCAATGAGTTCAAGAATAAGGAGAAAGAAGAAGAAGAGAGGGAGGATAATGAAGAAGAAGCATGCCTGCTGGAATATGAAGAAGGCCAAACGTCTAGAGGGGCCTACGATGATGAAGGAGATGATGGTATAACGGATATCGAAGAGGAAATTGATTTGGAAGCAGAAAGAAGAAAAAGAGGAGTATCGTACAATACTCTATTGAAGCAACTACATCGAGAGGGGGTTTGTGAAGTGGACTTGTTAGGGGAACCGTATGGGCGTTCTTTTGATTATTACGTGCTATACGTGACACCCAAAAGGAAAAAGAGAGTTCCTCACTCTGAAAAGTATGGATCACCTCCAAGAATAATGTCTCCTCCCACATGTTGGGTAACTGAAGAAGAAGCATTAGAAAATAGTAAAAAGGAAATTCAGGAAACGGAAGCTCGGTACGACATGTTGCACGTTGATTTATCACAAAAAGATAACTCGACAAAGGACAAGCAGGAAGTGGAAATAGATGTTGTAAAAAAGGTTATTTTTAAGCGACCAGCCATGAAATTAACTAAACACTTGAAGGCATTGTACGTTGAAGCTCTAGCCATCACAGAAGCAAACTCAATAAAAAGGTTCATGTACGAAAGAAATTATGGACCTGTCAGAGTAGTCCAAGATGGAGAAGAAACTCAAATTGTCGCGCAGAGTGAAGAGCCATTTTTGGTGGATGAACTCACTGAAACGTTCAGTCAAATGAGGCCAAACATAGTGGCCCTAGAAAAGCCAGTAATTGGCAAAAGAGTAATCAAGGAGTTTTAAATGAGTTGTAAGCAACCAAGGTAAATGGCCGATATTCAGGTCTTCAAAACCAAATTAATGGCTTTCAGTAAAGAATGCAAGGACAAGACGAAAGAAGAAGCAGCCTTGAAAGCATTGAGAGACAAATTGGCAGTGTTCGAGTTGGAACAAAATATTGGCCGATAAGTCAACAAGGTGGATTGTTTAGAAGAAGAAGTACCTATAACGGAATTGGACGATGAAGTAATGGGGATCACCAACCCTGAATACGCTCAAGCACGAACAAAATATTGGCCGATAAGTCAACAAGGTGGATTGTTTAGAAGAAGAAGTGCCTATAACGGAATTGGACGATGAAGTAATGGAGATCACCAAACCTGGATACGCTCAAGCACAAGACCCTCTGATTAAAGTGAATATTGGCAATGAAGGGGAAGATCGCCCAACCTTCGTCAGCCAGATGCTCGGTCAAGAGGTTAGTGATAAATTAATCGTTTTATTAAAAGAATATAAGGATTGTTTTGCTTGGGAATATGAACATATGCCTGGTTTAAATAGAGGTTTGGTGGAACATAGATTACCAATCAAGCCAAACTTTAAACCTCATAAACAACCTCCTAGGCGTTTTACTCCTAATGTACTCCCTGAAATTAAGAAAGAAATAGATCGATTATTAAAAATAGGCTTTATTAGAATAACCAGATATGCCGAATGGTTGTCCAATATCGTGCCAGTGCTAAAAAAGAATGGTAAATTAAGGGTGTGCATAGACTTTACGAATTTAAACATAGCCACACCCAAAGATGAATATCCAATGTCTAAGGTAGATTCTTTAGTAGACTCGACTGCCGGACACGTAATATATTCCTTCATGGATGGGTATTCAGGATACAATCAAATTTATATAGCTGAGGAAGATATACACAAAATTGCCTTTAGGTGCCCTGGATCTCTAGGATGTTTTGAATGGGTAGTTATGCCCTTCGGCCTGAAAAACGTAGGAGCAACTTATCAAAGGGCAATGAACTTGATTTTTCATGATATGATAGACAAGTTTGTAGAGGTGTATGTAGATGATATAGTGGTCAAATCCATTAAAGAAGAGGACCATTTTGAACAATTGAGATGTTCATTTGAGCGAATGAGGCAATATAAACTAAAATTGAATCCCTTGAAATGTGCATTTGGCGTTAACGCAGGAAACTTCCTTAGTTTCTTAGTACACAAAAGAGGGATCGGACTTAATAAAAATAAGGCGAAGGCTATTTTAGAGGCCAAATCACCAGCAATAAAAAAAATTGCAAAGGTTTTTAGGCCAAGTAAATTTTTTAAGACGCTTTATTTCTAACTGTGCAAGGCGAACTAAAGCTTTTTCGCCACTTTTAAAGTTGAACAATCAGGACGAATTCGTCTGGAAAAAAGAGCATCAAAAGGCTTTTGAAAGCCTAAAGACATATTTATCAAATCCACCAGTGTTGGTGTCACCAATACAAGGATGGCCAATGAAAGTATATATATCGATTGAACAAGAATCAATAGCTGGAATGGTCACGCAAGAAGACCAATTTGGTGAAGAAATGGCGATTTACTACCTGAGTAGACGGTTAACAAAATGTGAATGTAATTACTCTGCCATTGAAAAATTATGTCTTGCATTGTATTTCACATGTACGAAATTAAGGGTTTATTTACGGCCCGTAACCGTTTATTTGATTTCTAGAGTAAATTTAGTTAAGTATATGTTCTCTCGCCCTATTTTACACCAAAGAGTAGGCCTTTGGACGTTAGCATTATCAGAATTCGAAATACAATACATACCCCAAAAGGAAATAAAAAATTAGGCTTTGGCTAACTTTCTGACCAATCATCCATGCCTTGACATGCCTGAAGAAATTGAATTAGAAATTAATTCGTTCGAATTAAAACCTTGAATTTTGTATTTCGATGGATCAAAAACTTCTAAAGGTGCAGGAGTAGGAATAGCATTAATAAATCCTTTAGGGATTTGTTACAAGTTCGCATTCACTTTGGATAGGATGTGTACCAACAATCAAGCCGAATATGAATCCTTAATCATGGGCCTAGAATTGATGATAGATATGGAAGTGAAGAATGTGATCGTTAGAGGCAATTCTCATTTGGTAATTCACCAATTGATTGGTAATTTTAAGTGCCAAAGTGATTCCATTATAAGTCAATATGAAATCGCCCAAGAGTTGTTGAAAGAATTCGACCAAGTAGAGCTTCAATGTGTTAATAGGATATATAATGACGTAGCAAATGAGTTGGCCCAGATGGCCTCATGGTATTCAAATGTTTTAAATTGGAAATCTACTTATGAATATGGAGTAATATTGCCCGTAGTCCAAAGAAGGGCGAGAAGGATTGAAATTCATTGCATACAAGATGGAGATGAAATAGATTGGAGGGCAGAGATTAAAAGGTTCCTTAAAGAACCTAATAAAGGAGATAGTAGAAAAATGAAGTTGTGTTTGCTAAACTATACACTGATAGATGAAGAGTTGTTTAAGAAACACTCTGATGGTATATTGCTAAAATGTATAAGTTTGCAAGAAGCCAGGACAATTATAGCTGAGGTGCACGAAGGGATATGTGGAGCTCATCAAGCTGGTCAAAGGACGAGATGGTTAATTATTAGGAATAGGTATTTTTGGCCCAAGATGGGAGAATCGTGTACTCAATATGCAAAGAGTTGTCTAACATGCCAAAAACATGGTCCAATACAAAGGGCGCCAGCAAGAGAGATGGCACCTATTATCAAACCTTGGCCGTTCAAAAGTTGGGCGATAGACCTAATAGGGAAGATTTATCTCCCATCGTCCAAGCAACATACATTTGTTATAGTTGCACTGATTTTTTCACTAAATGGGTAGAAGCGATACCTTTAAAGGAGATCACCCAAAAGAGTGTCATAGAATTTATCCGTGATCATATTATTTATAGATTTGGGATTCCACAAATTTTGATGGTAGAGCACGGAACTTTTTTAAATGGAGATCAAGTGAATAAATTCTTGAGCGAGTTTGGAGTTAAATTAGTAAATTTCACACCATATTACGCTCAATCCAATGGACAAGCAAAATCTTCTAATAAAATTCAAAAAAATATCATAAGGAAGATGATAGATGAAAATGTCAGAAATTGGCACGAATGTCTAAACAAGGCCTTATGGGTTTATAGGACGTCACCTCGGTCAAGTACCAAAATTACTTCTTTCCAACTTACTTATGGACAGGAGGCCGTTTTGCCTATGGAAATTAACGCACAATCGATCAGAGTGTGTTTGCAACAGAAGTTAAGTGATGATGAGTATACCGAATCACTAGTTCAGAACTTATTGGAGTTGGACGAATTAAAGTTGGACGTCCTAGATAGATTGCAAGTTCAAAAATAAAGGATGGCTAAGTTTTATGATAAAAAAGTTATAGCCAAGTTATTTAGTCTGAGTGAATTGGTTTGGAAAATAATACTCCCTTTGGATAGCAAAGATCCAAAATATGGCAAGTGGTCACCCAATTGGGAAGGGCCATATAAAGTAAATAATGTGTTGCCTAATGGAGCCTATCATTTGGAAGATTAGGTGGCACCAAGTACATGAGGTTCATTAATGGAAAATATTTGAAAAAATATATTCCTTCCTTATGGGAAAGTAAACAAATAAAAGCGTAATCAAATCGAGTTGAACGATCGTATATAAAAAAGGTCAAAACGAAATACGTTCAAATAAATTCCTTTATTATCAAACATTCATTACAAATTGCGAGATACAAAATATTAAATGCTCTATAAGCTACAATTGAGAGCAAACTAATCTCGGTCGATCGCCAAGTAAGAGGGTGAACTGGCCTTGATCGCCATCCTGATCGCACTGCTGCAAAGGCAAGCAGAAAGGCCGAGAAGCACTCTCAGCAAGCAGAAGGAAAGAGAAACACCCTCACATCGCTTACCTAAATGCATCGCTGCAATAACGGGCAAGGAGACTGAGAAGCACTCTCAGGATGCAAGGTGGCTTGACAGGCATCCTCAA
>NC_036240.1:20427096-20433757 GCF_002742605.1 Olea europaea var. sylvestris | reverse complement strand
ATTGAGTAACCTTATCACGTTCCACGATTCAAGGAGTTCAGTTGAAGACGATTGAACAACAAAGAGTAGTGGCAGTAATTAGAGACGGCAGTTCCACGATAAGTTAGCCACCATAAAGAAAGTAGGTAGTTATAAAGCAATCAAACAGTTTCTAAGCGATTGATCATGAAGAAATCATCAAGGGAATATAAAAGGAAGAGAAGACATTGAGAAAAGGACCCCGAATCAAACACTCTCAGATAGAGAATATGTAATTCAATTTCTTAGTTTAAATTTAAACATTTCTTTTCAGTACTCGTGTGCTTGCGCCCCTTGGAGGCATTCTGTTTAGTTCCAATTGTAAAGTCATCGCCAATAAAACACCCCTTTTTGGGACTTTGTCTCAAAAGGTTTGTTCCTTACACAATCATCTGATTTTCTTTTTAATTGTTAGCGACTACCGGCGCGAAACAGAAAGTTTCACGATGGTAAAGAAATTTGAAATCAGTACATCAAATAAAGAAAGGAAGAAATGGAGTTATTACACAAAGAGAGACTGGAGAAGAGGGGGGGTTTGTTAGTAATATGTTATTACGGCAGTCGGCCCACACCATTTACAGTTGAATGAATAGAAGATTCTTAAAATCATTTTTTTTAAGTAGATTTTGATAAAAATTGATTAAATATGTATATTGTAATTGAAAAGTTGTTAGTCATGGTTTAAGTTAATTGTTGAATTTTACTTAGATTAAAATTCAAATTTTAATTTTCAA
This sequence comes from Olea europaea var. sylvestris, assembly GCF_002742605.1. Lineage (NCBI taxonomy): Eukaryota > Viridiplantae > Streptophyta > Magnoliopsida > Lamiales > Oleaceae > Olea > Olea europaea. The sequence continues at coordinate 20,433,005 of NC_036240.1, read as the reverse complement.
AAAACAAGGGCTAAAATTTTAAATGAAAAATGAAATAATTTCAGAATATTTTGATTTAATTTCTATATGAAATATTCAAAAATATCTAAAAACATTTGAAGTAAGACTAGTCCATTAAAATTTATTCATACCCTAAATATGAAATTAAGGTATATTGGTATGTCACGTCGGACAGAGCATATGACTAATTTGGATAAGAAACGCCCCTCGGGGTATAGCCCAGTGGTGTAAAGGATAGGAGTGAGGTTATTTCACACTTTGCTAGCAGTCCAGTATGGGGGTTCGATTCTTGAGACATGAAATTGGATTTCTTGGAGGCGCAGTGTATAGACAGCTCTTGTTTCCTGACCTGTTGTAACACATCCCGCGATTTACCTTCCTCACAAAACTTTAGGGGTGGAGCGATGGAGACCCTCAAGGTTGGGGTTCAACCCCCTTTTTTTTAATTTGGATAAGAAACATATCTTTGAAGAACTAAAAATAAATTTTCACTTTTACTTCTGTTCGTACGAATTAAAAATCGATTTTCAATTTTACTTCTTTCTCGAGAAGAGGTAGCTTTTCTGATAATTTGGCTAAATTAATTTTCCTTCTCTCCAAATATTTTATTGCAATCGAGTAATTCTATTCAATTATTTTGTACAATATTGTCTTAAGAAGATGGAGAAAAGATAAAGCAAATATATTAAATTTAATAATGAAAATGAAAAAAAAAATGTTATGCCATGTTCCACTAGAAAATGGATTAAAATCTAATTAAAAGTCAACACTTAATTTTAATTACATATTTCATGAAATCTACAATTTTTCAATCATGTTTCATCATTTTTTATCAAAATCTGTTAAAATTTAATTTTTATCTAAACCAAGCAAGGGTTATATTTATTTTCCATGCACGGAAGTGATTTTCAAAATTATACAGAAGACAATATCAAAAAATAAAAAATAAACCCACCTTCGTGACAATACCAAATATACCTCCTCATGTTAAAAAATCGCTGACGTTATATATTTCTAGTTTTGAGTATTATTTTGACTTCAAAACTAGGGCTGCACAAAAAAATACGAAATCGCAAATTGAATTGAAATCGTAGAGTTAAAATCGTTGGTTTGGGTCCACGTGAACCCGTGATTTTTTTCCCTAAAACCAAACCATTTCAAAATGGTTTGATTTAGGTTTTGATTTTCAAAAATTGCACAAAATCGATCTAAACTGTTTTAAAATTTTTTAATTAAACATTAATTTTATTAACTTAAAAATTTTACATTTTTCACTTTTCAGAAAAAAATATCAATTTGACAATACAAATTACAATCACTCTATTGAAATAATCATAAAAAGCAAATTAGTTTCATCATTATTGGCCTATGATTTAGTAAATTCAGAATACTTGTCTTCATCTGATTTCTTAACTAAACTAAAATTATTCCAAAATCATATGAAATTAAAAAAAAAACATATATATTAAACAATCCAAATCATAATTCAACAAAATTACGTCAGCAAATCACATCCAAAGTTTTTGAAGCCCTAACATTTTCATTTCCCTAACATTTGATGCTTGTTTGCCACTGCTAAACGAATCAACAATCGCCTTTGCCTGTTAGTTTGTTAATATCTACTTGAATTGCCTTTTTTTCCTTCTCTTTTGGTAAGTCTCAAATTCTCATTTAAGTCATTTTTCGTTGTTTTTTGTTTTATTTGTTATTTTTGAATTTATTATACACTTGTAAATTGTGGTTTGGATAGAAAAATAAGTGTTGGTGTATTTAGATGATTAATGAACTTATTTGTGGTTTGGAAAGAACGAGGGATGAATCGTATTGATTGTATGAAAATGTTAAAGTTTCCTAACTAGTACTACTACCTTCTACTTTCATAAAGTAGTTAGAGAATGAAATTCGTCAATTCTCAATAAGTCGAAACTCTATCAATCTTTGCGCATCTAAATATATCCCGTTAAATCCTTATTTAACATCTCATTAGCAAGACAAAATGAGTTTTAACCAAACTATAATAGTAGAACATAACTTTAATTTTACCTATCGCTATATAACATTATGAATGTCAAACAAGAAAATGAAAATAAAAATGGAGAAAAATGTATTTGTTTTATTGATATTTTTTAGCAACCAACTTTGAAAATAATTTATTTATGGGTTTCATGGCAAATATAAATGTAATTTAACATTTAACATTATTAGTCATCGTTTAAACTTATATATTAATTTATATTATATATATTACTATAATGTCGATAGGTAAACCGCGGATTAAAATCGAACCAAACCACAAATAATGGTTTGGTTTGGTTCGAAAAATAACATAGTTTGGTTTGGTTTGAAAAAATTTCAAACCGTATAAAATGATTTGAGTTGAAAATATAGCACAAACCATTCAAATCGAGCCGCGTTCACCCATATTCAAAACTAATTAGTGTATTGTTGCCCTGGAACATAATAAAAATGGAACTCCATGCCACCTAAAGCATATAATTTGACCCTTTCATAAAAACGTCCCAAACTATTATCAAAAATTGTTTTAGATCTTGTTCGGTAAGGATTTTGAGAATTAATTTTTTTACCGTTAGAAGAAAAGTGGGGGCCACCTATAAGAGAAGAAATCAAGAATTAGGACTCAAAAATAGTGAAATAACGGTCAAAGAAATTAATTTTTTGAGGTGAAAAATCACTTCCAAACGTCCCATTAATAAATTGTATATTTTACCATCAGTTTTATCAAGCTTAACAGGAAAGGGTATTATGGTCTTTTCATTTGTACACAAACATGATTGGTCATTACCTAACTCGAGTTGTGATCTAACGATTTTTTTATGGCTAAATATATTCACATTATAATTTTTAATAATTAGATTACGTTTTAATTGCATAAAAGATTCATAACATTATCACATTTATTGCTCAAACGTTTTTCATCGCATCTTATTCATAAATTAACATAAATTGTTCCTAATTATGATTTCTCTAAAAAAAAAATTAAAATGATAAAGGACAATATTTCATGATCAATAAAATGTTAAAAATAGAGTGTGATGGAGAAAAAAGTTAAGAATATAACTATGATAATGAATAAAGATTAATAACTTTTAATGAAATTAAAATGTGGTATAATTATTTTAAAATAAATGTTACACGAGTATATATATAGATTAAGGGAAGAGTTCACAAATCAAACTTTAAGTATGCATAATTCAAAATTCAGGTTACAAGTTTCATTAATACAAAAATAGGATTTAACTAATTAATTAAAAATATTTATTAAATAATGATAATAAAGTCACAGTCATTCAAAAAATTATAGGTCACATGTCGGATATTTTCAAATTTGATGATCACAGATTACATCTTAATCATAAATGATCAAATTTTAAGGTCATAGTTTACGGTCACGGTCACAGTCACAGTCATAGTCACAGAGAGGACCAAATAGTTGGTCACAGATATTCAACACCCGATCCAACCTCACCCGGCACCACCACCACCACCACAATAGCACCACCAACACCAACAAAATTGCCATCCTCACCTGTTACCGTTGTCGTCACCACCAAATCAAATCAAATGCCAACAAAAATTAGGACAACCACAACCATCACCAACCACCTCCATCGCCAAGACCCACCATAAATGCTACCACCAAACATGTCGACAATACGCAACCCACACCTCACCAACACCACTAACATCACCACTGCCAACACAAACACATCCACCACCACCAGAAATCACAAGAACTCCTACACCACCACTAGAAGCCACCATGACCGCCACCACCAAACACACTAACAACACATATTTAACGTCTTTACCACCAACACGACCACAGCCGGAAACGATCATAGCCTCCAAGACCATAACCAACACATAAGACAATACACCACCTCTTCAACAGATCAAAGACCAACCACATCGACCGCGACTGTAGATCACAAATGGCTATAGTTCTGGAACTGAACAAAATTCACGACAACAGATTGCAAACCCCCTTGTCGTCGTCGTCGTGAGCAGTGAAAAGGCGCTCACACCCCTCGCCGTATGTCACTACAAGATGTGTTGCATCACGCGGCGCCATTGCAAGGTGACATTCGACCGGCTGAAATAGAGAGGGATGGGTAGGAAGATGGATCAAAATAGAAGAAATCGTCCTCGATCGATCAAAATAGAGAGGCGTGGTTCAAGTCCAATGGCAACACCATCATACTGGAGATTCTCTTCCATGAAGACAATACTACTATTGAGAGAGGAGAGAGGCGTCGGCTGCTGAGAAAGGAGAGAACTGGGAGAAGACAATAGAGACGGGGATGGGGAATTTAGGTTTTGTGTTGGGTACCTGATTTTTGCATAAAGTTTCTTCACCCCTGAATTATGAATTTGAAAGTTTAAGTAACTGGTTTTTATGTAATTTTCCCATAGATTAATCCAAACATTTCATTATAGTTGGGCTTTGACGGTCATTTCTTACTAGATATTGATATTGTCAACTTAATGGGAAGTTCATATCATATTAAAGGTCCTAAACAATCTTCTCGTGAGTTTGTCACAGCCTGGGCCATTTTATAATGGGCCAAGAAAGCATATTATTGTGAGGAAATTAGGCCCATTACCCTGAAAAAATAATAAATTAGAATAATACACTTATAACTAATTAAAATCCTTTAACCCGTAAATAATACGTTTAAAACACCCCCAAATCTCAAACCCCCAAATCATTTCAAAATCATCCAACTAGCAGAGAACTCCAAAATTCTTGCTGAGAAACTCTCACCCACGAGCTGTTCCAACTATCGAACCCCAGAATCCCAAAGGCCCCCAAATCAAAACCCATGAAATCGGAAACTTTGGTGATTGTGCTTCTGAATTTTATTGATGAAGAGAATGGTGGCAAAAATAAATTCCTCTTGTTGGTCACATAAGGTCTATTCACTTCACATTTATTGTAGAAAATTATTTGACATTGAAGTTTGTAGATAGATAAATCTTTTCATGTTCCATTTTTTTTTTTTTAAAATAGGCTCAAAAGTTCAAAACCAAATTAATAACTTTTTCTTTTTGAGTTTGAAAATACGAATTAAATTAAAATCAAATGACACATATTGCATTCTTAGACAGGTTTCTTGAATCTAAATCATAAGTTTATATAATATTCCATGTTTCTATATGCTGTCTTTCATGCATGATTTTGTGTAAATCCTCTCTTTGTCAAGTAAAAAAGGGGATTGCAATGGGACGCCTTCTCTTGGTGCCAAACTTTGTGCTAGATGTGGATTATTGAGGTTTCCTGATTAGTTTTTAGGTGTAGTTTAAATATTTACTACAATACCACACATTATGGTCTGGAATTGACTGTGGGTGGTTCATGGTTACCTTTTTGTCTATTTTTTAGCAGCATATTATTATTCAATAATTGATAATGCTCTCCAATTGTTTGCATTATCATTTTATATAGGTGATTTTTTCCCTATAAAGTATGTTACAAAGTAATTTATTGTATACACCGATCATTTGACAAAGGGTGCCTAAATTCTTGCTGGATGTGTATGAGAGGATGAATACCGTGTTTTCTCCCTTCCTCTCGAGGCTTTAGTCCAAAGGGAAGCATATCAATTGTTTTCTTCATACGACGGGAGGTCATTTTTCTTTATAGTAATGTAGTACATGTAAAATCGTTGACTTTTTCAGAAAATTTTGCCTCTGCTGAGTTTCTGCGTCTTTAATGTTTATCGTTAAAAGTTTTCCTAATCTAAGGTTGCTTAGATAAATTAGAGTATCTCACTTAAGGCCCGTTTGGTAGGGATTTTTTGCCCTAAAAAATTGATTTTTTGACCGTTATTTTATTATTCAAGCCGTAATTTTTGACTTCTTCTCTCACATGTGGACCCCACTTTTCT
>NC_036240.1:20346257-20418281 GCF_002742605.1 Olea europaea var. sylvestris | reverse complement strand
AAAGTGTTTTGTTTAGTTCTATTAGAAACCGAAGTAAAGGTCATGCCAATCGATCCTGATATGCATGCCTATTGATTTTAAAAAATAATTATTCAAGTGAATAATGATATCTAACTTCCAATTAATTTTACTTAATTGTAACTTAAATTAATTCCAAAATTTGAACTTTCTTCAAAAGCTGTACATCAACTAATACCGTAAATTAAAATATGTATCTTAACGAGACTTTTCAATCAACGAAAATAACCTTAATATTTTAATAAATTCCAAGTTTATCCAAATTATCTTACACACCAATATAGGGCTAAATTCGCACACCATCACTATACTTTATATTTAGTGTCATAATGGTTACCTAAATTGATTTTGATTCGCCATGGCCACTGTACTTTATATTTAATATCATAATGGTCATTCAAATTGATTTTGGTTCACCATAACCACTCAATTTCATATAACATTTCAGTCAAACTACTCAATTATTATCACAGCAAAAAATACAGACTAAAAAAATTCACATATAATTATTACCACAAAAAAAACGGAAAAAGAAACATAAGAATCAGAATTAGAAACAAAAATAAAAAACACACAATATGGTAAACATTACAAAAAATTTTAAAAATAATAAAAAATTATACGAAAGGAGAAACAATTTTTTCTTCTTCTTGAGTTTGATTTATATTATATACACATATTTTTAATTTGGGTTAATGGATTATTTATTTATTTATTAATTTTTTTTTTTGTATTTTTTGCACGCACTGTTTTTATTCTTAATTTGGGTTTGATTTATATTATATAATTTTTCCACATTTGGGTTATTGGGCTCTTTTTCTTTTTTCTTTTTTCTTTTTTTTTTTTTTGTGCGTGTGCGTGTGCGTGTGTATGTGAAAGTGTGTGTATGACTAATTGTGTATTTTGTGTGTTAGCAGAATTTTTTTTTTTTTTTAAAAAAATGTTTCTACTTTCATATAATTTTTTACAGTTTTTTAGTGATTACCATGTTGTGTATATATATTTTTTTATCTTTGACTCAAATCCCTTTTCTTTTTCTTTTTTGTGGTCATAATTATGTGACTTTTTAGAGTGTGTTTTTTTTTTTTTTTTTTTTTTGTTGTGGTAATAATTAGGCAACTCGACTGAAATGTTACACGAAGTTAGGTGATCACGATGAATTAAAAGCAATTTGGGTGGCCATGGTAGTACTAACCCCTGTTTGTTTTGGATTAAAATCTCAATTTCAAAGTCAACGTTAAATTTTAATCATATATTTCATAAAACCTACAACTTTTCAACTGCACATTTCAAAAATTTATATAAAAAATCTAATTTCAATTACCGTCAAACACCCTATAAATATAAAGTACAATTGTCATGATGAAATAAAATCAATTTCAGTGATCATGATGACATTAAGTATAAAGTATAGTGGTCGTGGATGAATTTAACCCCATCAATATAATAATGAAATATTACATTAATTTTTATATTTTAAAGATTTATAGCCTCTGGGATTCATTCTATCTAAAATAAATTTTTCCTCACCTCTTTTTAATCCCCCATTTTTCAATTAAATAATATTATATGTAAATAGAAAATTTTTCCTTCTTCTTTATCCACACATTTTTCAAAAAAATAACTACTCTTAAATATATTTTTCTCCAAAATCTCATTAAAATAGGCACTAACAAGGACTAATGTGTTTTAATCATAATTATTTTGTATTATTAATCATTTTAAGTAAGTTTGGCCATTTGGGTAAGCTAAAAAATTGACATATAAATAAATCTTATAATAAGTAACTTGTTTTCAAATTAAAAGTGAATATTAGTAATTCATTTTCGAAAATTTTAATGATGTCAGTGAAGAAACTTATGTAAAAATATTATAGAAATAATATAAGGAAAACTCCAGCTTACTTCTAAACTTACATTTTGACATGCATGCTTAATAAATGATGTTGGACTGTAAATTTTTTGTCCCTTTCGAGTTCTTAGGTTTTGGCTTTGACATTGATGAATATCTTTATGGAAGCTGATGCAATAACTTTTGTTAATGGCTCTTTTTCAGATTGAATAGCCAAAAAAGGATTTTTTTTTCCCCTTCCTTTAAGCAACTTTTTCAATATTCGTTTTATAAGAAGACTGCTTAGCCAAAAAAAAAAAGAAAAAAAAAGGGTACTGGCTCTTTTTCAGATTGTTTAGCCAAAAAAAATGAAAAATAAAAATAAAATTGAAGAAGAGGACTTTTTATAAGAAACTCTTATAAGTCACTCTTTTTATTATAAATTAAAGACTCGTTGGAGGTACCTTCATGTTAGTTTAATGATTCGAGGAGTAGTCGAGTTCACCCATTAATAAGGATATATTTGATATTTGTATTTCATTAAGAAGACTATTAGAACATGTTTGGTTGTATTCAGAAGCAAGTTATATTCACTTTTAAGTTACTTATTCAACTCAGAACTATTTTTTTGACAAAGTGAACTTACATTTTTAAGAAAAAACTCTTTGAACTTACTTTCAAAACAATAACTTTTAAGCCCAACCAAGCATGCCCATTAAAAATAATATTCTTTTTCCCCCCTCTCATTTTAAAGAAAATGCACTCAAACTAATGATTTTACTAAAAATCTCACTTTAAGAGATCTTTTTACAAAATAAATAAATAAATAATTTATTTTTTTTTTGAAATTTTTGCATTCATTTTATAATAAGTTATAATAAATGAAAGCATAAAAACCTAGTCCTTGTTATAAAGCTTATCAAAATGCATAAACAAATGAGGAAATTTTCTAAGAAGTACCAAAATAAAGTAAAAGCGAAAATAGGTTTCTTTTTTAACTTTCTTAAAAATTACCTCAATTTTTTACTCAATAATGAGAATCGAATAGTTAATCTTTACAAACTTGATCTTATTACTTTCGATAACAAGCGTTTGTGAACTATTTCATATAATATGGATCCAAAAATAAATAAAATATCGATAATAAGCTCTCTATCTGTCGGTCGTAAAGCGATTATGTAAAGTGCACATAAGGAGAGATGAATGTAATCTATAGGTTTTATCGAAGTGGAAAACAGGTAAGTCAGAGAGGATAAAAAGAAAAAAGAGAGAAAGATTGATATCATTTTACAAATGCAGCTTTTATTGACTACACAATGAAAATAATTATGACCTTTTGAATGGGAAATTTATGAAGAGGGTCCAACATCTTACTAGACAATGCATTCTCGATATTATGAAAAAAATAATAATATAATTTGTGTAAATTACAATCAAGGATGTAAATTCTAATTTGTGGCCAAATTGTTTCATCTTTCCTCTTTTGCTATTCGACGAAGGTAGTGCAATTATTCATTATTTTTGAATCACTTCATCTGAAAGCAATAAGAAAGAAAAAAGTTTAGTCGGCATGCATCACCATGTGAAGAACAAATTCATTTTTTCATCAAGTACACGATACATGCACAATTCCATTAACCATTTTTTACTTACTTTTATACATTATTAAACTATCTTATTTAAAACTTAATTAAACTCCGAGAGAAATGAAACTTTTATTCATATAAATGAACATTTTAACAACTATCTATCTACCCTTTTAAATGTCTAAATGAATTAATTAGAAATACAATTACTCATTTTATTACTAATGTATCTTCTTCTTCTTTCATTGATATATTTTAGATACAAATGCAATCTCCTCGAAGATGTAAAATCAGATTGGAATGACCTAAGATAAGTCATGTTAAAGTTTACTACGAAAAGGTTGCATTTTCACAAGATACGAAACAAGATTTCTGTAATCATATTGTGGACCAAAGACACCCAAAATATACATTGAAAATTACCAAAATTAGGTCCTACCATTACAACATGATCATGTTCATTTTGTAGGTGGTGATGATCCTATGTAACTTGTAATCACTGGGTGTGTAGAATATCAAAATGATACATCGTTATCATTTTTCATTTTTCAACTTTTCTTCTTCTTTAAAAGACGAGCTACTTGAGTTGTCAGGATTCATCCTTGATTATCTTTATCGCGTGCAATTGAACAGAATTAAAGATAAGTGATTGTTATACTTGAAGGGTAGGCTTTGAGAATGGGACGACTTTGACATTTTGTCATGTCGTGTTACTTTCCAAATTTATTGGATGTAAAAAAATGAGAATTTGCCAAGTAATAGTGATGTAGACTATGTTATGAAGGCTCGTTATCCTTTATTCACTTTGTCTAACTTTTTAAGAACATTGATTTTTATTCTTTCGTAGAATATGAGATCAAGAAAAAATCTCTATCCTTTATTCATTTTATCTTCATTTTTTAATTCTTTTTCAAGGGTAAGTCACCCGAGCTGTTTAGACCAAGCTTGGATCCTAGTATATTTGAGTTTGAAAAAAAAAAAAAAAAAAAAAACAAACAAAAATTATACTTATTCCCGATCTTTTCTTACTTTTAAAATAAATAGGAGAATCATACTTAGCTGAACTTCATTCTTCTTTTTGTACAAATAGTAAAACTTTCTTGCATTGTGAACCTTATTCAATATTACTCTTTGTTGCATTTTAATTTTCTAAACTTCGTATGGTTACTACTTCAAGTAGAAAAGATAAAAATAAATAAATAAAATTAAATCATAGGATTGTAAATTAACCATAATTATCAAAATTATAAATTATTAAATATTTGTTTGTGTTCATTTGTTAATTATGTGCAAAAAAATATATAAGTCCATTATCATAATCTTAAAATATATGTGCTTATTTTTAGTTTTAGTCAACTCAAATTGCTCGTGAAGTCGAATGAACTTTAATATGATATTAAAACTTGAGAAAGAAAAAGATACATTAACAAAAGTTTCAAATTTATTTAAATGGCACCTACTCGAACTAGGCTACGCATACGAAAATTGTGCGAAATTATATAGTTTGGTGTACAAAACTAAATAATGTAATTAACTACATTTAATTTAATTTAATTTAAAATTGATCAATCTATTGGAACTTAATTATTCTTGAACTTCTTATGGTACCTTCAAGTGCCGAAAAATTGAACCATGCATATTACATATTTGGTGTGTATACGTTTATGAGGGCTGGATCTGCTCAGTTGTTGGGCTACCTCAATGTTGTTGCACTTCTTTTGGGCTTCTTTATCGAACTCGTTAGACGTAAGCTCTATATTTATGGAAATTTGACTATTTTTGAAACATAAGACGTAACTAGATGATTAGGTGTCAAAATAGGTGAGTTGACACTCCCATACTCATATGCACGTAAGCCCCACTTAGGTCCATAGTGAGTCTAAATCAGATCTACTAAAAATATGGCCTATGCCTATAACGAATCGTCTTCCCAATAATGGACGGTAAACTTGTCGATATTGTGAGTAGACGAACCATATTGAGTCAACACATAATTTTAATCTATAATTGAAAATATTAAGCAATATTATTTTCATATTTACAAATTATATATCAAAAATGTTTGTGAAGAAAAATATAAAAAGTCACTTTAGAACAAGAATTTATTAGTAACAACACAATTTTTTTCCAATTAATCGAGCCAACTAGCCAATAATCGTTGTAGCTGGAATGAAAATTCATTTTGATATGGCTTGTTATAGTTGGGTAAAGCGGTTTGTACACGGAGGCGTCAACCCCCTCACAAGAAGGGGGCCCATATCCAATAAAAATAAAAAATAAAAAATCACTGTGAGGGAACTGTACATTGATGTACACTTTGTTGCATTTTCACATTCATAATAAGAGTATTTTAATTTTCTAAACTTCATGTAGTTATTACTACTTCAAGTATAAAAGATTAAAAAAAAAGTATAAAATTAAATCATAGGATTGTAAATTAACCATAATTATCAAAACTATAAATTATTAAATATTTGTTTGTGTTCAGTTTTTAATTATGTAGAAAAAAATAAGTCCATTATCATAATCTTAAAATATATGTGCTTGTTTTTAGTTTTAGTCAATTTAAATTGCTTGTGAAGTCGAATGAACTTTAATATCATATTAAAACTTGAAAAAGAAAAAGATACATTCATAAAAGTTTTAAATTTATTTAAATGGCACCTACTCGAATTAGGCTACACATACGAAAATTGTGCGAAACTATATAGTTTGGTGTACAAAACTAAATAATATAATTAACTATATTAAATTTAAAATTGTTCAATCTATTGGAACTTTTTTATTCTTGAACTTCTTATGGTACCTTCAAGTGCCGAAAAATTGAACCATGCATATTACATATTTGTGTGTATCTGTTTATGAGGGCTGGATCTGCTCAGTTGTTGGGCTACCTCAATGTTGTTGCACTTCTTTTGGGCTTCTTTATTGAACTCGTTAGACGTCAGCTCTATATTTACGGAAAGGGAAAAAATCAGATATAAGGTGTTATGTTTACCTCAATTCAAAAATCAAATAAATAGTTTGAAAATTCAAAAATCAGGTATGCATTTAATTAATTAAAAATATTTATTAAATAAAGATAATAAATTCATAATTACATGATTAATGGTCATAGATTCATAATTATAGGTCACAGTTTTATTTATTGATCACATATCGTCAAATTAATTGATCACAGATTATTTAAATTACAGGTTACATTTTGGCTATGGGTCACATAGATTACAGTTTATTGGTCACAAATTATTTTTTAGTTACAGACACCTAATATTTGGTTACATATGCCTAAATAGAGGGTCACAGAGCCTAACTGTTGGTTACAAACATCTAATTGTTGGTCACAGACACCCCATTCGTCTCCATCATCGCCATAGTGCATCACCGTCGACTACCACACCATCGCTTGTACAGCACCACAGCCACCAACTCACTCAGCCACATCGCCACACTACACTACACCACACCGCCACCACACCATACAAAACCACCAAATCTAACTAGCCAAACTACACCACATCACTCACAATGAGCGTTGCACTGCTGCAGCGAAAAAACTCAAACATTGATCTTATAGGCACCGCAATCTGAAGTTGTGATTGTAGCGGTCGCCGTCGCATTGTCATCACCGTTGCAGCGGCGAGATCTAAAACTATTATAGCGCCATCATCTGTAGCGGTCGAGTACAAGTAACTTCATCGTTGCATCCCCACCCAAAAAATCCCTAAAGCAGCAGCTACGCATACCAGAAAAATCACCATTGTTACAGCATCGGAGCTCACGCCACGAGCAGCGTTGCCCAAAATTGGCATCACCATGGCTGCGGGGCTCAAATCGTCACGAAGATCTAGAAGCGCCGCTCATATCAGGTCTAGTCAGCGTCGCTGCATTGCACAAAACAAATGCCGAAGAGAAGTTGGCTGCTGTCATTGTGTGTGTTTAGAGAGAGATAGGAAATGGGTTTGAAATTAGGGGTCATTATATTTATTAATACCTGATTTCCTGATTTGTGCATAAATAAACTTCGTCCCTCAATTTTGAATTTGAAAGTTTAAATACCTGATTTTATGTAATTTTCACTTACGGAAATTTGACTATTTTTGAAACATAAGACGTAACTAGTTGATTATAGGTGTCAAAATAGGTGAGTTGACACACACATAGTCATATGCACGTAAGCCCCACTTAGGTCCATAGTGAGTCTACATGAGATCAACTAAAAATATGGCCTACGCCTATAACGAATCGTCTTCCCAATAATGGACAGTAAACTTGTCGATATTGTGAGTAGACGAGTCATATTGAGTCAACACATCATTTTAATTTATAATTGAAAATTTTAAACATTATTATTTGCATATTTACAAACTATATAGCAAAAATGTTTGTGAAAAATATAAAAAGTCACTCTAGAATAAGAATTTATTAGTAACAACACAATTTTTTTTTCCAATTAATCGAGCCAACTAGCCGATAATCGTTGTAGCTAGGATAAAAATTCATTTTGATATGGTCTGTCATAGTTGGGTAAAGCATTTGTACACGGAGGTGTTAACCCTCTTACGAGAAGGGGGACCATGTCCAATAAAAAAAATAAAAAATCATTGTGATGGAAATTGTACGCTAATTTACACTTAGCAAAATCCGTCATAATCGGTGGACCAACCCACAAATTGGTAGCGGCTGGGCTTGGTCCAATGTGGTTTTCAACGGTTTTGGTCGCTTAGGCATGGGTTACCTGTCAACTCCATTTTGACACCGCCATAATTGGCCTTAGGTGAATATGGAATCGGGATCTAATGGTCTCTGATTCATCAAGAATTTTTGACACGCAAGAGAGGTCAGAGATGAAATTAAAATATTCTCGTTACAATTTAAATTAAAAATTAATATAAAAAGATTGGGACGAAGATCATGTTCCATATTCTATTTACCTTTCGGGGTGCGTGGGGGCAGAGAATCTTGCCATCCCTAGCAATCCTAGATATTCTTGGAGAGAAATAGAATGATACGAGATTTTGATCACAACAAAGATAGTCAATTTCCTAGAGTCTATTTGACAAAAAATTAACCTAGCATTATGTCATAAGAGCATCATACGTCATCCCGTGATTAGTGAACTATTCATTATTTTGACTTTGAGTAAGATGTTGATATAAATAATTTATTTCAATTTAAGTGTTACCTTATTCATTTTTTATCAACTAATCGGTGGATATTATCGTCATTAGACTACGACATTTTTTTGACAAATTATTGAATATAAAATGCAAAACCGAGTTAAATTAAATATAGAGTTCTTAATTCTAAAAAGATTTGTATTAATAAAGATCATTATGAGACGTTTTTGGTAATGTTAGTAAAAGTATAGAGTGTTTTAGTAATAGTTAAAAATTAAGGGAAGTTTATGTAATTTTCTCAAATATAAAAGGAAAGGAATAGGACCAACGACCTCTCCCAACAACCAACTTCCTTTCTCACACCAGACCCGTGTATACTACATCCCATTTACATTCACTTCCCCTGTCTCCATATCCCGAAAATCTTCACACACGCTTGCGCGGGCGAATAATCTGAAGATCTGTAATTTGTGAATATTTGTTCATATATGTCAGAGAGGGATTTGAGGAGAAGGATCACGGCGTCCCGTAGAGCTAATAGCAGAAGCAGAACAGGAAAATCATCTCCATCACCATCGCCGGCACCGTCACGGTTAAAATTTCGGAGTAGTAGGCCACCAGTTGATGTCTGGTTGAGGAAGTCATCGGAGAACTTGAGGATTTTGCAGAGATCCAAATCGGAGCCGTTGCTATGGAGAGGTGGAGGTGGAGTGGAGGATCGGAGCTTGACGTCGGTGACTGATATAGATGTAGGAGTGCTTTACCGGCCGCAGACGTGCAATGATATATTCTCGTCACCGGAGAATTTGTTGCCTCGGTCTCCAAATGTCGAGGTGAGATGGATTTCTCAATAATTAATTATTTAATTTCTCGCGTCTGATGGGTTGCTATTGACTACTTAGATTTAGACTTTATTATGCTATTTTTAATTATTTGCTTTTGTCTACTAAATTATTGAAATCAAAATTTTGAATATAGTTGAATTAGATTTAAAATATAACAATTTTGTTCTCAATATATTGGTCATTGCATGAATTTTTTTAAGATTAAGACTCGATGTAAAATTCATAGGCATAGTGTGGCACTGGATTTATTTATGGTATGTTTATCACAATAGACTATAAATATTGTTAGTAAAGAGACATTGTAAAATTTGTTTGTCGTAAAATTTAGAGGTTGTTTTGCAAATTACAAAGCTCATGGTTAAAAGTTGAGTCTATTTTGATAAAAGTTAATAAAATGCGTAATTGAAAAGTTGATAAAAATTGTGAGTCGCTTGGAATGTGTAGTTAAAATTGATTAACAAACAAGCTGTTAGTTCTATGTAGCCAAGCATGAAAAAAAGGTTATTATGATAGACAAATTATTCATTTACCATTGATAGTCGTTTAAATTCATCTAATATAAGGTTGCAATATATTGCATTTTCATACACTCATGGAAAACTCGCACTAAAACTCTTGAACTCTTGTAACATGTTTGTTATGGAGTACTAAACATGATAAAAATGAAAAAAAAAAGTTAAAATCTTATATGTATATATTATGTGAAGTTTCGTCTAGTATTGAATTTGGATCCTAAACATATCCTTATACTTTTACTACGAAATGTTTGAGATACCTTTTTATTTTTTAGCTCTTCATTGTAGTCTGGTGAAATTAGGTGATGAGCAAAAGATTGTTCAAATTAAATAATTGAAGGTTCATTATTTTGAATTGTATTGTGTTGAACATGTTTAATGAGGAACAAATTTGAAATTTTATTGATGGTACAATGTTTAATTTATTGGAGAAATTTGGTGTGTAGAGGTACAACAAAGACTCCAAGGTTGTAGTTAATGTAACATTTGAGGGAAGTCCTGGGCCAATCCGAACAATGGTGAAATTAGGATCCAGTGTTGAGGAGATGATAAAGCTTGTGATTAGAAAGTACAACTCGGAAGGCCGCACTCCTCGTCTGGATAAAGATTTTGCTTCGAGATGTGAATTACACCACTCGTACTTCAGCCTTCAATGTGAGTTATTCATTTGATTTTTAACTATTTCTTGGTTTTTTCTTATACCAAATGAATAAAACTGTTTTTAGATGAATGTTTAATTTCTTCCTCTGCTTTAGAGCCCGTTTGGTAGAAATTTTGAGAATTGATTTTTTGACCGTTAGAAGAAAAATGGGGTCCACATATGAAAGAAGAAGTCAAAAATCACGACTTGAATAGTAAAATAACGGTCAAAAAATCAATTTTTTGAGGCGAAAAATCCCTACCAAACAGGGCCTTAACATTGTGTAAATGAAAACGATGCCAAGGGATGAGATTGATTGTGAATAAAATAAATGAATGGCTTTTTAGGTAGTGGGGACATGTAAACTTTTAAGAGACTCACGTTCATGTAGTGATACAATTTAACCTTGTTTGAGCCTTATTTTAATGTAAGAATGTATTTTGAAATAGTAAATTGATGAAAAATGTATGGTTAAAAGATAATGAACAATATTGGATTTAAGTTTAATGTTATTTTATTAAAGAGTGTGTTGTTAAAAATAAGAGAAGGAAAAATATATTTGAAAATAATGGTTAAAATGTATTTCGAAAATAACGTGAATCAATTTTAATTGAGTAATGATATTTGTGGTCGATCACTATCGTAGTCGTCCTATTTACAGTCGTCCTACATGATATACATTCTTCAATCTAATTTCCTCAATTTATGTACTTTCATAGTGATTTTCTCAATGTTTGGTTTCAATGCTTGTTTGTTTGGTTCAATAATATTCGTTTCAATATGAGCAACTAGGTTTGAGCAAGTCAGATATAATTGGGGATGTCGACAGCAGAAGTTTTTATTTGCGAAAGTGCAGCATTGATCGAGGTGAAAGTTCTCCAAATACAAACAACATCCCTATGAATGCGAACAATGACCTTCCTTTCATTCCAAGTTTCATTAGCCAACATATGAACAAAATTGTCAGAAGAACACGACGACTTTGGAAACTTTTAGGATGCATCTAATGTCGTCTTTACCAGAGTAACACAATATTATGTTGTTGCTCTGACATTTTTACGGTTCATTCTTTTTTCCTTTTTAACGTGCAAAGTGGTTACCATCGGGTTTTATTTTTTATTTTTATTTTTATTTTTATGTTGGGAGAGGCAGGGGAAAAAGGGTTTGTAAGTTTCCTTTTTTTAGCTTACTATATAATATATCTTCTAGTAATTAAAATACGTTTGACTTAGCTTAAATGCTGCTTCTATTTAGAAAGAAGTAAGGCCAAACGTGCTCTTTGTAATGTTGGGATTATATGAAAACATTAATTAATCGATAACATCGATGTGAATTACCTACTTATTATTCTAGCAAAAGAATCGCTGATCTTCTTGATGACAAAGTTGATAATGATGCAATAATGTTGAAATTCTTTACATGCGACTAAGAACTTATAAATCATAAAAATACAAGAATAATTGGTACAATCCGAAAATTCAACTCAATAAGTATATATTACGTAAAATTAGAAGATGGCATCCAATAAGACTTAAAATTCAAGATCAAGATAAACAGTAGGTCTGTATTTTCTAAAGTAAAAACATCATAGTCAATCCTAAATGTGAATTTTTTTCGTGAAATATTAGTTCATTGAAAGAAACTTGAAGGGTCCAATGTATTTTGTCGACCCAAAGTCATAATTAAATTGTGGTCGGCTGTTCTTCGATTAGGCCGGTTATCCAATGATTTGACCAAGATTTAAAATTCAATTTTAAAATTTGTCAATTAATGATCTATCAACAAGTGTTGTACTATTGTGCGGTACAAAATTTTGAAGAGAATAATTGAAAATTTTATATTGCTTAAAGGGGTTGTGCAATAAAGTTTATTGATACATGTAAATTTTGATAAAATTTGATTAAATGTGAT
The DNA here is from genome assembly GCF_002742605.1 of Olea europaea var. sylvestris. Classification (NCBI taxonomy): domain Eukaryota; kingdom Viridiplantae; phylum Streptophyta; class Magnoliopsida; order Lamiales; family Oleaceae; genus Olea; species Olea europaea. The sequence goes on along the minus strand of NC_036240.1, from coordinate 20,405,816 downwards.
TCAAAAATTAATAAAAATTGTGTATTTCATGAAATGTATGGTTAAATTTTTTCAAACAAGCGCTAAAACTAATACCAAGCAAGTCTTGTGTCTTTCTTCAACTAATTGAAATGATAAATTATAAATTTAAATTAATTAATGTAAGATTTTTTGTTTTTAATTTTCATTTGAAACCTAATCGAATTAGAATATGTTTGTCTAATATTTTAAGAATCCCAAAAGCTTAAGAAATGTTCGTAACTTCGTTTAAGCATTTTTTATGCTTAGCCAAACATGGGCGTACTAATTAAAATATATCATCGCTCGACCAATCGAACTGCCCAAGAGTGGAGGGTAAGAGCACGACCCATATCACCACACCGTGTGGGCCAGAAATTGGAAAATTTTCAACGAGTCACAAAGCTTGCTTGTTAGGCATTCGGTTTTAATTCATTTCAACTTGATTATTCGTCATATATATTATTTCATTTAATAATCATATCTCTACACACTTTACAAAAAAGACGAAGAAGAAGAAGAAGGAATTTGTAACTTGAATGAGAGAATTCCTCCAGATATAGAGTTTTAACTAGAGTTATAAAATAAGAATTATGATATCAACTACCAACAATGTTAGAGCACCAATTTAGATGATCATATTTCAATCATGCTACTTGTACAATTTTATTTGTACAATAATGGATGACAACCTTTGTTGGTATTATCACGTCCATCCATTTTTTAAATTGTCAAAAACTGTTTTTTAAATCATTGGTTCTGATTTCACCACCTCCAACATTGTCAACAATGTTTGTCAACTAACATTGTACAAATAGCTTAATTCATCATATTTAATGGATTCGATTAAATGAATTACGTGATATTGCAGAGCACCGGTTTAGATGATCATATTTAATGGGTTCGATTAAATGAATTATGTGATATTGCATATAAGTGAATCTATCATTTAATGTAAATACTTGAATATTATTTTGTACTCTTTTATGTGTTATTTTTTTAGAGCTTAAGTTGCTTAACATAAGTTAAACATCGATATATATATATATATATATTTTTTATTTATTTATTATTATTACATTTATATCTTTAGCATGTCATTAACTAGTAAATGTTATTCTTAATCACGAGTTTTGATCCAGAATATTGTTAGCACTTAGCATACTTTTAACAAGAGAGATATTCTATTGTAATTTTGTAATTGTTATAATTTTACTAAATTATAACTTACAAAGGCAAATAAGTTTTACTACATCTTAACGATTTTCTTGGACGAAAAATGTCATCAGAAAGAATATTTGCACGCTAATTTGAGAATACAAATGCGATGATGAAAAGTTGAGAACATAAATATGATAATGGGTAAAAATTATGAACCTTTTATGTAATTAAAATGTTGCTAAATTAAGGTTATTGAAGAATATTTCACCACTTTCTTCACGATAACGGTTTAGATGATCAACTTTATTTTAGATGATGTATGACTCAAAATTGGTCATGAAGTTTATTTGGTACTCACAACTAGAAATAAGGGATGTTAGTATAATTTTTTTTAATTTTTTTTTAATGGAAGAACATGTTTCTGATATTGTTTATAAACCTCAATGATATCTCTAATATTGTTACCTAAAAATTGTAAAAAAGTTTGGAATACAACTGAAAAACAACAATATAATTTATCCAATACAAAATTACTCAAAAATAAATGTAAGCAACTTTGTAGCTTAGTTGGTTGGACCTTTTTATGGAAACAATACATAACTCTTAGAATTATATTTCAAAATTAACAAACTTGTTAAATTATTTCAAAATTCAGGTGTTAATTAATACACACACACAAATGACATACATTATATCTCAACCCTCACTCCCACCTACCGGACATCCATTACCTCACTTGAGGATTTTCAAAAATTGAAATTTTTTTCGAGATATTAAGCCCTACACCCCACCCTAGCTCACAGTAGAAAATTCTCCAGAAATTGAATACATTTTCTCTCTATTCCCCATCCTCTCCCTACCTGTAGAAAATCTCCAGAAATTGTGATGACGGTAATTGTACATTGTAGGTGACTGGGTTTTTGACGAACTATGTTACCTGTAATAAAGTTTATTGTTTGTGATTGGATCGATGTTGTTCCACTAAAATTTGTGACTGTTTGTAATCAAGTCACTTACCCGTGTTATATGTGACTCATTGTGACCAAAATTCATATTCGATTTGATTATCAGTGACTATTTAATTGTGGTTGTATCTAACCAAGTTACAAAATTGTTCATTGTGATCAAATTTGTCTTCAATATAACTAATTGAGACCCATTTTGTGTTCAATGTGATTGTCTGTGATTAGGTCAATCTTAACTTTGACAACATGCGATCAAGTTACAATTAGTCACAATTAACACATAATTGATCACAATCAATAACAATAAACACATAATTGGTCAACCTGTTCGCGGCCACCATCACTTTTCCACCACCACCATTACCAACATCATCAACAAACAAATGCGCACTACCTTACCACAACCACCTGTACCACCATCAACAAAACCATCACTGTCTATACTGCCACCAATAACAGAATCACCATACAAATCAAAAAATGACCACCAACATTTGTAAAATGCCAACAACCATCCCAAAAAATCTGGCTAAATATCACAAACCATCCACAACTTACCACCGCACACAACGTCGCATACACAACGCATGTAACACCTCAAATTTTCATAAATCTTGAAATATTACCAAAAATATTCTTGTCTTTATATTAAAGGTGGAATGATATAAATAATTTTTTTAAAAATAAAATAACTGAAATATTCATAAATTTCAACAAAACATGAGAATTGTATCTTAAAAAAAAGAAAACCTAACTTATTAAATAACACAAGTTTTGATCAAATTAAACTAAGTAACAAATTGAAAGACAAAAAATTAAATGCATTTCATTTTTCAAATCTTCTTAGTAGATCGCATCACTATCCCACCACAATTCTAGTTGACCCGAAGTAACCTATAAATTTTTTGTAAGAGTGGGTATTTAAAATACATAGTAAGATACATGCAATTTCTATAGACAATCATATAATAATAAAATAAACACTTCATACGACGTTTATCTTATGGAGTGTATCGATAATCAAGCGAGATACCCATTATTAGTCATTTTGAATTCTCGGAGGATTTAACATTTTGTTATAAAGAACCTAATAGAGTTCACATTTTGTCTGGTCGAACCCGAAATCCACTGGCAATTCATGCATAAATTACTGACTATAAAAGCATATGATAACAAACCACTTGCACAAAAGTATCTTACCTTGATTTTGAAAGGTTGGAAAGAATAAAATCTTATACGTAAAAATAACTAAATTATTAAATTAATTGATCACAACTTAACAAATTATAAGTCACGATTATAAATTTAAAGATTCAATAAAAATTTCATATTTGCTTAGGTCACGTAATATCTATTGGTCACAAATCTTATATATTATCGGTGTTACAATCAATCAATAATTGATTACAAACACACTTAATCCCTTCCCTTCCTATCCCATCCCAACCCACATCCCGCCCCAGCCCCACTCTTCTTTCCTATTCATGCCTTCATTGTATGTGACAGACGAAACTGATGATTTCTGGTTTAAAAGCTAATTGGGATCCACACAATTCAATTTGTTCTTTGACCAATTGTAATGGCATACAGGTTGTGACACAATAACAGGGGCATCGACCAAATTTGAAATTTTATTGTTGGCATATGTCAAAGAAATAACAGATACATGCACCAGTCATCCTTGAAATCATTTACTTCAATAGAACAACATAGGACATCTACAACTACATTGATCACAGCAACTCCACATCTAAAAGTTTTCCTTCAATTTCACCACACAGACCTTTGTCATCAGGAAGACTTCTAACTTGAATAGTTAGTTGCTTATCATGATGTGCATAATAGAAAAATGATCCTCTAGAGGTTTATAACAAGTCATGCACTAGAGTCCAAGTGAAAGAAAAAAAAAATTTGGTACATGATCTATAAATAAGATTGTGTAATTAATCTATGAAAAACAATTATTTTCCCTCAGACCTGGGGGCTACTTTCTTCACTTGAAAGTTTTGAATCATGTTAAACAAAAACCAAAGCACCTTCAAATACTGCTGAATAGATGAGTATTATTCTTGGCTCAAAAAATTATGATTGAAATCCCACAGCTTCAATAAAATATCCACAGCAAGAAAAATTCAAAGACACTTTTCTTGGAAATACTATTCTAAGGATGCAAAGGAAGAAATCTAACGACTTCTGAGTATATTTCTAATGTGAATAGAGGTATCAAACACTTCTCAACCTGCAAGGGTATAATGAAATATCATAAAACTCGAAAAGAAATTTTGTTCAGCGTTGGAAGTTCTTTTTGCCAGCTACATAATCGAGCTTTTAAATAACTCTAATTAGGATTGATTCAATGTTTAAGTTTCAAGTTTAAAATGTAGTGACGGCTTTAGATAATCCACTGCTTAAGAACATAAATTCAGATTTTGGTAGTACTCTACAGCTTTTGAGCATTTTGAATTCAAAAATATTACATCGCAACTTAGAAATTGATAATTAGCAAATAAATTATTGTAAATATGTAGTGTCAATTGTGTGATATGTTTGATATACTCTGACACGACCCGTCCTGAATCATCTTATAGGATTCGACACGTGTCGCGTGCCGATGGTAGACATCAGCTAAACGTCGGACCTACCATCAAGGCAACTTTGACTTGCTTGACTGAAAAATATATTCAACAAAATTTTGACAGAGTTCCCCCTGAAATATGAACTAAAACCCCTGAACAATAACCAATTTCCTCAAATCAATACCTATAATATAAATCAGGGTACACCAGTTACTCAAAATACAAATTATACAAATAAAATGTTGGCAAATCAATACTTTTTTGCTTTACAACCAACAATCCTTAAATATAACCAAAGATACCAAATATTCAGTGAACCCATCATAACTTTTCCTGACATAAACTACATATAACTCAAAAGAAACATGTACTATATAATCTAATGAAGTAGGTCATACAACTAATGACGTGTGGCTCAATTTGGTGGATCGATAGGCTCCAAAGCTGCTCAACTCAGCTGCTATCTGATAAAGAAAATGGTGAAAAGATGTATGAGCTTATAGCTCAGTGAGTGAATAATTTGAAAATAAGTATACTTTTTTCCATTTATGCATATTTTTTGAAAATTCTTGCACTACTAAAGCTTCTAGGAATTCAGAAATCTGGTAACACTTTTAAAACTAAACATGATTGCATTATAAAATTCTTTATTCTTAATTCTAGATAAGCAACTATAAAATATAGTGATTATAAATAATCTGATATCTATGAAAATCTATAAAATATTGTTGCTGCTCAATACTATAAGCTAAAAGTTTTATTCAGAAAATTGAATTAACTAAATTCTATAATCTGAAATCTAATAAACTGTAGAAATACTGAGAAACCACACCAAAAAGGTACCCAATGAATAGCCTTGCTCATGTACAGAGTAATCTCGATGTAGAAGACAAAGCCATTCAAATCTGATAGTCTGATAATCTGGTCATACATACGCAGAGCTGCCCCAAAGACTAATCACCCTAGTACATGGCCCAAAGCCTCTGTGTGTACGAGAGTGGGTCCCAAAGACCTCTGATAATCTGGTCATACACTATGGAAACACATTCACAATTGTGCAGAGCGGGTAAAATCACCATAACTTCTCATACACTGTGGAAACACATTCACACCAGTGCAGGTGGGGTAAAATCACCTGGATACTTTCTGGTGGTTTTAAAAAATAACTTTAACTATACTGAAACATGTAATACGAATATAACATGCTACTAAAATGATTTAACTGAACTGAATCGAACATTAAAAAGAACTAATTATAAAATCAATTTTATTCTGAAAATCATGCTATCAGCATAACTTTATAAAATAAGTAACTTCAAAATTTAATGAATACTTATTTCTGAAAATTAAGTTTTATCCACTCACTAGTCAAGCTATAGCCTATGAAGGTCGATAAGCTTTTTCAATTTCCTCGCCACCACCTGAAATATGATACCAAATAACCCATTTAACAACTACCATACCAAATATTCTTAACATTTAACTATGAAATATTAGAACTTGATTTCTCGGAACTTAAATATAATCTTTAATCTCCTTCACAATTGGAACGAATTCTACCTTCTAGTCCATTCGCTAATCTTTAATTTATCATAATTACCTCTATCCCAAACATAAAAATAATTCTTTCTTCTAATATATTGAAACTTGAATTCTCACATACATTAATCTAATTTACATCTTATTCCATAAATTCATTCCTTAAAGTTAATATTTCATCATCAAAATCATTTCCCCTAATTATTCTTATTCAAAAGCTCAATTAAAAACTCTAGGATTTGCCAAAAATAGTATAACTTACCTTGATGCAAAAATCTTTCACAAAACAAAAAGATTAGCTTGAAATCATGCTCTTACCTTCAATCTGAAAATTAACCCAACCAATTCCTTAGAACCCTAGAAAATCAACCATAACTATTTCATAAAATTTTAATCTTTACCTTTTGAAGAATTAAAGATATAAAGCTTCAAGTAGTTGACACCAAATTTCTTCCTTCTTTTTCCTTTTCCTTTTACTTTTCCTTTTCCTTTTTCTTTTCCTTTTCCTTGGTTTTTTCTCCTCTTCTTTCCCAGCTTCACTGCCCGATTTTTCTACTGTGTGTGAGTGTGTGTAATAATTTGAAAAATGAGATATTAGTTAAATACTTGCCACATGTAATCCATTATACCAACTTTGCAAAGAAAGCCCTCCAACTTCAAATAAAACCACATTAAATCTAAACTTCCAAAAATATATAAGTAGATCCTGAAATTTTTATTTTGCCCAATTTAATCCTTCAAAATATTTTTCATAATAAATTAAGTCCCAATTAAATAATTTATTTCATTTTAGTCATTTTTGACTTTGATTTTGACAATTCAACATTTGATTTTTGACTGGTGAAATTTAGATTGTAACATACTTAGTATATATTTCTTTCGGGTGTTGCGTGAAACACCTCGCGAGTCGAATTTTTTCTTTTCCTGCAAGATCAGAGTGTTGACAGGCCGGTGGCATCTTGAGCCTAGTGCCGATAGTGCTCCAATGGTGGTGTGTGATAAAGAGATAAGAGAGAACGGAGAGATATAGAGGGAAAAAGAATAGGTGAAAATGATCTAGGTTTGAGAAATTTGGTGGGATGGAAGGAGTTAATGGTGGTTGAAAATATTTGATTATATATTTTTCATATTAATCTTGTATCAATTAATTTAATAATTCTTAATTATTATCTGATTTATGAATTTAAAACTAATCTTCCTTGTTTTTGAATGGGAATTTATCCCTTGTTTGAGGAAATTCTCATCAATTTTCATTAAAAATTAGACCGTTCGATTGAAAGTGGGCCCTTTTCAGCCATAAAAGTCTAAACCCCCGTTTGGTCCCCATTAAATTCAATTTTATTACATTCCATTTTTCTCTCTTTTATTTTCAACTAAAACCTTCCATAAAATAATATTACACGTAAATAGAAAAATTTTCTTTCTTTCTCAACCACTCATTTTTAATATATATATATATATTATTCCACCCATTTTCATTTTTAGAAAATGGGGGCCAAACAGGGGCTAACTCCAAACTAGTTGATTTTTCATAAATGTCTTTCTTTCAAAATTAGTGTATTAAATGTCAAAAGGGTATATACATAATTCTATATATCTTGGTTAATAATGGTGGCTGATTTTTTCTTTTTAACGGTAAAAAAAATGCTAAAAATTTCCTCCAAACAACCACTTAGGTAATTTTCCCCACACGAAAATCTGGGGGGAAAAACCACATTGTCGTTTCTTCTTCGTCATCAAGAATTAGATAATAGAATCAAATTTTTTGTGATATCTTCCAATGAAAGTTGATAGATTTTGTGATTTTTGTTGTTATCCCAAACATTCGAGTTCGAAGGTTATATCACGTTCTAAAATATGAAATATGATATATATCTGTATATAAGATGCTGATTTTTGGTCTGATGAATTACATCATCTAAGTGTGTGATTTGTATGTAAAATAGCTTCCGATTTGCTGATTCATACGTTCAATTTGTATGGGAAAAATAAACTTCAATGATTTGTTAGGTTTGAAATTTGTGCGAACTCTCATGTATTGAAATGTTGCATTCTCAATGCAATGAACATTCTCCCTCAATAAGTCATAAAAACTTTGAATATATAAGAAGGTCACATACATTCTGGATTATTATGAAAATTTGAATTTGCATCATCAACTATATAGTCTATGTTCAAATCATGAACTACATTCGTGTGTGGAGTTTTACTGGAAAAATCAATATCTTTATGTAATCACATCTATGATATGATTAAGTATTGTAACATCTACAACCTATTTGTGATATCCGATTAATCGATTGTATAGTGAGTTAGATGAAAAAAAAAAGGTTGAGCAAATTTGTCTTTGTTGTGTGCAGCAATGGATGTAGTGAATGTGTTACTGATTAGGCTTAAAGATACATTTGGAACTCGAGCCAGTTGGATGCAAGCATGTTGATCGACTTGAGATGATAACAAATGAATTAAGGATGAATTTATCATTGACGACTGCATGTAATAAATCCCACAAAATTTTGTTCCATAAACTGTTAATGTAATATTGAATGATGTACAAGGTTATTGGTTTTACCAGAATATGGGGATAATCCTATTTATGTATTTTGTTTGATGAATTCTATGTGTAATGTAGAATGTTCGATTGTAATATTATTCACGTTACTCAATCCTGCATAAGATTCACCATTGTGATAACTTTGGTATAACAATGAACGCAATCCATTCTCGTCAACAACTATGTTACAAAGGCGTGAACGCTTATAACTGGATACATACGTAAATGCAAAATATACGCGATAGCATGAATTTAAAAATAGTATACATCTACCTTTAATGTATTGAAGTAATGGCTAAATGATGAGAAATTGATTAAAACTTGAATCTATAATAAAAACCAGATCACATATATAGGACTACTGAACATCAAATTGATAAATAATATTCAAATCCAATAAAAAATCTGACTAGCCACACGATTTTGAGTTTGATGGACATTTTCGCCGGCAGAGAATTCAAAGTCAAACCACAATAAGATGATTGAGAACAAAGTTGAGCCAAATTTAGTTGCTTCTTATTGACTTTTGTCATACTGGCAAATTTGAAAAATGATAGCAGATTTTTAGATGATGAGCGATGACTATGGTCTAAATCCAACTGTTGAACAAATTAATATCATGATTGATCTCCTTTATCAATCACGCAAGCTGGACAAAACTTTTGAATTATTACATGGAATATTCAAAATGTAAGTACTATTCATATCGGGAGAAGAAATGTGTAAGAGGCTTCTAGAGTTAAAGCCCGAAAGTGAAATTTCAATTTGTTATTTTGTCAAACATATAGACAATGGAAGTGGAAGGAAGTGGGGAAGATCAGAACGGTAGAGACGAAGAAAGGACTCAAGAAACTCCTCGATAATAGTTTGACAGAGGTGATGTAAAAAGCTAGAAAACTAATTCTTACTTGGCTATTCTTTTAACAATCGAAGACAAACAATCGATTCTACTTTGATACTTAGTCAAGCTACTCTAGCTTCATAGAAAATTCTACGGTGAAGAAATTGAAGCAAAAACTAGGTCGAAGAAGGTTTTTTTTGGAAAGGAAATTTGAGGTAAAGGATAGGGAATGAAAAAGGGCGGTATTATTGTGCATGAAATGTAGATTTGTGCAATGATAGTGGAAACTAATTAATATAATACATTAAATTATATTGGTGTTGTAAAAGAAAAGTTTATTAGGGTTTAGAGGTGAATGACAATTATACCCCTGCAGCCTTAGAAATTATTACTGTTGTATCCTTGATTCTGCCCTATGAATACAGGGTTTTGGTCCTTAATAAAATACACACGAGTTTATTGATTTCTCTTTGTTCTTTTCTCTTTTCTTCACTTTTATAATACGTTATCAGCACGATGACTTTATTTTTTTTAATAATTGAAAGTTTAATTTTTATTTTTCTTCTTCACACACAAAGTAACAAAGCCTTCTCTCTCTATCGCTGGTAGTGTTCTCTAGTTCTCATATAAATTCTCAATTCTGGGTTTCTGCAATTTCAATCCTCTTAAGCTAATGCAGCAAAGAAGAAGTTGTATTAATAGGACATGGGACCTTAAACCACCTGCTTCCTCTCTCTCTATACTGTTGCTTTTTGACTTTGGTACTAGTGCTTGTTGAATGCTACTTCATGAGAGAGAGAAAAAGGAAGAGCTCTCTTTCCACCTCTGTCATGTACCATCCTCATTGACATGAGCATCAAGGTAATTTAATCTTCAATCAATTTTAGTGATTTTTGGATTCTACAATTGAAATTTATTGCATATGAATTTCTTTTTAACAATTGGAGGTTTGTACGATTTTTATGTACTTCATTCATATTAAAAATCATAAAGCTTTACAAATATGGATTATTTGTTGAGAATATTACTCTTCCTTACTGTGCTTAGTATTCCAATTTTATATATTTACTCTTTCTCTTAATGAAATTCTTCACAAAATAGGTTACTTTTAATATTGCAATAAATAAATAAATTTATTATTTAAATCTTATATTATAGTGAACACCAATCCGCCTAGGTAGTTCTAATTATATAGATTAATGAATTTTAGTGTAGTACTTGCAGTTCCAATTTTTCCATGGTTATAATCTATGACAATTGGGTACAATTAATGGTAAATAATAATTTAGTATATGGTAAAGAATAACTTTAGAGCACATATTTTCAAGACTTTTTCCTAATGCATGTTTGGTAATTAATTTTTCTATATAAATTCATATTATGTCTAAATGGTAATTAAATATTTTCAGATATTCTTCTATAAACTTTAAATAAATAATTTGTTATGTTGTTGCTCCAAAAGTAACATAATATTATAATTAATATTTTAGAAGAGTATTAATTGCATATTTATCTATTATAAATAGTTCATTGTTGTTCTTGAAGTAGCACAACATTATTAATATTCTAGAAGAATATTACTTGATCATGATATTACAATTTCAGTATTGCAAAAGAATATTGACTTAATGCTCTTGAAGAAGTATAATTTAAATTATAGTTATTTTAAACGAATATGATGTTGATGTTCTAGAAGAAATACGACACACGTTATATAAATATTTCAGAAGAATACTTCATCGTTACTCATGTATGGCACAAATTTTATTATTTGGCTTGAAAGATAGAACAAATCCTTAATATCAATATTCCAAAAGAATATTATATAAATACTCTTGAAGATTATATGTTTGTTGTGTGCTTGATGAAAGCACAACTTAAAAAAAAAATTAAAAAAAAAATTTGTGTTGATGTTCTTGAGGAAACACGATGTTATTAATATTTAAAAAAAAATTAATTGCTCAAAAAGAATATGATATTATAATTTTAATATTCCTGAAGAATATTGATCGATTATATGTAAAATCAAGAATTAAATTACTCTATTTATTTACGTGTCCATTTTTCTGTATACGTATTTAGATATTGATGTTCTGGTCATATTTTATTGCTCTTGAAGAGTAAAATGATATAAGATGTAACATAAAATTATATTTTTACTCCTAAAGAGTAAATCCTTACATAATTATTACTGTAAATAATAATATGTTATTACTCCTAAAGAGCACTACATTAAAATTTTTCATATTTCAAAAGAATATTGATCTATTGTTCTTGAAGAAGTAATAGTAAAATATAATGTGACTTCAAAATAGCACATTATGATTTTCATTAATATTCTTGTTAGATCTTACTTGCTCTCGAAAAGTATAATTACATATAATCTAACGTAAATTTTATTTTTACGCTCGAAGAGTAAATTATTGTATAATTTATTATAATAATATTTGATTGCACCCGAAGAGCTTGAATTATAATTTTCAATATTCTAGAAGAATATTGACATTTGCTTTTGAATGAGCAATAATAATAATAATAAAATATAACGTGCTTTTAAAGCAGCACATGTTTCGAAAAATATATTATTTTGAATTCATGTTTATCCTTGAAGGAAAACATACAACTAATGTCGTTAGAACATTAATTAGTTTGAATACTTGAATGATATATGATTATATAATATTTAATCATATTTTTCGAGATTAAATAATTGAACTATATATTATATTGAACCAGAAGTTCAATTTGATTTGATTATTTGGCATGACCAGTCGCACCATCATTGGATCAATAATGATGCGAAATTAAAAAATTTTAATGGATATTAAATGAAGAATCAGAAGATTTTTAAATCCAATGAATTCATATATATTATTTGTTCTCTTTATCGACAACTGATCATTAAATATCGTTAGCTAAAATAGGGATTGAATTTCCTATATTTCTAAAAATTAATTAGAGTGAAATATAGGGCCCCATCACCCACCATGTTAACCATCTAAATATTATTTGTATCTAATAGAAATTTTGCGAAATTATTGCTCAACTTACGAGCATAACTTTCAGATTATATAATCAAGACTATGCCTTTTTAATGTTAGTGGGCATAAATATTAACATTTTAATAAATGTTAGTTGAGATGTCGATAAATGATTTAACATTATTATTTGTTAAATGCTTTCAATTAATTTAATTGAGAATAAACTATTTCCCATTTTTATTTAGAGAATTCTATTATGCATCATGCCAAAATCACAGTTCTCCATATTATAATCAGCTTATGGTCAGATCCTAATTTTTCCATCTAATTATTTTTTATGGTGTAGTATATGTAAAAATTGAACACCACAATACACTGAGAAGGAAAATAAAGAATGTTGAGAATAAGTTCATAGTTTGAACTATTACGGGTGGTATTTTATAACACTGAAAAAAATGATTGTCAATTTGATCGGACAATTCTCTCAACATTAGGGGAGGAATTAAGAAGTTGAAAATAATGTATAAATGCATCATCATCTAAATCATCGCTAAATATCATTCGAACCATAAGTTCAAAAGATAATTTATTTAGATGCATTTATTGATCAAAGAGATCAACAATATCTCACGTACCAATTTTTAATGCTCCAATACGAATTGATGTCTTAGGGAACAATTTGTTAGCATTATACTTGATATATCTATGGCACGCCTAAAACATGATGGTGTTCGTTTCTAATACAAAAATCTTCAATTGAAAAAGGAGCAATTAGCAATGATGGTTTCATTCTCATATACTCTTAATGAGTATTTAGACATAACAAATTATAAAATCCCAGAAGAGGTTCAGGTATCTGATATGTTGAAAATTGAGATATCTAAATAAGTTATGTCATTATGAGAAAAGAAATAGAATCAAACGAGAAAAGAAAAAGTTATCGACAACAATTTTGTACAGAATATATAGTATCATTTGTGAATCGCGAGGAATCGAAATATATCGATCGAAATAATGTTTGGCCAAATAAAAGAAAACACAATCTTAAATTGAATTTACTAGATAAACACGAAATTTTTTGACCTATAGTCCAAAAATTTAAAGGTATATACTCATACGAAAATGAAATGAGAAAAATGAAGTTGTATTGTGTAATGCACGACTCTTAACATAGTGAATTTTGCAAAGATCGTCATGGATAAAATCAGGAGCTTATATCATGTTATCTGGACGATACATGAAATTTGAAATACGTGATAGTCAACTAATCTGACATGATTATTAATGTTATATTTGAAAGATTTATTATGCCTGAAGCATAACTCAAATGATACATGCCCGAAAACTACGTTCTTAGATCATTATATTGATTATTATATTGATTAAAACAATCGAGCGCATGTGGTATAATTGTCTTAGCAAATATTTGTTAAATGAATTCTATAAAAATGACCATATCTGCCTATATATTTTCATAAAGAAACAAATATTGAATTTGCAATTATAATTGATGATTTAAATTTAATTGGAACTCTTGAAGAGCTCAATAAAGCTGCTGGTTATTTGAAAAATGAATTTGAGATGAAAGATTTGGGAAAAATCAAATTTTGTCTCGAATTGCAGGTTGAACATTTCGCAGATAGATTATTTGTTCACCAATTTACGTATACAGAAAAAGTTTTAAAACGTTTTTATATGGATAATACACATCCATTGGTATCGCCTATGGTTGTTCGATCACTTGATAAGAAAAAGAATCCATTTCATCCACTTGAAAATGGAGAAAATGTTCTTGGTTCTGAAGTACTATATTTTAGTGCAATTGGAGTATTAACTTATCTTACAAATTGCACTCAACCCGACATAGCTTTTTCTGTAAATCCCATTGCAAGATATAACTCTATACCTGCTCAAAGATATTGGAATGATGTTAAACATATTTTTCGTTACCTAAAGGGTACTATTGATTTTGGATTATTTTATTCTCAAAAGTCGGGATCTGCGTTAGTGGGATATACAGATATATGTTATCTCTCTGACCCACATAAAGCTAAATCACAAACAGGATATGTGTTTACGCGTAGATGAACAACTATATCATGGAGATCCGTGAAGCAATCCTTGACAACAACATCCTCAAATCATCCTGAAATTATTGCAATCCACGAAGCAAGCCAATAATGTGTATGGTTGAAGATATGACCCATAATATCCAAGCATCATGCTAGTTAACTCCAATAAGAGATAGCTAATAATTTTGTATGAAGACGATGCAGCTTGTATTGCACAACTCGAAGGAAGCTATATCAAATGTGACAAGACGAAGCAGATTTCTCCAAAATTCTATCATACACATGAGTTTCAAAATAATAGCGACATCGATATCCAACAAATTCGCTCAAGTACAATGTTACCGATTTATTCACAAAAGCACTGCCAACATCTACATTTAAGAAATTAATACATGAGATTAGAAAGTGTCGACTCAAGGGTTTTCAGTGATCAACATCAGGGGGAGTAGTTGTACTCTTTTTCCTTCGTTTAGGTTTTATCCCATTGGATTTTCCTAACAAGGTTTTAATGAGGCAGCATTTATTTTTAGTACTCCAAAATAACTGTACTCTTTTTCCTTCATTTGATTTTTTTCCATTGGATTTTTATCAAACAAAGTTTTAACGAGACAGATATTTTATAATATGTCATTCAAGGGGGAGTGTTGTAAAAGGAAAGTTTATTAGGATTTAGAGATGAATGACAATTATACCCCTGCAACCCTAGAAATTATTACTGTTGTATCCCTGATTCTGCCCTATAAATACAGGGTTTGGTCCTTAATAAAATACACACAAGTCTATTGACTTCTCTTTGTTCTCTTCTCTTTTCTTTACTTTTATAACAATTAGGGAGTTATTTGATTTTTAAATAATCAGTTATACTATTAGTTTCCAGTATTCTTAGGAATAAAATTAGTGACATGTATATTCTAAAATTTTTATTTAAAAGAGTTGTGTGGTGTAATTTCCACAAAATCTGGTAGCCCATTTACCTGTGGGTGGGTCTAAAGTTTGGTTTTCGAGTCTCTTACAGGAAGACCCGGGTAAGAATTGCTTTGAATGGCCGGTTGACCCATTCCAAAACTTTTTTGGCCTTTGACCAATTTTTTACAATTAAAAGAAAAGGAAAAAAAATTTCATTTTCTGTTTGCCTTTAATACCCTTATGCCCTATATGATTCAAACGGTCCAAAATTGAAATCAATTTCAAACACAGTTAGCCCAACAAAGCAACGAAGAAGAAGAAATTAGTCTGGCCTTTACCTTGCTCATTGGGAACGAAGAAGAAGAAATCAGTTGGCCCATTTCTACATAACTCTGTTTTGAGGAATTTGTTTATGGACAAAGATGATGCGATAAAAAAAAAGAGCATTAGCAAACCATAGATTTGAGTAGACATTGATTTGAGTTTCTGTACGGTTTTGGAGAGAAATATCTTCTCCTTTGGAGTGGTGGTAGTGTCAGAGTAAGAGATTTGTTTTGTTAAACAAGAAATCAGGTAGTGTCCAATACCTCGTATTAGTTATATAATTGTCTTTATTGTTAGTCCTATTTTTAAGAATTTCAAGAGTAATTTTAGCTGGTTTCTTAGCAGCCTACAGGAGTTGACAACACTTTTCGAAGGAAATTTGATCAAGAGGAGTATTTGCAACGCGTCTGTGAGCGCGAAGAAAAGGTTTTCTAGCCATCACCGGAATTTAATCTTGCTTCACCTTTTTTTTTTCATTGTGAACTTTTCTAAGTCTGCTAGATTAAGGTTTCTTTTTCCTATATTGTAGGAGGAGGCACGATCGAAATAAAAAAGTGAGTCATTTAATTTGATTGGATCTGTTGGTTGTATGCAGTTGTATATGCGAGTAATTGAAAATTACATTGAATTGGTATACATTGCACTAGACATTGAATTTGGGTCTTCGACTTTGAATTACTAAATTAAGATTATAAGTTTTGGTACAGTGAGGGGTCCTCCGGTACAATGGAAACCATTGAAGCACAGGGATTATGAAGTGGACCTTGAGTCTCGATTGGGAAAGACTCAGGTTAGCTACTTTACTTTTTTCAGATACAAGATGCTTCCCTTTATCACGTACCTGTTGTTTTCAGTGAATTTTCTGTTAAATGTATGGTCAATTTGAGGCATGCTTTTGAATGTGTATATATATATATATATTTCCTTCCCCCCTGAGTGCATGAATGAAATTTATGGGGAAGAAAAAGGATTTTTTTGTTTCTTTATCCTTTAGATATTGTTACTTGGTTCATTATTTGCTTTTAATAATGTTGTGTCCTAATTTTTTTAATAGTGAAGTTATGTGTTAAAGACATTTGGATTCAGCACTCTTTTGCACAAGCGTGAGAGCCAATTGGAAGGGAAATTGGTGCAGGCAATGAAGTGAACTAGATGAACACGTGATCAATAATTTGAATACTAAATTGAGATTGAAAATTCGAAGATCCAACGTCTTTGAGTTTTGTTTATTCAATAATCCACCAAGGAAATGAAAATGTTTAATTACCCTACATGGAAAATAAACCCTGTGCAATTAAAATACTAAAACACCCTTAATGAAATAATGAGACCAAGTAACTTAGACATATGAATGCACAAAGAACATAAGTAAAGCAACAACAGCAGCCGAGCCCAACACCTGTGATCTGCCTGACGCTGTGGTCTACTTCATGAGTTTTGGGTGGTTAAGTCCCTCCATGTATGCAAGTGCCATAGACTCTACCGCATCAGGATTTAATTAATCCTTGCATAAAAATGTGCCTTTGATTTGGTTGTTGGTTATTTATCACCCTTACTCCCATACTAGATACGTTAAATATTTTTGTCCATCTTTAGCAAAAATATATATGGATGTAGGCTACTGTTTTTTGTTGCATATATTCTCCTTTTTTGCAAGGACTTATAAGCATGTATATTTATCCTTTTTGCAGGTTGTTACTCCAATTGCACCTCTAAGTCAGCAGGTATATCCTAACTGTATTTCTCTTATATCCTCGTAATCCTCATATTATTATTGACTATGAAAGTTAGGAATTAGGTTCACATTGAGTTTTGTCCCAATTTGGACATAGTGGTAGTCTATTTTCTCTACATTAGGACAATCCTTCAGTTAATAAGTGCTTATAGAGTTCATAAAGTGCTGAGTTTTTCATTCTATTTGAAGTGATCATTACTAATATTTTCATGCCACTTACAGGATGGAGTACATATACAACATCGGTGATAGATGTGATGCAAAGGTCTCAACACGTTGTAACGTGTCAAGTGTGGAGAAAGTATATGATGCATTAGATGATGTTCATAAGGAAATTTTCTTGAATTCGTGCTTCGGTAAAATATACAACATTAGGAATATGAAAATATCTGCCTAACTAATTCACAACTTGTTATTACGACGGGTGGTCTCTGTGAATGAGGATGAACTATGGTTTTGTTTAAGAATGGAAAAAGTTGCCCCTTTTTCTTTGTATCAGTTTATGCTAGTTACAGGATTAAACCCTGCTAATGAGGAGGAGTATTAGAGCCAAATAAATGAAAATGGTAGATTGAAAACTAAATACTTCCCAATATCGAGTAAGGTTACGCCTAAAGAATTAAATGAGGCTTTTGAGAAAGAGATAGAAGACATGGATGATAAATATAAATTGGGTTTAGTTCTTATATATGAGACAATGTTGAGGTCCAAAGAAAAAAAACACATCTATAGATCTTCGCACCTTGGATATAGTTGATGATTTAGAACTATTTAATGGATATCCATGGGGAGCAAAAAGTTTTAAATTTACAATACATGCATTCCTAAGAGTGTCGAAGGATCCAAAACCTAAATATTCTTTGTGGGGGTTTCCACTAGCGATACAGGTAAATGGTCAAAACTTGTAATTTAGGCATTATTTTATTTGATTTTAAATATTTGTAAACAATTTAGACATCTTCTTTCAGGTGTGGGCGTTCGAGTCTATTCCACAAATAGCAAACATGTATCGTACTAGGTTAACTGTCAACGAGCTGCCGAGAATGTGCCGTTGGAAATCAACACTTACTCCTAATTCTCATGATATTGCTGAAGTCTTGGATGACCCACAAGTGAGTATATCTTCTATATTGTAATTACTTTTGCACGTTACCTCAAATATCGCTAAAAGGATTCTTTGTCAATTATTCATCTACAAGTCCATTGCTCATTGACAGCTTTTCCCGATGAGACTGAACAACAATATGTGAATTTATTTGTTCACGGATCTAGAAAAGAAGATCCGATCTTGGATGTTTATCTCTATGAGGCCGGAGGATACCCAAATGTTGATGATGCATTACTAGATGATGATCTAGATCTACCACAAACCCAAAGGGAGAGAGTCTCTCCTAATACACGTGAAAATGATGTATGTATATCTTTAATGCTTTTGTATGATGAATTAGTGCTGACTATATGCTTTTAATTCCATTAGATGCAAAGTTCGGGAACTGCTCGTGTACATCAGCATTCTATTCCTACAAGTCGAAGACCTCCATGCAGCCATCGAGCTTCTTGCGACCACGACGATATGTTGAGACAATTGTTGCACAATGTGGAGAAATTATCCGATAAATATGAAGAGATAAATAAGAAGTTTGATACTATAATGAATTGGATGAGACCAAGCCAACATCTTGACAAAGACTATTCATTTGGGGTTGACGGAGTATTTGGGACGGAGGGAGATAACCTAGTCGACGAGAATTCTATCTTTTTCGAAGAGAACGACTTTAGTCGTTTAAAAAGACTGCAGTCATTTTCCTTAAACGACTCTAGTCTTTTTAAGCGATTGTAGCCGTTTTCCTAACAATACTAATTGTTTATAATTTATTTCGTTTATAAATGTGTAGGTAGACGAACTTCATTACAACAATTTATCGTACTCTACAAACAATATCCAAGTATGCTACTTATTGTAATGTATAATGTAATACGAGGTGACAATCGAACTACTAACATTAGGGATCTTGTTTGGTTTCGACTTATTAGTTCAAAATGAATAAGAAGACGAACTTCGTTACATATAATTCATCTCGCTCTACTTATGTTATAATTCAAGTATACTGTATTTAAATTCTAAATTTGCTACTTACAATAATGTATAATACAATTTGTGGTGAGAATCGAACTTCTAAAATTATAGATTGTATTTGAATAAGCAAAATCATAATGTATAACATTTGAAATCTTGTTTGGTTAGATTTCAAATTATTTCGTACAAAAGTGTATAGAAAAACGAGCATATTAGCAAAAAATGAGATGAGAATTTAAAAAATGACTAAAGTCGTGTTACACGACTTCAATCGTTTTCATGTAAACGACTGGAGTCGTTTAAAGCGACTATGGTTGTTTTCTTACAAAACGACTCTGGTCATTTTAAATTACTCGAGTCATTTTTGTTTTTAAGAAAAAATGATTGCAGTCGATTAAAATAATTAAAGTTATTTTCCATTTATCATTTATTATATGAAATAAAAGACTATGAGAAAACTACCCAATATTCATAAAATATAGATTTGGGATGAATTATGACAAAAACTCATAACATAAAACATAAATTGTAATAACTTGTCATAACATGCTATCAACTAAACAAACAATCTACTAATCCTCCAATCTTCTATTGGCTAAATTATATGATTTCAACTGATTTCGTTCAAAAATGTATAGGAAGACGAACTTTGTTATTACAACTCATCGTGCTCAATTATATGTAGTTTGAGTATATCGTATTCAATCCTAAGTATACCTTTTACAATTGGTTTCGATAAGTTAAAACATCATTTTATAATGAAAAATGTTACAATCAAAATTGTAACCATTTAAACTGTATTTGATTTTTAACATATTTCGTGTAAAAACGTATAGGAAGGTGAACTTCATCGTCATACCCCACTACACACTGTTCAAATATATCGCATTCAATTTTTATGCATACGACTTATATTTTGATTTCGATAAATTCAATCATCATGTATAGTGAAAGATGATATGTCAGTTAAACATCTAAACTTTCAGATTGTGTTAGATTTCAACTTATTTCATTTAAAAAGAAATATAGAAAGATGAACATTGTTTCATACAATCATTTGTGTTTCACTGCACACAATTCTAGTATACCATATTTGATTTTTAATTGCATGATTTACAATTGATTTTGAACAATTTAAACTATCATTTATAATGAAAGAAAAGATGTCTTTCAAACTTCTAACAATTGGTTTTGGCAAGTTCTATATAATGAAAGATGAAAGGCTAATCAAATAAGGAACCTTCTAAACCATATTCAACTTACAAATGTTCTTTATTGTGATCTAAATAGATTTTATGTTTGTCGTAAGTTGATCGTGACCGTGCAAATCACAACTAGAGACTTTTATGAAATAAAAACGACTATAGGTCGTTTAAAACAACTAGAGTCGTTTTTCTCATAAAACGATTGGAGTCGTTTCGAGAAATAAACGACTTTAGTCGTTTAAATCGACTGGAATCGTTTTTCGTCGTTCATTTTTTTCTGAAAATGTTAGAAAGGATATTGTAGTCATTTACTAAAAGGGCATTTAAGACTTTTCAACAATATAGAAAAAGATAATTTAGACATTTTAGCATAAAAGAGCCTTAAAAACTTATTAGGAGTAAGTAAGGCCACAAAAAGTTTTGAAGGGCTTGACTAGGCCTTTTTAAAAAATAGTCCAAGACCCGGCGTCTTGTTTCCATATCCAAAAATTGGGTCACTGAAACTCCGTTAGTCTCTCTTTACCTCTCTCTCTCTCTCTGTCTCTAAAAATGGCAGTCTCGTCTACTTCCTCGTGTCTACACTCCAGAAATGGAATCCATCAGCCTACTCTCAGGTTCTCTCTCGTGGTAGATTTTTTTTTTCCTGCTAAATTTTATATTTAATTTTTAAATTTCGTTTTGCAGTTGTGCCAGCAAAGTTTTTGTGGGTTTAAGAGTTCAATCTCCAAGTCTGTGTTCTTATCCTCTTTTTCCTATAGTTTACTGTGTAAATTATGTTATTCAGGAAATAATTTTAATTTTTCTCTGTTTTATTTTTTAACCAGACTCTTATGGGATTGGAAAATCCAACTTGAATGTGGAGTTTCATAATAAAGTCTACAAAAGTATTGAATCCAGGTAAATTTTTGCTATCTTTGATTCCGGGGTCTTAATAGATGGATTGCTAATTTCGTATTTGCAGTGGATAGCATAAAAGCATGTGTGCTGAAAATTCTATGCAATTTGAAAATTTAAAATTTTTTTTATTCAATTTAAGGGTTCGTTTTCTTGCTAGGAATCTATTTCTCGGAAAATTTGACCAATTTTCTTTTTAATCAATAACCATTGAAGTTAAATAAAAATCCCCAAGGTGTAATTTTTAAGATGCACACTAGTTATTTGAGCTATTGCACAACAGTGAGATTCAAGAATCTAGCTGACAAACAATCTTAATCCATATTCCTGGAATTCAGGAATCCCCACCAACTAAGTTTCGGTTGGTCAATATTTCAAAATTGAAATCTTAAGACTCCATTTGTCAATGCACAGGTTGTATCTTGTTTTCTTGCTCAAATTTCTATATTCCTTTTTGAGTGTAACTAAATTTTAAAAACTGAAGAAATTTGTAAGACACAGATGCGTGGTTTCGAATTGTATATGGGAAGTTTGCTCTGCTTCTTTTGGTATTATGGTGATACTCATGAGAGAAAAGATAAGGCTCGATGGTTTCTCCTTCTCGGAAGAATTGCATTTTGCATTTGTTGAATTTCACTAGTACATGTTCAATGGAATTACACTGCATATCTGAACCCCCTTTGTCGACTTGTTTCACCCTTCCAGGACCTGTAACAGTAAACCAACTCGGGCGCGTGTTGCAATGATGCCTATAGGAACACCTAGAGTGCCTTACAGAAATCCAACTGAGGGAACTTGGCAATGGGTTGATTTGTGGAATGCTCTTGTAAGTGAGCTTGATTACAAAGAGCCGAATAGACGATCAACTTATAGCATGTTTAACTAAGCTTAAGATGTTTACTTATAAGTATTTAAGTTTTAACACAAATTACGTCTTTAATCGGTCAACTTCACCCATACGTGCTCTAAGTCAACCAATGGAAAATTTTGGATGTGTGATTTCAACTCATTTTGGTGTCTTTGTGCTTTTAAAAAACTTGCTGACCTCATGAACTGCAGTATCGTGAACGTGTTATTTTCATTGGACAACACATAGACGAAGAATTCAGCAACCAGATACTAGCAACGATGTTATACCTAGACAGTGTTGACAATTCCAAAAAGCTTTATATGTACATCAATGGCCCTGGAGGAGATGTAAGTTCTTCGAAACTAAAATATATGTTTTTTTAGCTCTTCGTTGAAATGTCCCATATGCATATATATATATATTTTTGTCATATTTGCAGCTTACTCCAAGTATGGCTATCTATGATACAATGCAAAGTTTGCAAAGTCCTGTTGGAACCCATTGTGTGGGCTATGCATATAATTTGGCTGGCTTTCTTCTTGCTGCTGGTGAAAAGGTAACGCTCTCTTCTCCAAAAATACAATGTGGCAGGTTATATACATTACTCTTTGGAAGGATTATAAAGAGTTCTACGCAACCTTGCTTAAAGATTACAAATATAGCTATTGTCTGATCAAAATAACAATATTTTGATTTACTAGAAGTCTAGAACTTGGACATCTAATTGCGGGGTTCTGTTTGTTTCTTGCTCTAGTTTTTGAATATAATGATAGACCTGTACCTGGCTTTGTAATGACACCACGTGCATAATTGTTTGGTTAATAATGAAAGAGTAGAAGTTATTTTACAGTGACCTTTTGTTTTCAAACATGTTTGAATGACTTTTTTTTCCTTAACTTTTAAGTAGAATCACTTAGTTTGAGAGCAACTGTTAGCTTATTGTCAAAATAAGTAAATTACTCGTTTCCAACACTGGACAATAAAAAACTATTTATTTTCAACAGACTTGTGTTACGTAAATAAAATTGTTAAGCTTTGGCAAACATGCTCTATCTTCTATAGTCTATTTTGGCATTCTTTCATGTTCAGGTACTTGGTCATAGCCTCCTGATCAAAATATGTGGACTTAATTGACAATGAAAGCCGGAACTGTATGTCTTGTTGGTGTCACCTGTTTAACAATCTTTCATTTTATGAAGGGTAATCGCTTTGCAATGCCTCTTTCAAGAATCGCATTACAGTCTCCAGCTGGAGCTGCTCGTGGTCAGGTTCGATCATACTTATTCTTATCTGTTGAAGAGTGTTTTAATTACTTATACTTGCTGCTGGTTATTTATCGGGAGCCATTTTTTGGCAGGCCGATGACATTCGTAATGAAACAGATGAGCTTCTCAGGATAAGAGACTATCTTTTCAAGGAGTTGGCTCAGAAGACTGGTCAGCCAGTTGATAAGGTATAAACTTCTACTTCGGAACTCCGCGTCATCATTCTGATTGTCCTTATATGTGTAGGCTTTTGCTATGGCTTGCTTGCAAAAACCTGTAACGTGATGTGGGCACATGTTATGGTATATTTATGCTTTTTTTTTTTTTATAAAATCAAATTTAAACATTAATAACTGCATTAAATCATCAGATAGATGCAAATTAAGCTTGGAACAAAGAAAAAGGGTTAAAAACACTGTCAGTCTCCTAACTTGTAGTATTGTTTCGTTTTAGTTACTGAACTTCTTTTGTACAATTGTACCTAATGACTGAATTTTCATTTGCTTCAGTTTCGACACTCCTGATCTCCGTTGGATTAACAGAAATATTGACATGGCTAATGAAAAATATGATGTGGCATGAAAAAACCGTTATTGCATGTTTTGTCGACCAACCGGGAAATTCTTTTCCTTTTTTTATTTTTCTTTTATTTCTTAGAGACTCGAAAAGACGATTCATTTATGCCTGCTGGGGGCAATAAACATGATGCACCCGACGGATTTTTCTTGATACGCTATGGCTTTCTTTAGCTACATCAGCATTACCATTAACTCACAACGTGGGTGACGAACAATGTTTTTAACCCAAAATAATGCAATTATCAGGAGCAGAATTTGTTGTGTTTATAATATATAAAAGGATTATATAGTCACTCCATATCTTCAACATATGTGTTGAGTTCTTACTTGAAATATTCAGATTCACAAGGACTTGAGTCGGATGAAGCGTTTCAATGCTCAGGAAGCTCTCGAGTATGGCCTCATCGATCGTATAGTTAGGCCTCCTCGTATTAAGGCCGATGCACCAAGGAAGGATTCTACCGCAGGTCTCGGTTAGTTCATTTGTTAATTATGACAAAAAGCCTATGGGTGTTAAACAGTTCCAAATTCTTGGTCATTAACAAGGTTCATTTGTTAAGGTATGCCAGAAAATGTAATTTTTCGAACGTCTTTTTTATGTTTAACAATACTCTCTCCCAATGCTTGATTGAATGATGATATTTTCTCTTGATTACATTTTATATGTTCTCTCCTCGTTGGCCCACCACTAGTGAATCTCGACTTTGTTCAAGTTATAGTCATGGGGTCAAGTGTACGGAGAGTAAGATATAAAATTATCATACTCAAACTACACTCGAGATAAAAGCATCTTCAATGCGTCCTATGCATCGCAATTCAAGTGGCATACAAGTTGAAGGACTTGCAGTTAAGGCGGCATTGACATCTAATGAATACGTACAAAAAAATTGGACTTCAATTAACTCATTTTCTAGTTTTACCACACAAATTCAGTGTGTAGAATGTGCGAATGAAAACACTATTAGAAAAATCATGAATTTGGATGTATTAAAGAACCAAGAATGGATAAAAAGACTCAATGGCTTTGTAAATTACACACCTCAACATTCTACAACATGATCATAACGGTAAACATGTCGATTTGAATGCACTATCTAGCTAAGTTACTGCACAAACCTCGCCTGTATGCAGCATGTTGGCACTAAGTTTACAAACGAACAACAGATGAGTGATAAGACTCGTTAAGTAGGGAATCCATGAATGGGGTTTGATGCCAATTGGGTTGGTGAGAGAACTGTTAGCGCATATTTGTTATGCGGTATTAGACAATGAAATGGAAAATATTTCTAGTTCGTCCAATCCACCTTCATGAACACGTGATTAGTGATTTAGGGTAACTAATCGGGCAAAGATGCATCGACATCAGTAGGTTTATTCGTTGAGTTGGGGCCCATTGACGACCAGCTATCTCCACGGAGAGAAGAGTTGGTATGATAAAGTTCTTCCGCCCTTGCGCTCGAGATAGGAATAGCAGCAGTAGGTGTAACAGCCGTCGACTGAGTCTTGTGTTTCTTTGTCTTCTGTTCGTGCTGATTCCCCACCAAAAAACTACCAACCACGATCTAATTCAGGCCACAACGCAAAGATTTATCAGAAAATGTACGAGGTAGAGGTCATATTTATTAATTATGGTACGAGAAGTTTACTAAGTTGTGTGTTTGGCTAAGCTTAAACAAAAGTAACTTCTACACGTCTAAGATAAAACAAAAATCAGACGAAAGCATACCTGGGTGGGACTGGCAGCAACCAGTAAACCAGCAACTCCACCCCCAACAACACGCCCATCGGGGCTAGCTAAAGAAACGCTCATACCACCAGATCGGTGCCTCGTTCCTCCAGTCTCGGAAGGCATAAATGATCCAGTCAGAGATAGTATCTCAAATCGACCCTAAACAACAAAAGAATTACCATGTCAAATGTTCCTGTCGATGGCAAACAAAAATAATACTGTAACTGAACATTACTAGCATCTAGCAAATGTGCCCGGATATCAAAAAAGAAGATATGAATACAGAGTCGGCGGAAGACTAAACTAAAGCAAAAATTATTGATTCAAGTACCTCGTATGTCAATGTACCACCTGAAGAATCAGGTTGACGAAGAGTTACGCTTGAAATCACTCCATTAGCTGAGAGAATGCATATCGCCCGAGGACCTTGTTGAGAGAAAGATATGACCTTCATCATGACATCCTAAAATGATCAAAAGTCATTGTACATTCTATGCAGGAGATTGGACGTTAATGTGAACGGGAGAAAAGTAAATGGAAATTAACTATAAAGCGGAACTGAAAACCTAAATGCAAATTCCAGAAAATTACTTTTCCATTGAGCAAAAAGTGCTAGAAAATTTTGATATTTTACCTCTCCAGCATTGACAGTGATAATATGAGGTATAAAATTAGCGCCAACAGAACATGAAACCCATTCACCTATAATGAAAAAAGATTGAAGATTAGTAAATCTCGGGGAGACGAGTTCAGCGCAAAAAAGTATAATAATAGGAGGAAAAAGGAACACTTGGGCCCATGAAGAAAAAGGACGAAAAACATTACTTCATGAACCTGATCTTCATGTACCAATTATATGAACTCGAGATGAACACATTCCATAGCAAAACCATGAACTCGTGTCAATCTGAGTCATCTAGTTAACCCGGTGTTCAGCTATAGAGAGGGCAAGAAAATGGACTGTGTGTGTGTGAGAGAGAGAGAGAGAGAGAGAGAGAGTTTTGGGCTCTCAGCCAACAATTCATGTTAAACCGTGTCATCTGAAAAACTTAAATTGTTAGAAAAATGACATAATGTCTATGTTAAATCGAGTCATCTAAAAGCTTAATGGACTCAACGAGAGAGAATTTTGGATTGTCAGACAACAATCTATGTTAAACTTTCTCATCTAAAAGTTTAAATTATTCTAGAAATGGCACAATTATTTAAACTTCCGTCCTCACGCGCAAGCAGAATTCACTTTTTTGTCATAGGCTCGACAAGTATATCGTTATCATAAATGACTGGAAGCAAGGCTTGATCTCAGGGGCATGGAATGTGGATTTTTTCCACTGGAGAATCAAATTGTATGTGTTCTATGAAGCGAACATTAGACTCTTAGGAAAAACAAACAAAAGACACTCTAAGTCTGAATAACAATTTAGCCACCCCGAACTTGAAACCCCACAAACCCCACGAATAGTGAATCATCAACGATCTTTTCGTCCAAGTTCAGAAGAAGTGACGTGGATTATTCAACAAAGTCGATTATATATATCCATTGCTTTCGCACCAAAAATCCACATGACTATCAAAACTACCCATTTATGACAAGATTTTAGTTGGGGCATCAAATTAGAGGTCCCATTTCTTCACTCAATTAAAGAAACTAAACATCAATACATAAAAGAATGTTTAATCAACATGCAGGCATTAACACTAAAAACACACACTGTTCCATATAGTAATGCACAGTTATATTGCAATTACTGAATTACCCAAAATTTCGGATTCCGTTATAGGATGCTGCGCCGGCCGGAGTTTTCCGCCCTTCTCCGCAGCCGAGAAGTCAATCATAGGCGCAGGGGCAGAGGAGGAAATCGGCTTAGGAGTGAGGGGTTTAGTGGCAGAGCCATCAGGGGTATACTTCCTCGGCCTACCCCTCTTCTTCTTCTTCTCAATGGTGGCGCCAAACACTCCGGCATCGGAGACCGCCGGCTGAGGCGGCGGCGCTGATCCAGTAACCTGAATTGGATTATCAGTGGTCCTTGGAGCCACGTGATAGTCTGAAGGAGCATCTGATCCCAGTCCCACCACTGTGATTCCACTGCTACTTATGGTACCTTCTCTACTTTCCATACTTCAAACTCCAAGAACAAAAATTCCCGTAAACCCTCAAAAACCCATGAATTTTTCTTGATGAAAAACCCCAGAAATTATAAAAAAAAAAATTTAAAAAGAAGGAAAAAAAATAAATAAAAAAAGCGATTTAAAGGTTATCCCTTAACAAGCTTCTTTACGTTTTTACAGAACGGGACAAAAAAAAGGTGCAGAAGATCAAACTAAAAAAGGGAAAATTTTAGTGGGGCTGAACAAGAAAATTATGGGAAAAAGGGATTGCAGTTTTTGGAGAATTAAAACAGAAATATTGAATTTTTGGGGTAAGAAAATGGGTAAATACAGGTTTGGTGAGTTAGCTAAATTTTAGCCTTTCCTAATTTTCCTCAGATTGTCCGAATTTGTAATTTATAATTTTCAAATAAAGTGGAATAAAAATATTTGGGTCCATTAATTGTTGATTATTTAAAAGCATAGAAAATTATGCAGTTTGGTTAATTAAAGTGGTTGGAGTCCGGTAAGAAAAGAAAATTAAATAAGTAATTGTAGTTGAGAAAAAAAGTGAAATTAGGTTGCCAAGCAATGAAGGCATTGAATCTCCTTTATATTTTTAATTTAAAAGGAGAAAAAAATAATAATATGTATGTATATTGGAATCTCAAGAATTTAAAATAGTTAATTTATGAAGTAACCTTTAATTTATGAATTTTTTTCATAACTTATTTAAAGTTGTGCAAAATTTTACCCCGTTTATCTTTTCCTTTTTTTACACCCTGAGCCCCTCTTTTTAAGAATGTATTTTTTCAAATCTCATTTTTAACCATACATTCTCACATAAAATAATTATACACGTATTTTAAAATTTTTTCCTTACTTCTTAACCACGCATTCTTAAAAAAATTATTTTTCCATAATACATTCTAACCCAAAAATAGGGATCAAATAGAGGTTTAAATGTGTTACGATAGTTAGGGCTATCAATGGATTGAATTTTGATTTCAAATCCGATTCAAATCCGATGATATTAATGTGAGATGGATTTAGCGTCTCAATCAGATAACCTGATTAATATTTGAATCCGATAATCCGTTAACTAAATAAAATAAATATAGATGTAGTCATGAAGGTCAATCAAATCCGATAACAACCCAATCTGATTTGTTATAATAATATAACATATTTTATCTATTATCGTATAATTTATTACACATACTTTTTTTTCATATTGAAATTTGTATTATACTTTACAAGTAATTTTTAAATAATAAATAATATTAGATAATAGTATAATATTGATAAATGAAATATTTCGAAGAGTTTTTAATTTTTCGTTGATTAAAATAAGATAAAATATAATTAATTTATTTTATAAATTAAAAAACGAAAGGGGCCTACAGTTGGAGTTTCTTTCATTATTTCAACTTCTCACTTTCTACATCGATGATTATTCTTATCGAATCAGATGATTATTCTTATTGGATCGGATTGGACATCGACAGATCCGATCCGATCCATGTTTAATCCATTTACAGGGTTTAGAAGTTGACTAATATAATTTTTTTTTATCTTTCTAATTTTTTCAATTTCAGATTAGATATCCGATAAAATAACAAATCGAATATGGATTTAGCAATCAAATATTCAGTAAATTATCAGATTAGATGATTATTTTAATTGGATCGGATCGGACATGGGCAGACCCGATCCATTTAGAATAAAGTCACTTATCCTAGCTTAAAAATTGGGGCGAAGAGACACGTTGATGTATCAAAAAATGATGAGTCTTTTTGTTTTAATTTTTCAAACAGTCAAAATCATATGTCGACATGTGTCCCATTTGAATTTGAGTTTGAATGTGTAACATGATCAATCCATTTATTGTCCTATCAGTAGTGATACATGTATACAATGATTTACACACACATAATGTGGTGTGATATGATTATATAACCAAATAAAAGAGAACGAGTTAATATACAATATGTAAATATACTTGAGAATAAGTTAAGAGAAAAGTTAAAAGACAAGACTTTTTTTTTCTTTTTTTTCTTTTTTTTCTTTTTAATTATGACAGGGGAACCAGCAGTCGCTACTATTTGGATGCGCACTGGGTAAATCTTCGGACTGACGCAATAGCCTGCAAGCCACGTCGGTCAGGTAAATCGCACTAGGCAAGCTTGGTGTAATAGGTTCGATCGAAAAAGTGTTGATTTTTACTTTTGTCACGTACGATTTAGTTATGCAATACTTTACGAAAAACTACTTTTAGGGGGTGTTTGAGCCACATTATTTTGGTAATAATGCATTCTTGAATAGTGTACTTATGGGAAATGTGTTGTTAAAAAATAAGGAAAAACTTTTGATTTGCGTGTAATATTATTTTATTGAAGAATGTGTGGTTGAAATGATGTCAAATCATTGTTTAAGAATGCATTTTTTTGAAATAATGTGGCTCAAACAGGCACTTAATTTATTGTGCATGATTGCACGAATCTAATGGAGCTTTATTTTGTCACTCTCTGTATAATGAGTTGATAAATTTCCTTAGAAATAAAAGCTATGACTACATTGATTTTAAATTTATTTTTAAGAAATATCAGTACTATCTTACATAAAAGAATAAATTATATATTCAAAATATAAAGTAATAAATTTAGTATAATGAAGACTACAAATTAGGTTTTAGAAAGGGACAATGGACTTTTGAAAATATTATATAACATAAATTGATATTATGGTGAGTGAATGGAACAATTATTTATCTGTATTCTTTCTTTCCTTATTTTCTTCATATTAAATCTTTTAATACTTTGTCACCGTTTTATTTTTATATTTGTATAATTTATATTATCCTCGCAAAACAAAATTGCTTAATATAAAGTATATATGGTACATTAATTTAGGTATTAGATAAGATCAATGGCCTTATAAAAATAATGTAAACATTGATTAATAAGATGGCGAGTGAGTGGACAATTATATAACTATTTATTTATTTTTCTCCTTTTTTCTTTAGGTATTTGATAAGGACAATGGCCTTTTAAAAATAATGTAAACATTGATTAATAAGATGGCGAGAGAGTGGACAATTATTTAACTATTTATTTAGTTTTCTCCTTTTTTCTTTAGTATTATATTAACAAAATCTATTGTAACCATACCCTATTGTTTATATGTTTTTTATTTTTATTATATTTGAATAAATTGAACAAACTTTGGTTTGGGATACAATATCTAGCGTGCAAGTTGTAGCAAAAGAAATAATTAGCTGGAAGCATTTTAAATTGAATTTGATAGTCTCAGATGTCGATACAATTTTCAGTCCCTCCAGCACCACTATGCATTTTTTAATTTAAAGGAGACGTGCGATCTTAGATTATTTTCGCATGGTTGCGAATCACCTCACCTTTATCATTATGTAAAGAACCCACGCTAAATATTTAATTTCGTTGAACTTTAGTTTTTACCATTTGATTTTGAGAATACAATAATAAAAAAATCACGAAATAAATTGACCCCAAGCCTAACCTATAGAAATGAGATCTTGAATCTTATTTTTGTTTTCTATCCCTAGTGATAAAATATTTTGTTGATATATTAACAATACATAATTCGTATGTATGCTCAATAACTTAAGAAAATAATAAAACTCGAATTTAAACCATATTGCATTAAGTTAAATTTTAATTAAATAGTAGGAGGTGGTTGGGTGGTTTCGATAGGGGATGCTCAGGGGAAGAAGATGATCTATTTGTTTAGCTGTTTTTGTCCCTTTTTAATTTTTTTCACTTATTACTTAAAGGGGAGGGTAAATTCATCATTTTCTCGAATTTAAAAGAAGATGGAAGGACGTGATTTGTAATTAAGTAAACTGTTGGGAGATGTCTGATACTAAAAAAAAGGTTGAGCATAAGTTAGTAATAAGTTAGTAAGTCAGAGACGAAAATTGCAAAAAGTCCTGCTTTACTATTGAAACTTGCTCCATTTTTAATTTTTTATCAATATGGTCCCCCCCACCTCCCGCTTCTTTCGAAGGTTAACTATTTACTTAGCCCCTTTTTAGCCCTGTTAAATTTTATTTTATTTTTATTTTTCCTATTTTCAACCACACAATTTTTCATAAAATAATGTTATACGTAAATCGAAAACTTTTCATTCTTTTTCAACCGCTCGTTTTAAAAAAAAAAACACTATTTCATTCATTTTCATTTCAAAAAATGGAGGCTAAACGGGGGCTAGTAAACTCTTTTGCTTAGCCAAACATGTTCTCAACTTAATTCAAGAAAAATTAACTTTTATATTAAATCATCAAAATTCATAAAGTATAATTATTTAAAATTATTCGTTAATACAAAAATATATTTCTTAAAATTCTTGGATTATCCGCAAATGAATTGGTAGACATGTTATAGAAATTTGAGTAATCAAAAAGGTTTACCCAAAAAGAAAAAGGAAAAGGAAAAGAAAGTTTCTAGTACAAAATAATTTGTTTATTTTGTTATAGACAGAAAATTAGCTCTTAATTAATTCTTAAGAGCTTGAGAATTCATTAACCTCAAATTCTCGATATTTTTAAGAATACCCATAAATATTTTAATACCTTTGCTTGTACTTCCTTTCTATGTGGGCTTGATGCTTGTAGTTCGAAAATGGTATTAAAATCAACCTTCAATATCGCATAATTTAATATAATGAAGTCAAAATGAATAATGTAGTTGATTATTTGTGGCGTATGATGGTGCGATCACTTCTTTCAACTCGTAAGCAAATTTGGTGCCATCGACAATGGTGATGACAATGTGAGATATGGTGGTGGAAGGAGGTGATGGTACTAGGGTTGGAGAGAGAGACTATTGGTCGGTTAAAGATTGAATGAGATACAATTAGTTTCTCAATCTCTTACTATCAGGGTAAATATAATTCAATCATAATTAACTATAATATAGATGATTATTTGTACTAATAAGGGTAAAATTGATTTTTTTCCATAAAAATGATGACTTTGGCGTAATTAAACCTAACAAATCAACAATGGAAAATTCGAATCGCCCGGTATTGGATCCCAAACCAAATAAAGTAAAATGAAGTTCAAAAATCGAGAGAGCTCCATATATAACCAATCAAATCATCAAATCCTTCATATTCCTATCGCCCCTAACGCTACATAGTACAAGATCGAAATTCGTGTCATATTATTTAATGATCTTCTCACAGCCATGTTTGTGTAGTTGAATTGTCGGGTTTGATTTGAATTTTCTTTGAATCGAAGGTCTGTCCCATTCCATCCCATTCCCGTTTATTATGTGGTCAACGAACTTTATCACGAACAATCTGCAATCATGCTTGAACAAATTGATTAAAATTCATGTTAATTATTGCCATATAAATAGATAAACAACATCCAATGCTAAATCAGAATGTAATAAGCTATCCATACTAGGACAATGAATTTTGAAAAAATATGGATTCCCATATTCATGGTGCATGTGTCAATTACATTACATGGTTCTTAAATTAATGTATTCTGCATTAAATCTAATAACATTACATAAAACGACTGGTATAGTCAGAACATCATATAGATAGGTGATGAACCTTCAATAAAAAAAAATTTGTATTTGTCACAACTTCAATTTAAAACCTCCATATATTCTAAAATCATACTTCACCACAAACTGAAGAATATGTAGCCCAGAAATGGTGACAATAATCAGAGATATAACAAAACATGATTTCACTTAGGGGTGCCGCCCTGTTTCTCCCGCCCCACGCCCCGCCCCGCCCCGTTGGCGGGGCAGTTTTCTTGCCCTATTTAATTTTTTTTAATTTCGTGTTTAATAAAATACAGATAACATTCAAGCAAACAAAGGTAATATCCAAAATAAACACTACAAATCTTAAATATAATGGTCGCTATTGGTACACAACATTGATTATTATGATGAACAAGATTTTTTTGTGCTTTTTCCTTTAATATTGTCACAAAAGTTGTAACCCCACACACTTTAATTTATTACAATATATAGATTTTCAAATTTGTTTACTTGAACATGTTATATCTTTTTATATTTATTTTTATCAATATAATATCAATTTGACAAAGTAGCATAATGGTATATATAAATTAGTCAAGTTTGATAAGACTTGTACGATTGAAAATACTAGAAAATAGGTCACATCCTTTTATTTGAAATAAGTTAAACCCTAACCTTTTAATATTAAAAAAAAAAAAATTTACGGGGCGGGGCATCCCCGCTCCGCTCCCAGCGACGGGGCGACCATTTATGCCCCGAGTGCGGGGCGGATTTTTTTTGTCCCATTTGGGGCAGGCCGGGACGGGGTAAATTACTATCACTAAATGCACTAATCTAGGATACGTAATTTAACATGTTATATGTCATCAAACTCAATTTTCGAAGGTACTTACCCATTGCCGTCATGTGGAATGTCATTTTCAAATGACATTGCTCACTACTCATACTAATTCCATGTGAGATGTATTGGTATCAAGAGCCATTGAAGAAGTTTCAAGAATGTGATTTTGATTTTTTTTTTTTTTAAATTCGAACAAGGGTCTTGTAGTATTTATAAATAGGTAATAACAATAAAAAATAACAATCAAAATGGTTGGTGTTTGATATTGTGCTGATTACACTACGTTTAAGATCTTTAGAAGATCAATCCTTCAGTTTAGTTGAGATGTCTAGTGGATGTTTATGGAGAAAGAAACGATTTGGGAGACCTGTTTTTTTTTTTTTTTTTTTTTAGTTGTTTTGGAATAAGAATAGACATAATTTTAGAGAGTTTGGTGCTAATTTCCTCAAGTTAATGGCGTATTTGTTGGGGGCATGAATTAAGGGCGTGTTCATTGGTCTATAATTTAAGGGCGGGTTTTTGATGGAATAAATTTAGCATCATAAACGATACTTGTATTATATGTTTAACTTTTAGCATTTCTTTTTTACTATAAAAAACCAGCATTTATAGCAAAAAATAAGTTGACAAGTATCAGTTATTGTCTCCTAAACACCGGTGTTTAGCTTCTGTTAAATATCGGTGACATGACACATCATTTAATTGGTGAATAAGTTAATGTTAGATCTTATGTATTCACCAATTAAATGGTGTGACATGTCACTGGTGTTTAACATAAGTTAAACATCGATATTTAAAAGATCATTTCCGTGACAAGTATAATCTAGATATTTATTTAAAAATAGATATGTGGCATAATTTCTTCAAAAAACAAAAAAGGGGTCTTTGCACGAAAAAAGCCCATTTGTGGGGTCCAATCCACTAGTTACTGGACTGAATCTTTGGGCATAAACCCATATAAAGCCCAGGTAGAGTTCGACGTCGTATACTCCTTTTATTTCGTCCCCCATCCATTCGCAAAGCAGAACACAATTCTTTGAAAATGGCAGCACGCACTCTCTCCACAGCCCCAAATCGAATAATCCGACTCGAATGCAACCATAACAATCCATTTTTACCTACCTGGAATACTCTCGGACTACCCAGATTACAGAATTCTTGGCTTGGCATCATAGCAATCAAACTCTCGATCAATTTCATCAATGTCAGACCCTTTTTACCGAAGTACCCTCCCATCAAAGCCACTGTCTCCTTCAGCCTCCCTACTGCGTTAGTCTGTTAACTTTATATATATTGTGTTTGATGTATTAATATGGGATTTAGTTGTAATTTGTACAAGCTCGCATTCATGTTTTGGTTGCTTTTACTTTATATAGGGATTTTATATATAGAGTTTATATCATATGGATTGTTGTTGTGTTTAAGATTTAGTCCGTGGAATTATAACCAATTGGCCATCCTTCCTTTTTTAAGAGTGTATTCTCTTCAACTAACCATTGGTATAGAGGACCGGGAGAAGATGGGTTTTATGAAGCCAAGCAATTGGGAATAGGCGTCGTAATAGACTCGTTACGAAATGAGGATGGAATGTAATGACTATTGCAGGTCTATAAGCCACTAGGGCACCCTTCTCTTGGGAGCTAGTTTTAATTCTGAGTTCTGTAATTTGCTTATAATAAATTTGAAATAATTTGTTCACAAAGGCAAGCCCAATGCTAGTATATAATTCCCTATCCAAATGTATATTGTTTACTCTTGCTTGAATTTATGCTGACATGTGCAGATGCTGTCTAATCTTGATGGATTATGAGATACAGTCACAATCTCTCAATGTATTACGAGATTATATGTTATGTCGTATTGATCTACATTTAAATCCTAAGTGATTTTGCCTGTTAGCCTATTCTACATTTGATAATTTATGCTATAAAGTTGGAATATGTGAATTTTGTTTATATACATGCATAGTGTTACACTTATCCATACTTGATGGGTTCGAAGTTTCGAATTGAACGTAAACCTGTGATCTACTTACTTGTCCTATTTATGAAGCAGTTGAGGTTTTTGTTCGTCTTGCAGAAAGCCAGAGCCTGTTGCTTCCACTGAGAAAATGCCCAAGTGAGTTTTCAGTTCTGTATTCATTTTATTTTATTTTTCTGGTGGGGTTTTGGAGGTCAGTTGATAAACCCGTTTGTTGTTTATAGTGTGTTTGTTTAATCGGTGTGGTTGGTTGGAATTGTGGTGCTTTGAATTTGGTTGAATGGAATTTTAGATGGTCGTCAAAGGCAATAAAGTCATTTGCAATGGCCGAGTTGGAAGCAAGGAAGATAAAGTCCCCGACCACGGGTACTGAAGCTCTTCTCTTGGGGATCTTGATTGAGGGTTAGTTGATTTTTTCTTCCACAAATTTTCTTCTTATTTTTATTTTTTTTAATTATTTTTTTATTTTTTTACTAATTATTATTATTATTTTTCTTTCTGAATGCATTTGGTCCACTAGTTCAATATATTTATTGGAATTTTATTGATCAAGTTTGAGCACATTTTTAATTTTGGTACTTTTCAAGCTCTGATCTCTTCGGAATTGTTTACCTCTCCTTATAAATCAATGAATGGCCTAAAATTGGGATAGAAATGATAAGATGATATGAGAATTAATTTATGTTGTCTTCCTTGGAGAAACAACTAAAATTCCTGTCTTTTAACACAGTGAAAATTGATAATTATCATGTTCGAATTGTTAAACATGCTGGGACAAATAGTTTAAATCCAGTATTTCTTAAGTTTTATCTGAAGATTTATTACAATAATTTTCATGTTTTATTTGGAGGAATACTGTTCATGCAATCCCATCGATAAAATAGTCAGTTCAGAAACTGTCATAGTACTTTTCAATTATCTTAGTGTACAAAAGAAACGCACTTCAGCTTAGGGCTGTATGGAGGTTTTCTCTCACTTATCTGCTTCAGTATAGCTGGACATTTTATATGTTTTCTGTTGGACATGATGCTCTGTTTGAAAATGAATCGTTGAGTTAGCTCATGAAATATATACAGTTACAAATATCTCTTCGTTCATTCAAGAAAAGTCTTGCTTGAAAGCTGAAAGAAGAATATATACCTGAGAGTATGTTTAATTTTGTAATATTTTGAAAATTGCACTTACAACATTGAGTTAAAACCAAGCAATTTTCATCAAACACCAATAAGGCAAGGCAATTTTCCCTCTCTTACAGCAAGTCAAGTACATGTGACTTACCTAGTGTTATTGTTCATTAACCCCACTTGGGGGGTGGGGGTGGAGTGTGTCTTTTCCTAACTTATGGATACTGCTTTTCTCAGGATCATAAAGAACTAGGTCATCTTTCGGCAGTTTTTAGTAACTTTCAACAAAGATTTGTTTAGCAAAATAAATCATGCTAAATTGTTCCTAGAGGTTCTGGTTGTGTACATGACTAAGAAAACTTGATAATGGACATAAACCTATATTTGAGAATGTTTCGGTGACATTGTAAATGGTGACCTTGTGAATGTGGGGGGTGTTCGTTTAAGATTTTGGGCCAAAGCATATAGTCCATGCATCTCGGAATATAATTTCATCTGTTATTTCTGAGAGATCGAATAAAGTCGTATCAACATTGTGGTACAAAAATACTTGCTGGATTCTATCGAATTTTTTTTAACATATAGAATTGGGTAGCATTAACTTAATCTCATTTCTTATTTTCTGAAAGTTTAAGAATATAGGAACACATAGGCATTACTAGTGTTAATTTTATAACAGGAGGTAGGTAGAGATCAATATAGCTTCCACAAAA
This sequence comes from Olea europaea var. sylvestris, assembly GCF_002742605.1. Taxonomy (NCBI): domain Eukaryota; kingdom Viridiplantae; phylum Streptophyta; class Magnoliopsida; order Lamiales; family Oleaceae; genus Olea; species Olea europaea. Next base: position 20,367,278 of record NC_036240.1, on the reverse strand, counting down.
AAAATTAAAAATTGAAAAATTGCATAGTGAATAGACATGAAAGGTGGCGTAGACATGCTTGGCTAAGCTTATTAGTTACTTTTAAGTAACTTCTTTTGCTAAACACGCCTGAGGTTTTTCAAAAGTGCTTTCATTTTTTTTTTCCTTCAATACAAAATTGTACTGTGGTAGTAAGTTTGCATTTTCTTTTTAAAGTTTGGCCAATAACAGCATCTCTCGTAAGTTTACATTTTCTTTTTAAAGTTTGGCCAATAACAGCATCTTATCACTCTAGAAGATCACACTTCTATCTTATATTTATTTTGTCTGCAGGAACAAATTTCGCTTCAAAATTTTTGTGGGCAAATGGAATTACACTCCTTAAAGTGCGGGAGGAAATTGTCAAATTACGTGGAAAACCTGATTTGTACTTTTTCAGTCCTGAGCATCCACCTTTAACTGAAGATGCTCAAAGGGCTCTTGATTGGGCTATTGATGAGAAGATTAAATCTGGTGAGTTTCCTCATCTTCACATTTTTAACTCGGTCTTCTAGAATATCTTTCTTATTTGTCATGAATTATAGTCTTTACCTTCATAAGAATGCATTTAGGGCCCATTTGGCTAATTTAATGAATGTACATTTTTTAATTAGAAGTTCATTTTGTGGAAGCTGGTTTAATATAGCTTCTTAAAAACACTTTCGGAATTGAAAACTCTTTTAGAAATTGGCTTAAAAAAGGGGGGTTAATGCTGCTTCCTCTCTTCTATAGGAAGCAAAACAAAAGGCATGCCAAACGGGCCCTTATAACGAGTTGATATTCTTTTTTAGCTTTGCATTTTCAGGACTATTTTTCTCGAACATGTAGGGGTTAATGTTTTAAATATTGAAAGCATTCAGTTTTGTGGTGGTTAATTTGTTTCCGTCAGATGTCGGAATCAGAGTCTTTGAAAGCATTGAAAATCTTAACTAGAGAAAGATAATAACAGTTAGTGCTTGTTTGTGCCCCATTATTTGTAAGTAATGTATTATGAAATAGTGATTGATGTTGAAATATGTGGTTAAAGAAGAAGGAAAAGTTTTTGATTTACGTCCAATATTATTTTAATGAGAATGTGTGATTGAAAATGAACACTGTAGAAAAAATAATGTGATAGAATGTGGAAAAATGGTAGACAAACAAAGCCTTACTATCACCAAGTTTGTTTCACCACTGGACGGTGGTCCAACATTGGCCAATTAAAGTCTGGCTAAGCTTAAAAGAGTAGTAAAAGTTCCTTTTTTGCTCCAAACATATTCACACGTGACTTTTTTTTTTTTTTCCTTTTCAGTACGTAAGAAGTAAAAAAGTTGCTGACTTGAAAGTAACTCTTACTTTACTATTAAAAGATGTGACTTACTTATTTCTAACTTAATCACTTAAAAGAATTATTTTATTTTTAAAACTTATTTACTTTTAAGCTTAGCCAAAACATATCTTATGAGCAGTGTCTATTCCTCACTAGTATATGGTATTAGTTTAAATATCAATCAGTACTCTGATTCTCTAATTCTACGAGGACAAAAAGAAATGCATGGAACGACGCAGTCGCCAAATTCTACAGCTCAAGCTCATGAAGAAATGAAAACTTGTTTATACTGTTCTTTCTTGACCACTATAGTGTACGAAACACGAATTTGAAGAATCTTTTGTACTGTTGCTTTTCCTACTCATTTTAGCAATTGCCCGCCCCCTCATTTTTGATATAAAATGCAGGCAACGACGGGGAAATTACTACTACTCATTTACTTCTCGGAGTATGGATGCAAGAAGAATCACCAGGATACAAAGTACTGACTGCACTAGGCTTCAGTAATGAGAAATCTAAAGAGCTTCATTCTTTGATATCCGAACCTGAATTTGTAGACTGAGAGTAGTTTCTTGTCATTCAATGTAGCTTTTCATGTAATTTTTTTCGACCCAAATCAGGTTGCCAATCCAGACCTTGTGTACAAATTTGGAGTATCGTGAGAATGTAACAGTCGTGTAAAAGTTTCTTTAGAATTGTTCAAGAATTTATGTTCATCCCATTTAAATAAGGTAATTAATAATTCTTTGGTACCTTTTATTTTTTTTGCTTTTAAATGAGATGACGGTATTAACTTTTAAGTGTTCAAGTTGATTTCTCAATAAAGAATGCGCAAACACTAAGCATCAAGTTACAAGCTTGTTTCCTTTCTAGCAATATAAAGTTTTAGGTAAGATAGTTTAAATGAAGTTTGTTTAGAAGCGTGCACGAGATTCACGTTCGTTGCATACTGTTGCAATATAAATAAATAGATAAATTATGCTAAATGTACATTCCAACTTTTACATTTTGTTTGACATTCCCTTTGTATTCAAAAAAATTGGGGAAAGGTTTTTTATTTTATCTTAATTTAAATTGTCCAATGGTATGTTACCACGTAACAACGTAAAGAATGATGTCAAAAAGGATGTATATAGCATGATTGTAAATTCTTTTATCCATTTAGTAATTTAAGTTTTAATGGTGTAACTTACATGTTCTCCATTAAGTCTCACCATCATATAAAGAATTTATGAAAAATGCCATGTAGCCTCTAATTAATTTAAAAGTATATATAAATAAAAAATTCTTTACGTTTTACTATTTAAACAAAAAATGGAGTGATTTGTTTAAAAATGAGTGAGTAGATTAGCTGCTACAAAACCAAAGCATTTCATTCACATATCAATTTACAAAGTTAGAAGATACAAACATCCTCTGATGACAACCACTACCCATCGAAGGAAATTTACACACTGAAAATAATGGTTATACGATGTACTAAAAATTCACTACACCAATTTTGGCTCTTAACGATGCAAAAACTAGGGACTTTCGTGAAAGAAACTTCATGAAATTGATCGATGCGCTTTAAACAAAACTCCGACTGAATAACAAGTAGCTGTTTTTCCATTTTTTTTTCCTGTCCCGAAGATGATCAGTGATCAACCTTGTCTAAAACATAATTTAAGTTGATTTACTGCACGAATTCCATGTAACTTTAGCCGTAGTCAATTCTCTGTCGCTTCAACTCGGCCTGGAAACTTGGGCTGGACTTTAAAGTTCGATATGCAAGAGTCCTTATGTCCTCTCGTGAACAATCTCGTGAGATACGAACAAGCTCCCACAAAGCACCTCCATTTATCATATCCTTTGTGTTGGCCTCTGAAATATAGCAATCAAAGCGTTAAAAGGCATGATAAATCTCAAAGTTTGAGTTTAGATGTTACAAGGTAGAGTAAAATGTACCGTGTTGTGCTAAATGACAAAGCGCTAGCTCAATGTGACGCCGGATTTGTGAGGCTTCATTGTTGGCATTCTGCACAATCCATGGAAGGGCTCCGTCTTCGATGAGGAGCGACTTCCCAGCTTTAATTCCTGCAATAACATGGCAATCACTTGTACTGGAATTTCATGCAAGTGTTATAAAAGCATGAAAACTGGATTTATGTAGTCCAAGTGCAATTTAAAGATAAAAACATAGACAAACTTATAAGGATTTGGACTACTCTTTTTAATAAGATTGACCTTTTAAAATGAAACCCCATGTTTTAACATAGTATCAGAGAGCTCCAACAAGAGATTCGATATGATTAAGATTCAAAAATATATTGAGCATACGAGTTTCAAGATTGATTTTCTCAAATGAACTACCATTTTGCGAGAGCATATTGAGGGATAAAATCCCATATCGAATAAAAATGAAAACATAGATCAACTTATAAGGATTTGAATTATTTCTCTTAATAAGATTGATCATTTAAGATGGAATCCTAAGTCTTAATACAACCTGTCTTGTCAAATCTGAAACGTCAGTTAACATGTTTGTCAAAACTTATAGTTGCTTATAAGTAGTAGGTTCCAAAGATCGAGTGGTTAAGAAAAAGGTAAAAATTGAGGCTCATAAGAAATTTGTGGATGAAAATAGAGTTTGACTAGCTTATAAACAATTATAAACTTTGACTAAATCAACATGCATGTTCACAAATGCCTGTGGTTGAAACCTGAAGACGAACCATCTGATATAAAAACTTGAGCTACTAAAGAAAGGGATTTTTATTTATTTATTCAAATTGTATCTTCCCACGTGCAAACCATTAAAAATAAAAAAAATAAAAAGCTACACAATTTTTTGCGAATGAGTGGTAGGTAGACTCGCGCCCAAGATCTTTCCATGCTTTTATATGATGAAGAATTGAAAGAGAACAATTCTAACCGTTTATCTGAATAACTGTACTATGGTATTTACAATATTCAAAAAAGAGCCAAAAATATCTAGATCACAACAAATATGGCTTTCAACAACATCAGACAGCTGTTTTGGATCTAACTGAATTAGCCTAAATGTCGAAATTCCCAAACTGTGGTTTATCTAAAGGTGCAACTCTTCTGGGCTACTAAAATTAGCTAGGCCTGGCACAGCCAGTCAAGCCTAGCAAATTTCGTTTTTTTTTTTAAATTTTAATTTAATTTAAAAAATTTTTTTTTAGCAGAGAAATTGATTTTTTTTCCTTTGGGGCTCCGCAGTGTCCAAGACCACACAATGCACGGCTCTCTGTGAATAATCTTTTGGCCCGTGTCTATTCCTTTCTCGTTATTTTTGAAAAAGAACAGCCTATGCTGACAATAAAGTCATGGGCCAATGCCCCCTGGAAAGTGCTTGTTTAGTAGTGTTTACAAGTTGCGGACCCCACAAAAAGTGTGGATAATAAGTGAGTAGTAAGATGTATGCCTGTGTGAATAAAAAGTATGCTTGGCCAGTTTAGATTATAATATAAGCTTTGTCGAACATGTTTTTAGATGCGTGGGTATATTAGACGATAAAAAATGTTTTAATAGTACATAACTTCTTGCAAGAATCAGCAGAATTCTCAATTGCTGACTATAATGAAGAAAAAGAGCCTAAATATGCATGCATAATTATGGGATACAAGTACTGGTTTTGTTTGGCACGTGTGAAGGTGCATGGATGGGTTTATAAGAGATTCACCTTGTGTGGATATTGCTCTCGACTCACATTTAGCAAAGTTTGCAATTCCACGAGCTACTTGAGCAAGGACATCTGGATGCCTACAGCTAACCATTCCCAGCAAGGCCATGATGCCACCTTCTGCTCTTAACTTCACTTGTAACTTATCTGTGAATATAAAATAGATGATGGTAATGAAAAAATAACAAAAGGAATGAATGGTGGTTCCACTTTACAGATGGGTCCCATAAACTTCAAAGAGACACGTAGTCCATGGTAGCAATTAGCTTTCAAAACCAGTCTAATAAATTAGGAAGATGCTAATTGGATTGATCAAGTATAAAACTATAATCCTTACTCGAGAGCAATCATGAATTAAAAAAAATAAAAAAATATGAAAAGCATATATATGCATAGATTTAATGTGCTTCATCCTCAATGTGAGATCTACGACCACTTTTTGTCAGAACTTCTTTATTTAATTAACTTATGTGGAATTCCTATGACTTCTACAACAAAAGAAAAGGACCAAATCCAGAAAATAAAATTATTGAAATGACCTATCAACTTACCATTGCCGCAAAGGTTTGCAATGGCTCCAGCAACCATACGTAGTGTTTGAGGATCTTCTGCATTGGCTGCTGTGAACGATAACAAACTTATTCCCCCTTGAGACATTATGAGCTCCTGATTGGTTTCTGTTTATCACCGAGAATCAAATTCATAAGCAAATGACACTAAGATATCAACCCTGTACCTAAATCATTTCAGTCCAGCTAATGACATATTACCATTCATTGCAAGATTAGCAATTGCCCCTGCTGCAACTCTGTGAATGGTCTCATCGTTGGAACTTCTCAGGAGTGTCAGCAACGAGGTAAGACCGCCAGCTTCAACAATCTTTTCCTGATTTGTCTCTGAAAATTATAGGAGAGAGTAATAAATGATCTTAGTAGAATGAAAGCTATACTTGTAGCAACCTTCAAAATAACCTTTGTTGACAGCAAGTCGACAACTCATTCAGACCTTTATTAAACCTATGCATGGAGACCAGTTATTTAATAATTTACGTAAATACAGCAGAAAGAACTGTGGGGTTCCCGAGTACCCTTTATATCCGTCAGTTGAAAAAGCCAGATTCATATATTTTCTCTACTCTAATTGAAATGTCCAAGTGAACTGATAAAGATTTTAAACAAAATACTACTCCATTGACAATATGAAACGTGATATGACAGCGCAACATGCCGTTTGATTTGGGTTTTAAAGTTTAAATTATTACTGTTTTGGTTGGAACATTCATTAGTGATAGCGCAGTCCCCTTTAGCTTCTTATGTTCCCCATTGGGAGTACTAAAATTTTTCCCCAGTTTTCTTCAATATGACGATTCACTAAATTTTGCTATGTTCCAAAGGATTCAAGGATACAGCCGGTGCAAATCATGTCCGGTCATAAGGCTCCAGGCCACGTGCTTCTAAAGTGGGAGAAAGTACATTCAATTTCTTTTGAACACGAATTCTCCTTGTTCCGGTTGGTTAGGAATTGTTGTTTCCACAAACTCAGAAAAGAAAAGGTGCTTTAAACAGCTTGAACCTGCCTAATCTAACGGAGTTACTGCATTTTCATGATATGCAGCAACTTTGTTTCAATTCTTAAAACTGAGTCAAATAGTTCAAGTTGAAAAAGCTCCCAAAACACCATTTCTGGTAAACCTAATAAATGTAACTAAATATTGTTGAACACGAACACAGATAAAACAATGTGGAAAATAATAGAAGGTAGGTGATAGAAGCTTAAGATTAGCACCTTCTGCTGCCAGATTTGCCACTACTTTAACAGCATGAATACGTACGTCAGCATCGTCTGCTTCAAGTAACGACAATATTTTGTGCAGTCCTACTGTTGCAATGCAGTACATAGCAAAAAATGATCACATAGAAAACACATAATACGGAAAAAAAGAGTTGTGAATATGTTTGAATAAGCTTAAAAATAAGTAAAAGTTACTTCTTTTTTTTGGTAAAAGTTGTCTATTTACTTAAACTTGAACTTTCTAAGCTTATTCAAAATGCTCATAGTCCATCACCTTGTTCAAAAAGCTTCACCATTGACGCCTTCTCTCCATCTCCGGAGTCTCTTGGCTGTTGATGCTTGACTTGAGGGATGAGAGAGTCTAGACTGCCAGATAGTTCTCCATTCCCGCCGATATCAAGATTTCTTCTTGTCTACAAAGACGTGTAGAATAAAAAGGTTGATGCATCTTTGAGCGTAAAATTGGTCACTTCTACCATGCTTACTGGTTTTTAAGGGATGTAAATTTCCAGGATTCTAATACCTGTCAATATCTAGTACAATATAATTTATGACCAAAACTAGTAAGACCTAAATGAAGGGTTTAAATCCTAATACCAATCCTGAGAGAAATGAAAAACAAGCAGAAATCAAGAAAATGCAGAGCAAACACATAGATTTATAGTGGTTCACCCTCTACTTGAGAGATATATCCACTCTATGCTTTTTATCCCACAGCCCCTCAGATTCATTTATATAGCTTTAGAAGCTAGGGGAACCTAATTAGGCTCCAGTTAATCCAACACTTATAATGATTGCTATAAAACAGGCTTTGGAGGACTTCTCCAAGTCTGTCCAATCAGAATGGTGATGGCCACTATCTGGACTACATTTTGGGACCCCCACACCCCCGAGTTCCCCGTGCATTCAACAGAAAAGGAAAAAGAAGAATACCTGATCAGCTTCGAAACTTATTTGCAACAGCTGACTTCGTAAAATTGCTATTTCTTCTTCAAGCCTTGCTTTTTGATGTGCTTCATCTTCCACCAACTTGTGAAGCTGTGAGATTTCATCATTTCGAGCAGCCTAATATGCCAACTTATTGCCATTAGAAGCGTAGTTACAGAAGTAGCAAGCAAATATAAATGATATAGTGAAGAAAGAAATTGATTGATACAACAGAATACCTCTGTTTTTTTCCACTGAGTCAATTGATTTCTAAGATTATTGACTTCTGCTTCTGCAGCTTTCCGTAAAAGAATTTCGTTCTGAAGCGTTTTTTTAATCTTGGCAACTTCACCTGAAGTTGACAGCTAAAGACAAGATAGAACCAATGAGAAGTATTATGAATGCCTACAGGTGTTTAATCAAAGTAACTTTTGACTTAAGTGGCCAAATGATGAGAGGCTACTTGACAAGAAAACAGAACAAATAAAACAGACAAAAGTGGAGATGGGGAAAAGAATAATTACTCCAGCATTTTACGGTTCAATATCATTTTCAAATTATTGAGGATGAAACGGAGAACGCAGCATTGTAGATGGCACTAAGTTAAATATCAAAAGGGGAAAGAAAAATGAGGATGAAACACCATGCAAGTGCAGAAAGTAAAGTAAGAACTGGCTCAAATTTTACAGAATAAACATCTAAAACCTATATGAGTTCCAAACAACACGTCTGACCATAGAACTTCACATTAATTGGACTCATGGTTACTCTTACTCTTCCAATTATGAATGAAATTTAACCCGAATATATTGAATCCTTTTTCTCTTGAAAAGGTTTAGCCCCCGTTTAGCCCCCATTAATTTTCATTTCATTACATTCTATTTTTCTCTAATATTTTCAACTACACAATCTTTCACAAAATAATATTACACGAAAATCGAAAACTTTTCTTACTTTCTCAACCACTCATTTTTCAAAAACACTATTCAACTCATTTTTATTTCCAAAAAAATGGGGGCCAAAACGGGAGCTTAATTCCAAAGGGACCTTAAAGAAATGTGACAGATCTAAAAAGGTCATGATCATGTGAGCTTTTCACCGAGGGTTATAGGGGGTGATAGACCTATTCTTTGGCACTATATGCAAAAAGTGGCCCCATATCATTCGAGTCCTTACGTCAACATTCGCGCACACGAAAACAATGATGTATATAAAATTGAAGCTTCAACCTTGAAGCTAGTGAATAACAACCAACTGCAGCAGAAAATGGCTCATAATCATACTATAGTATGTTTATATAATTGAAGCTTCAACCTTGAAGCAGTGAATAACAACCAACTGCAGCAGACAATGGCTCATAATAATACTATATAAATAAGAAAAAATTGACTGGAGTACCTCTGAGTTGGATTTCTGATCTATGCCATCATCAACCGGTCCGAATTTTACTTTTCGTTGTCCGTGCTTTTCTTGTTTTTCTGCCCATTGTTCCTCGAGTTTCTTTATTGATTCTGCATAGTCCTTCTGACACTTCAATTTCTCCTCCTGCAAAATATGAAAAATATCAACTAATAAAATGTTCTCTAAGTGCTGTTACCTAGGTCAATAGTATCTATAATCTATAAAAGACTGTTGCCCTAATTAAAATAGAACATACGGAAAAATTTCAGATTACAAACAGCTTTAAGTTGAAAGCACTAGCAGAACAAAATACAAGCAACCTTATAAATCCGTGTATGGATAAATAAACATTATACATATACATGATACGTAGGTGTGTATCCGTATAGGGAAGACACCTCCCTACAACAATAAGCAGAACGAGAATAAATGACAGGACTGACTAAATAATGATCTCCTAGAGAAACATTGTCAAGGAAATATGATAAAGTCACTTGGAAGATCATGAATCAAACAAAAATCAGTGCTCAATTATTGTCCATTTGTGGATAGGGTGTTCAACATGCATCAAGTTGGATACATTTACATTTACCTCAAAACATCTGACTAGCAATCGACAATTTTAAATAGTTGTTAATGGAGATAAATTATAGAGAATCCCCATTTTTCAACACAGTATATTGTGTTTGACATGCATGCAGTTACCTCCAATGCATCAGCATAGTTTCGTTCAGCGTCAGCAACACGTTTTTGTGCTTCCAAAGCTATCCTTTCAACCTCATCCTGGAATGCTTTTTGCTGTCTTTCATGCTCAGCAACTAGTTTGTCTAATTGTACATCAAGCTTCCTTGATAAACTTTTATAATCAAATTCCTCTTTAATTTTTAACATGTTCTCCACCTTCATAGCCTGTGAAAATGCAAAACATTTCATTTTTCACCCAATTATCAATGCCTAACTCATTGTCTCGTGCATTTTTCCAAAATTTCTCATCTCATTTCAACGTAAATACAAGAGTAATGAAAAGAATGAAAAATTGGAGCTACAATATATTTCAAACCAAATGAAACCTAAGAAAGTCACAAGATCAGAAAAATAGGTAATATGTTCAATATTAAACATCTGAATGAACAAGAAAAGATAAATGAAAATTACTCGTTGTCCAAACATTATAGTGCTGGATGTCTCTCCTCGGTGGCGTGGCGATGGCCCAACGGTAATAATTAATGAGGTTCTTGCTGTGCCTGAGAATTCAAGTGCATTTAAAATTGTTTATCACTAAAGCTTGAGGAGACTGATTTAACCATCATTTAGACGTCATAAATAACTGGATTAAAATTATCATGCATCCATATCAACAAATAGAACTCGAACACTATCACTTTAACCATTTTTTCTTGACTTCTATGATGTCTGGAGATATGAATCTCCAGGTTCTCAAGACACAAAAGATAAAATAAAATAAAATATCTTTTTCCTGTGGAATGAACATGATGTCCTTTTTCTTTTACTTTTTTTTTTTTTTTTTTCCGCCTTATTATCTCATATCATCATACTTATATTCAGCATATAGCTCACCTCCAAAAGAATCTCGAAGCAGCCTTGTAAGCTTTGAATCGCGAACAGGAACATGAGCACTGTTCTCTGCCAATGCATTAATACACTTTCCTAGTGCACTCAAAGAGAGGTTGATAGACTTGGCTTCCTCAAATGTATGTCCCTCACTTCCTGTTGTTAAATCAATCTTTTGGAATTAATAAGAAGACAGGCTAAATTTTTTGCTAAGGTGTAAAGCATTATCATTTCCAAATGACATATTCTTTGATGACTTGCATCACAAGTAATACAGCTACAATAAATGAATGTCTTGTGATGCCTCATTGAGCTTAATGAAGAACTTTTCCTATTATTCTTCTCTTGTAGTTTTTTCTTCACTTTGTTGGTTGGGGTGGGTGAGTGTTACAAGAAATATCCAAGATGAGATTCCTTAGTGTATTGATTCAGTAATGACATAGTTTTAGTTGATGAGACTAGACGTGGTTAAATCATATGTTAGAACTCTGGTAAAGTAATTTGGCATCTGAAGATGTTAGAATAAGTAGAACCAAGACACATTACATGCAATATCACTTCACTAATAGCAAAAATAAGGACAGTAATTTGGTCACTATAAAGGAAAATGCCATCTCAAAGAAGTGATTGCTTCGGGTATTTAAGTTCGAATTATTAATGGGAACCGAAGAGGATTTGATAATAGAAGAGCCGCTAAATGGATGTGCTACACGAATCCTATGCGGTGGGAAGATCCTTATAAGGTTAAAATGTCAAGAGAGTATTTCTGAGACTTACCATGCTTTATGGTACTCATTCTTGAAATTATTAAAAGAAAAAAATGTCCATAAGATGAACATATAAAAAATAAGGACGATAAGATGGATGTGTGGAGTATCTCGTCGGATACCAATACTTCTCAGACACTCTACCATGATCATTTTAACTCAAAGTTATTACTAAGCCTTTGTTTGAGCCCCTTTTTCAAAACTCATTTTCAATCATACATTCTTTAATAAAATAATTTTACACATAAACTGAAATTTTTTCTTATTTTTAAATCATACATTCTAAAAAAAAACACTATTCCAAAAAATATCTCCCCCCCCCCCCCCCCCCCCCCCCTCAAAAATGGGGCTCAAACAAGGTCTAAACAACAAATATGTAATCTTATTTAAAAAAATTCATAAAAAAGTATAAAACTAAATTGATACTAATATAAATGAGAAAATTGAAAGAATTTAATCAACATTTCAATAGTTTTTAAAAAAATTGTGTATCCATGTGTCCGACACGGACTCATAGGTGGTGATATTAGAGTGAATAAAATTAAAAATGAGAATATGTGCAACAACAAATTTTTTGATCACTAGAAATATCGTAACATAGTATACTTTTCATGATTCGGTACATTACCCGACTTTTCAACGCGCTCAGAACCAGCAAGGTCTACAATAACTAGCTTGCTTTTACGTACAATGGGAGCCTTCAATGTTTTACCCGTGCTTTCAGTAGAAAGAGAAGAATTTCTTCCCTTGATGGACCTCTTCAGGTGTACCTGCAGCAGTCACAGATCCATGCCTTTCAGAATTTTCAGAAAACGTAATCAATTCCTGAAATTTTTAAGTGCAGGAACAACCAACATAATAACATGAAGTGCATTTTATTAACCATTAGAATGGCATGACTGCGTGAAGATTCTGTGTTTAATTTTGTGTTAGCGGCAAAACGATTTGCCTCCCCTATACGTAGGAGTTCCACAAAACTCTTTTGATCCCTGATTTCTACTAGGGTCACCCCAGGCAGTGACACGTCTCCATTTCTTGGATCTTCCACAATAGATATATTGTCATTAGCTGGATCAATGAGGTCTTGTACGGTTTCCATATAAAGCTGCACACATTTATGAAGAATGTCAGTCTTGCACAGATCACAAAAGTCCTATAAAACCGTAAAAGTATTCAATAGAAGTTTTGAGGAAAAATCGTACAAGTATTTGTTATTCGAAAGGAAGAAGATTAAGCAAATAACAACCTGAAAATAAGAGACTGAAACAGCATCAGTCTCATGTGATATTTCAGCTAATATATTCTCCAGTGCACGCACCATTATTCCACGACCAGCAGTGTCTTCTTCTCCTAGTCGGCCAAGGGTATAGGTTTTCCCAGTACCAGTTTGCCCATATGCCATAATTGTTCCATTGTAACCATCCAAAACACTCTGAAGACAACAACAAACATAAGTGCATGTTTTGTTAAGACAAATATTGAAAATAAGTATTCGAATCAACTTTTATCTACCTCAACTACAGGCTTTGCTACAACTTCATAAACACGTTTTTGTGATGCAAACTCTGTCAGCACTTCATCAAACTCATACGTATCAGAATCCCAGTTGTTTTTTCGAATTTTTAACCTTTTGAGCTGAAACAGAGCCAATAATATTTAACACTTGCATTATAAGTAAAATTTCTAGCTTCCAATACATTTTCGAAGCAGAAATCATCGGAAAAATGGCTTCCAGATGAAGTGTTGGGTCATAATAGTGGATAATATATGGAGTACCTCTGGCTGCAATTCTACACAATCTGCAAAATCAGCATCTGCCACCATCTCCTCTGCATTTCGAGGCCGTAACCTAACAGCAACTCGAACTCTCCCAGAAACTGTGTTCAAGCATCGCAATATTTAGCATGCAGCAAGTGTTCTAACATTTTTAAATTACTCATATTACCATAAAAAATAAATAAAATAAAATAAACAAACAAAACAAAACAAAACAACATATGTAAGAACTATCATGAACCATATTGTAGGAATAATAAGCACCATGGAAAATAAAATGCAGAACAATTAGAAAACCCCATAAAGCAAACAATTGCAATGTTGAAGCGACACACCATGGAAAGTCCAAAGCCGAGCTCTTTTCCGACGGATTCTCATTCAAGCAACATCAAGAGCTTCTCATAGAATAACATCTGATAACAATTTGCTTTTATCTCGCAATTTCCTTTCCCAAAAACTCTTTCCAAACAACAGAGTACTTGCAAGAAAATTAGGTACTATTTACAAAAAATAACCAACGAATTCTAATTTTAATTATCCCTGAAGCATTCCTAACTCCAACAAAAAAAAAAAAAAATGTATACAAAATTAAACACAAAAAAATCACATATTTTAATATTTATCCGCACACCAAATGAACTTCACTCATAAAATAAAAAACAATTATGACCCATCAGACAATAAGATATTAGCACTCTAAAAACTCATAATTAAGCAAGAAAATTCAAGCCCAGTTTACATTTCAACCTGCAGAGTCATCCTTGGAGCCGCCGCCGACTGAGCCGGTGCTGCTCCGCCGTATGCTAGAACCCGTTGATTGCACCTTCGACTTAAAAGAAGAAGAAGATTTTGAACTATAATTGTCGAGTTTCATACCAACACCTTTTGATGTGATTCCATTTCTGTAGCTAAAGCTCGACATTCCCCTTTTTCCCTTTATCCTCTCTATTTTTTATTTGTTTGCCCTCTTCTTCGTCACATTACAATTCCTTAACTCAAATGACCAGAAGTTTTGAATGGAAAGAGAGGTTTCTTGGGCATGTACTTTTGTGGGTCATGAATATTTTCGTGCACTTTAATTCATATTCATATCTATTATTAGATTGACATTAGTGTCCACTCTTTGGGAGTTGAAATCACATGGGAAAAGAATTAACCGTGAATTTGATTGTATTTATTTTTCATAAAAAAATATCAGATTTTCATTTAAATTTTTACTTTCGAGTGTTTGATTTTTTATTTTTTTCATTGAAAATATTTTTTAACTTTTAAAATATACCTTTTTTTTTTGTTTTTAAAGAAAATATTTTCTTTGGATAGTTTTTGTTTTCCTCAAAACAAGAAAACATATATTTTTTTCTGAATGATATTTTCCATGTCAATCAAATTTTAATCAAGGTCATTAATTATAATTAATTAATTATCATTTACGTTGTTAACATGTAAACATGATTGTGTTGGTGATCATGTCTAACGGTCTCTTAAATTTGAACTAATAATCCGTGTACATTTAGCACGTCTGCAACATCAAAAATTACTTTTTTAATTCAATTAAAATCAAATATTAAATTTCAACTATTTATATTCATAATTATTATTCATTGATCACGTATTACGGGATACCTAATTGTATTTTTCATTGAAAAGTTACTAATAATTTTATCAAAACACTCTTGTAATAGATCAAACTTTTTAAATATTAGTCTAACTTTCAAGTCGACATTTTGAGCATGTTTGACAAAGTTTAAAGAATAATTTAAGTTGATCAAATGTTTTTTTTATCCATATATTTAATATGACTCGTCACTTATTTTCAATTATTATCAAAATAATTTATAAGACCCCACAACTTAAAAACACTAAAAAAACAAGCATTTTGAGAACTCAATATCTTGACTCATTCAGTGACTCGGATTATTTTAGAAAAATATTGGACTTGGTGGCTCGTTAAGACGATACATTTAGCATGTCCCCTATCTAACTTGCTTGATTGCTCCAAAAGTATTAAGATAAATTAGTCAAATATCGTTTTTATTATCTACACATTTCGTAGAATTCGTAACTTCAATATTTATTCCATGCATTATGTATGACCTATTTCTTATTATATATATATATATATTTACGAAACTTTAGGTTTTTTTTTTTTTTAATATTGGTTTCTATTGGTATTAAGATATTTTTCTTCTTCTTTTTAATTGAACAGTTTTACTGTGGCTATCCTATTAAATTATATGTAATCTACTAAATTATAATTTTGCTTATTTTATATTTTCACTTAATTTAAAATCTCACACTTTTTGTATCTTTTCTCCAATTTTATAGATTGTCTTAAGTCAAGTCTCAATTATAAATAAAGTAAAAATAAAAAATAAAAAAATTGAATCTTGAGTAATTTCAAGAATGCACCAATTATTGTGTTCCAAATTCATAATTCAAATCATGTCTCGCATAACTTAAAATTAATTTGTACATTTTCGCCATTAAAATGCCATCGATTTCTTATAAAAACGAAGCAATTCTTCTTGGTAACTAAAAAAATGATCAATTATTTTTCGTCGTTTTTTCCCATCATCATGTAAATACGAGATGAAAACTGAAGATGACCTCGTGAAAAAAAATTAAAATAAAATTTTGATGGGTGACTAATTTTTGGTTTATACAATGTCAAACAAATGCCTATTTAGGATCATAATATAAATTATTATCAAAGCAAATTGCTTCATGTCTACATCACTAAATAATTGCTTCCATCTAATAAGCATCATATTTTGCAATTTCTATGTAGAATGTAGAATCATTGTGACATGCCAACAATTCCTTTTCGGAATGAGGTCATATGCTAGCGACGACAAAGTATCAAACTATGAGTAATTGTGAATTCGATATTTCGTAATTATAATTTCTTTGAAAAAAAATATTAAACTCATTTTATTCAATTTTTCTAATCGGCCACTTATAGATGAAAGTCGTCATCACGCGCCTTAGTTTTTATTAAGCATGCATTTTCGTGATTTCAGAAAGTAATGAAAATCTTTAATTTCTTTAAACAAAAGTCATATTTATCTTATAAGATGAATACCTATAATATATGTTTACACACTTTATCTGTTAAGGGAAGTGTTATCCCACATCGATTTAATACCGAAATAAATATCAATTTATAAAGATTTTGGGTTTCTCCATTTAATAAGGTTGACCTTATTAAAATGAACCCAAATCTTAACATGGTATCAGAGTCATTCCGTGGATTTCAAGATTGATCCGCTCAAATGAGTCAGTATCTTGAGGGGACCTGTTAAGGAATGTGTTATCCCACATTGGTTTAATACCGAAATAAATATTAATTTATAAAGATCTTGGGTTTTTTTCATTTAATAAGGTTGACCTTATTAAGATGGATCCTAAATCTTAATATTATGTACATTGATATTTTCTTCTTCTTCTTCTTTTTATTTATTTAAAAAATAGAGGTATGTACTTCAAATGTCTGTCAAAACTTTTAAACAAAAAGATAATGAAAAAAGTGGGTAAAAGTATGGAGAATCCAAGGATGTCCAAATGAAATCTTGCACTAAAGTGAACATGTTGGTAGTTGGATGGCGCCATTGTACTTTTAAAACAGTTAGATTCACATTAATCTAAGCGAAGAAAATAGACAAATTGAATTAGTTAGCACGTTATATTATAGACCCCATTAGTTGAAGAAATCCGAACATTAATCTAAGTGAAGAAAAAGATAAATTAAATTAGTTAGAATGTTATATTATAGATCTCCTCAGTCGAAGAAATCCCAACGCGGACTACGTCCTTTACGCCATCTTTCTTTTATTCACACTCAACCATTTTTTTTTCAATTACACTCTCGTATGAGAATGAGATAAGAATATTAAAAGTGTAAAGTGTAATTATTTATATTCGTTGTTTATTTATTTTTCGTTGCTTGTTTCGTTCAAAGTTTCTTATTGTTTTTGACATATTTTAACCTTTCGAGATGACCAAGTAACGAAAGATTTTGCCCATAAAAACATTGAGCCTCTGTTAAATTCGATGTTTTTAGAATATATTTTGTAAACAGTGATTTTTTTTAATTTTTTTTTTTTTTTTAAATTTGTGATTGAAAGTAGGTATAATTTTAGATTTACGTGTAAAATTATTTTATCGAGAAAATGTTAAAAATAAATTTTAAAGAATGTGGTTCGAAGAGGGGGGGACTGAAATTTCAAAAGGCATATAGGTGCACCCACTAGGTGGAAATTAATTGATGCTTCAACTTTTGCATTTGATTTTGATAGCTCTATGTTATCATAAATTGGTTGGTGGTCATGAACTTCCTAGTACTAAAAACAATACATAGAATTTGGAGCAAGGGCAATCAAAGTTGGGAAGCATATATTGTTAGATATATTAATGTAATTATATTATCACTACAATATTTATTTACCACATCACATTATAATTAAAATAGATTTTTAATAAATACACCACAAAATATTTACAATTATACTCTTAATTCATTAAGAGCCTGTTTGGGAGTGATTTTGAGAATTGATTTTTTGACCGTTAGGAGAAAAGTGGGGTACACTTGTGAGAGAAGAAGTCAAATATGAAGGCAGAAAAAATGAAATAACGGTCAAAAAATCAATTTTTTGTGTGAAAAAATCGGGTCCAAACAGGCTCTAAAAAATAAAAATGGAAAAAAGAAGAAGGTATTATTGTGTATTCATCATTCCAATATTACTCCTTATTTTTCTCATTTTAAAAACAAAAACAATTTGGAGCTAGGATCTTCCGAGTGAAATGAAGATCGCCATCATCCTCGACTTGATCGAAGCCTCTTCTCCTGCCCTTTGCAACTTCAATGGTCTAAACAGCCTCGATTGTAGACGAACCCACAATTTCAGATTCTTAAAACCAATGGCCTGATGATAAATCTGATGCAAATGAATTTGGACTCCAATGAAGAACAAGCATCTTCATCCTATAAATACTTCAAATGTCAACATTTATGTTTTGCTAATTTTGCATAAATAAGTTTGAAGATTGTATCTGGATCCACTATTTTCATTACTTGATTTTGGGAAGTGATTCATGGATAAAAGATGGTGATCATGGTGTCTCCATAAAAATATTTATGTTAATAATTTATATAAAATTATGGATAATTAAGTAATTCTACTTAAAGTCATTTAAACAAATAAAAAATTAATCAAAATTGTGGCGTAACAAGTAAGTTTTGTGGAGGTAATATAATAAGAGCTGTTTGGTACAGCTTAAAAGTCCATTAAAATTAAAATTTTGACCGTTATTCTACTATTTTAACCGTTATTTTTGAATTCTTCCCTCACAAATATGACACACTTTATTTCTAACGGTCAAAAAATCAATTATCAAAATCCTTACCAAACAAGCACTAATTACTCATATATTAATGCTAAAACTTATAATTACCAAGATATTCTTGGACTCAATGTAAGTGATTTGTTTGTCTCTTTCCATTTTTAGTTATACAGAAGTTTCAAGGTTAATCAAGTTATATTGGACGTATGTAGTGAAAAGAAGATTGGACTTTTCAATGGACAAGATTTAACTTAATTTTTCGTAATAACTCGACTCTATGTGTTATTAATATTGATCAACTTATAAATAGAATAAGATGAAGTGTGCAAATGTAAAACGTCTAAAATACCGATAGAGAAATGTTAACTTATTAGGTGCTTGTGGTGTGATAGTGAGGAAATATGAAAATGATTTATTCATTTATTTATTTATTCAAATAGCAATGAGTACACCTACAGACATTTACTTGGCACCTAATTCTTGTACATATACAAGCAATATCACTTGAATTATTAAACAAGAAGTTGTCAGAGAGAAAAATGACTATTATTTTTTTATCAATCACGAACATCGATTGAATGCATTAAAATTTCTAAAATCAAGAAAAATTCACTCAATTCCTACCGAGTTCGAGACTACTAATTACTTTGTTTGTTAAATCTTGTACAAGTTTCATAATGGAACTCACAGGCATAATTACATTAGCTCCAAATAGAACTACCGAAATTATTTCTTACTGTTCGACCGAAACAGAAGAATTGATAAAAAAAAAAAATAAAAAAAAAAATCAAATAATAATATTAATAAAATAATTTATATAAATAGTCACTGTCAAATAACGACGAGGGATAGTACATTTGTGGTGAAGTTTCTCAACTACATTGCCTTAAAGTGAATTATTCTTCAACTTTTTCAATTGGAAAGTCTTAAAGGAAGCAAAAAAGGAGAAGATATTGCCTATTGATGGAGATTTCACATCAGTCATGGATAGATTTGCAAGTCATATTATCGAGCTGGATAAGAAAATGGGACTTTAATTTTTTAATTTTTTATTTTTTTCCCTGTGTTCTAAGTACTTTAGTTGGAACATTGAAAATTCAACAAAAATGTGGTCCTCTTATAGGTTCTCTAGCAATAGTTGCGCAATATAAATTACAACTTATTTATATATTTACGACAATTAAATTTTATTCAGATTATGACAAGATATTGAGAAAAGCGAAAGATCAAATAGATCTATACAGATTAGGCAAAGTGTACAAAAAGAACTCTAGTCGATTTTTGAGTCTATCTATAAGAGGAGATCCTATGAAAAATGTAACTGATTATTTCGTTTCAGGATCTTCCGCGAAAGAAAGCTCCTCATTTTGGTGGATTAGTTGACTCAGACCTCTCTGGCTAGTTGAAAGAAAGGAAAGTGCGAATTTCCTGAGAAACAAAGTCATAGGCACGTAGGTTCAGGGCCAGATGTTTCAATACTACTGTTGACGGAACTATTGTAAAAAGTCTACGGTAGAATGAAATCATTGTAAATTATCCGATAGAGTTGAGAGCAATTTTGTTCTTTTGAAGGGAAGTTGTTCAAAAGACATGTTTCTTGAGAAGGAATATGAATGATTCTTTTTCTATTTCTTTGACCAATTCTTTTTTCAAATTTATTAAATTAGTTGGATTATAATTTGAAGGGGATATTACAAAATACACTAAAACTAGGGGGTCAAAATTGTAAAATACGTCCAAAAAATTACAATTACTGTAATGTGTAACATTGATTGTTCGGAGTGTTACAACCATTGTAACGTCTGGAGGAGTTACATTAACATTTGAGAAATTACAATTATTGTCACTTTTTTTCCCTGAAAGAATATCTGAAGTTACAAACTTACGGTCATTGTGAATTTCTGGACGTATTTTTTTAATGAAAATGTAAAAGATCTGTATTTTTCAATTTTTATAATCTAAAAAACAGTGCAAGTCTGATTTCCCCTAGTTCAAATAGATACTATTGTGGGCTGGGCCGACTTGGGTTAAGGGAACCACTGACTTGAGGCACTATCCTGTCGATCAACTAGTCTAATTTTTGGCTAACCCAAAAGATATATATATATTTTTTAAGATAGGGAGCCTGCTGAGCAAACCGGACATCTTAGCTTGTTGCGCTCGAGGGAAAAGGAGTAATGATTGTAAGCACTTAAGTAAGAATGGCCAGCCCACCCAGCGAAAAGAGTGGCTCTCCGACAAAAATACAACTAACATAAGCTTCCCTTTTCCTTGTAGATCAACGAATCAAATGATATTTTTGTTCGTTCTCTGGTCACAACCAACAAGCTACATGATATCTAATTCCCCAAATCTTGTATTGTGACCTATGTTACCTCATATCAGTTATATGTATGCTATTGAAAAAATGGATGTACTGTGACGTGTGTCCC